>NC_136248.1:600000-962500 GCF_053564925.1 Oryzias latipes
AGAACTGTCTTCTGTAGAATGGTCATCTGTAGAACTGTCGTCTGTAGAACTATCCTCTGTAGAACTGTCATCTGTAGAACTGTCATCTGTAGAACTGTCCTCTGTAGAAGGGTCCTCTGTAGAACTTTCCTCTGTAGAACTGTCGTCTGTAGAATGGTCCTCTTTAGAACTGTCGTCTGTAAAACTGTCGTCTGTAGAATGGTCATCTGTAGAACTGTCTTCTGTAGAACTGTCGTCTATAGAACTGTCGTCTGTAGAATGGTCATCTGTAGAACTGTCGTCTGTAGAACTGTCCTCTGTAGAACTGTCTTCTGTAGAACTGTCATCTGTACAATTGTCGTCTGTAGAATGGTCATCTGTAGAACTGTCCTCTGTAGAACTGTCGTCTGTAGAATGGTCGTCTGTTGAACTGTCGTCTGTAGAATGGTCCTCTGTAGAACTGTCGTCTGTAGAACTGTCGTCCATAGAATGGTCGTCTGTAGAACTGTCGTCTGTAGAATGGTCCTCTGTAGAACTGTCGTCTGTAGAATGGTCCTCTGTAGAACTGTCGTCCATAGAACTGTCGTCTCTACAACTGTCCTCTGTAGAACTGTCTTCTGTCGAACTGTCATCTGTAGAACTTTCGTCTGTAGAATGGTCATCTGTAGAACTGTCATCTGTAGAACTGTCATCTGTAGAATGGTCCTCTGTTGAACTGTCGTCTGTAGAATGGTCCTCTGTAGAACTGTCATCTGTAGAACTGTCGTCTGTAGAATGGTCATCTTTATAACTGTCCTCTGAAGAATGGTCATCTGTAGAACTGTCCTCTGTAGAATGGTCCTCTGTAGAACTGTCCTCTGTAGAACTGTCGTCTGTAGACTGGTCCTCTGTAGAACTGTCGTCTGTAGAACTGTCGTCTGTAGAACTGTCGTCTGTAGAATGGTCATCTGTAGAACATTCGTCTGGAGAACTATCCTCTGTAGAACTGTCTTCTGTAGAACTGTCATCTGTAGAACTGTCGTCTGTAGAATGGTCGTCTGTAGAACTGTCGTCTGTAGAACTGTCGTCTGTAGAAGGGTCCTCTGTATAACTGTCGTCTGTAGAACTGTCGTCTGTAGAAGGGTCTTCTGTAGAACTGTCATCTGTAGAACTGTCGTCTGTAGAACTATCCTCTGTAGAACTGTCTTCTGTAGAACCTTCATCTGTAGAACTGTCGTCTGTAGAATGGTCGTCTGTAGAACTGTCCTCTGTAGAACTATCGTCTGTAGACGGGTCCTCTGTAGAACTGTCGTCTGTAGAACTGTCGTCTGTAGAACTGTCATCTGTAAAACGGTCCTCTGTAGAACTGTCGTCTGTAGAACTGTCGTCTGTAGAACTGTTGTCTGTAGAACTGTCGTCTGTAGAAGGGTCCTCTGTATAACTGTCGTCTGTAGAACTGTCCTCTGTAGAAGGGTCATCTGTAGAACTGTCTTCTGTAGAACTGTCGTCTATAGAACTGTCGTCTGTAGAACTGTCCTCTGTAGAACTGTCTTCTGTAGAACTGTCATCTGTAAAACTGTCGTCTGTAGAATGGTCATCTGTAGAACTGTCCTCTGTAGAACTGTCGTCTGTAAAATGGTCCTCTGTAGAACTGTCGTCTGTAGAATGGTCCTCTGTAGAACTGTCGTCCATAGAACTGTCGTCTGTAGAATGGTCCTCTGTAGAACTGTCGTCTGTAGAGCTGTCCTTTTTAGAACTGTCGTCTGTAGAATGGTCATCTGTATACTGTCGTCCATAGAACTGTCGTCTGTAGAATGGTCATCTGTAGAACTGTCCTCTGTTGAACTGTCGTCTGTAAAATGGTCCTCTGTAGAACTGTCGTCTGTAGAGCTGTCCTTTTTAGAACTGTCGTCTGTAGAATGGTCCTCTGTAGAACTGTCGTCCATAGAACTGTCGTCTGTAGAATGGTCCTCTGTAGAACTGTCGTCTGTAGAATGGTCCTCTGTAGAACTGTCCTCTGTAGAACTGTCGTCCATAGAACTGTCATCTGTAGAACTGTCGTCTGTAGAACTGTCATCTGTAGAACTGTCGTCTGTAGAACTGTCGTCTGTAGAATTGTCCTCTGTAGAACTGTCGTCTGTAGAACTGTCGTCTGTAGAACTGTCATCTTTAGAACTGTCCTCTGTAGAAAGGTCCTCTGTAGAACTTTCCTCTGTAGAACTGTCGTCTGTAGAATGGTCCTCTTTAGAGCTGTCGTCTGTAAAACTGTCGTCTGTAGAATGGTCATCTGTAGAACTGTCTTCTGTAGAACTGTCGTCTATAGAACTGTCGTCTGTAGAATGGTCATCTGTAGAACTGTCGTCTGTAGAACTGTCCTCTGTAGAACTGTCTTCTGAAGAACTGTCGTCTGTAGAACTGTCGTCCATAGAATGGTCGTCTGTGGAACTGTCGTCTGTAGAATGGTCATCTGTAGAACTGTCCTCTGTAGAACTGTCGTCTGTAGAATGGTCGTCTGTTGAACTGTCGTCTGTAGAACTGTCGTCCATAGAATGGTCATCTGTACAACTGTCGTCTGTAGAATGGTCATCTGTAGAACTGTCCTCTGTAGAACTGTCGTCTGTAGAATGGTCGTCTGTTGAACTGTCGTCTGTAGAACTGTCGTCCATAGAATGGTCGTCTGTGGAACTGTCGTCTGTAGAATGGTCCTCTGTAGAACTGTCATCTGTAGAACCTTCGTCTGTAGAACTGTCCTCTGTAGACTTGTGTTCTGTAAAACTGTCCTCTGTAGAACTGTCCTCTGTAGAACTGTCTTCTGTAGAATGGTCCCCTGTAGAACTGTCTTCTGTAGAACTGTCGTCTGTAGAACTGTCATCTGTAGAACTGTCGTCTGTAGAATGGTCATCTGTAGAACTGTCTTCTGTAGAACTGTCGTCTGTAGAACTGTCGTCTGTAGAATGGTCCTCTGTAGAACTGTCGTCTGTAGAACTGTCCTCTGTAGAACTGTCGTCTGTAGACGGGTCCTCTGTAGAACTGTCGTCTGTAGAACTGTCGTCTGTAGAACTGTCATCTGTAGAACGGTCCTCTGTAGAACTGTCGTCTGCAGAACTGTCCTCTGTAGAACTGTCTTCTGTAGATCTGTCGTCTGTAGAAGGGTCCTCTGTAGAACTGTCTTCTGTAGAACTGTCGTCTATAGAACTGTCGTCTGTAGAATGGTCATCTGTAGAACTGTCGTCTGTAGAACTATCCTCTGTAGAACTGTCTTCTGTAAAACTGTCATCTGTAGAACTGTCGTCTGTAGAATGGTCGTCTGTAGAACTGTCGTCTGTAGAACTGTCGTCTGTAAAAGGGTCCTCTGTATAACTGTCGTCTGTAGAACTGTCGTCTGTAGAAGGGTCTTCTGTAGAACTGTCATCTGTAGAACTGTCGTCTGTAGAACTATCCTCTGTAGAACTGTCTTCTGTAGAACTGTCATCTGTAGAACTGTCGTCTGTAGAATGGTCGTCTGTAGAACTGTCGTCTGTAAAAGGGTCCTCTGTATAACTGTCGTCTGTAGAACTGTCGTCTGTAGAACTGTCATCTGTAGAACTGTCGTCTGTAGAATGGTCATCTGTAGATCTGTCGTCTGTAGAACTGTCCTCTGTAGAACTCTCTTCTGTAGAACTGTCCTCTGTAGAACTGTCCTCTGTAGAACTGTCGTCTGTAGAATGGTCCTCTGTAGAGTTGTCTTCTGTATAACTGTCCTCTGTAGAACTGTCTTCTGTAGAACTGTCATCTGTAGAACTATCGTCTGTAGAACTGTCGTCTGTAAAATGGTCCTCTGTAGAACTGTCCTCTGTAGAACTGTCTTCTGTAGAACTGTCATCTGTAGAACTGTCGTCTGTAGAATGGTCATCTGTAGAACTGTCTTCTGTAGAACTGTCGTCTGTAGAAATGTCATCTGTAGAATGGTCCTCTGTAGAACTGTCTTCTGTAGAACTGTCGTCTATAGAACTGTCGTCTGTAGAATGGTCATCTGTAGAACTGTCGTCTGTAGAACTGTCCTCTGTAGAACTGTCTTCTGTAGAATGGTCCCCTGTAGAACTGTCTTCTGTAGAACTGTCGTCTGTAGAACTGTCATCTGTAGAACTGTCGTCTGTAGAATGGTCATCTGTAGAACTGTCTTCTGTAGAACTGTCGTCTGTAGAACTGTCGTCTGTAGAATGGTCCTCTGTAGAACTGTCTTCTGTAGAATTGTCGTCTATAGAACTGTCGTCTGTAGAATGGTCATCTGTAGAACTGTCGTCTGTAGAACTGTCCTCTGTAGAACTGTCTTCTGTAGAATGGTCGTCTGTAGAACTGTTTTCTGTAGAACTGTCATCTGTAGAACTGTCGTCTGTAGAATGGTCATCTGTAGAACTGTCCTCTGTAGAACTGTCGTCTGTAGAATGGTCGTCTGTTGAACTGTCGTCTGTAGAACTGTCGTCCATAGAATGGTCATCTGTACAACTGTCGTCTGTAGAATGGTCATCTGTAGAACTGTCCTCTGTAGAACTGTCGTCTGTAGAATGGTCGTCTGTTGAACTGTCGTCTGTAGAACTGTCGTCCATAGAATGGTCGTCTGTGGAACTGTCGTCTGTAGAATGGTCCTCTGTAGAACTGTCATCTGTAGAACCTTCGTCTGTAGAACTGTCCTCTGTAGACTTGTGTTCTGTAAAACTGTCCTCTGTAGAACTGTCCTCTGTAGAACTGTCTTCTGTAGAATGGTCCCCTGTAGAACTGTCTTCTGTAGAACTGTCGTCTGTAGAACTGTCATCTGTAGAACTGTCGTCTGTAGAATGGTCATCTGTAGAACTGTCTTCTGTAGAACTGTCGTCTGTAGAACTGTCGTCTGTAGAATGGTCCTCTGTAGAACTGTCGTCTGTAGAACTGTCCTCTGTAGAACTGTCGTCTGTAGACGGGTCCTCTGTAGAACTGTCGTCTGTAGAACTGTCGTCTGTAGAACTGTCATCTGTAGAACGGTCCTCTGTAGAACTGTCGTCTGCAGAACTGTCCTCTGTAGAACTGTCTTCTGTAGATCTGTCGTCTGTAGAAGGGTCCTCTGTAGAACTGTCTTCTGTAGAACTGTCGTCTATAGAACTGTCGTCTGTAGAATGGTCATCTGTAGAACTGTCGTCTGTAGAACTATCCTCTGTAGAACTGTCTTCTGTAAAACTGTCATCTGTAGAACTGTCGTCTGTAGAATGGTCGTCTGTAGAACTGTCGTCTGTAGAACTGTCGTCTGTAAAAGGGTCCTCTGTATAACTGTCGTCTGTAGAACTGTCGTCTGTAGAAGGGTCTTCTGTAGAACTGTCATCTGTAGAACTGTCGTCTGTAGAACTATCCTCTGTAGAACTGTCTTCTGTAGAACTGTCATCTGTAGAACTGTCGTCTGTAGAATGGTCGTCTGTAGAACTGTCGTCTGTAAAAGGGTCCTCTGTATAACTGTCGTCTGTAGAACTGTCGTCTGTAGAACTGTCATCTGTAGAACTGTCGTCTGTAGAATGGTCATCTGTAGATCTGTCGTCTGTAGAACTGTCCTCTGTAGAACTCTCTTCTGTAGAACTGTCCTCTGTAGAACTGTCCTCTGTAGAACTGTCGTCTGTAGAATGGTCCTCTGTAGAGTTGTCTTCTGTATAACTGTCCTCTGTAGAACTGTCTCCTGTAGAACTATCGTCTGTAGAACTGTCGTCTGTAGAATGGTCCTCTGTAGAACTGTCTTCTGTAGAACTGTCCTCTGTAGAACTGTCTTCTGTAGAACTGTCATCTGTAGAACTGTCGTCTGTAGAATGGTCATCTGTAGAACTGTCTTCTGTAGAACTGTCGTCTGTAGAACTGTCGTCTGTAGAATGGTCCTCTGTAGAACTGTCTTCTGTAGAACTGTCGTCTATAGAACTGTTGTCTGTAGAATGGTCATCTGTAGAACTGTCGTCTGTAGAACTGTCCTCTGTAGAACTGTCTTCTGTAGAATGGTCCCCTGTAGAACTGTCTTCTGTAGAACTGTCGTCTGTAGAACTATCATCTGTAGAACTGTCGTCTGTAGAATGGTCATCTGTAGAACTGTCTTCTGTAGAACTGTCGTCTGTAGAACTGTCGTCTGTAGAATGGTCCTCTGTAGAACTGTCTTCTGTAGAATTGTCGTCTATAGAACTGTCGTCTGTAGAATGGTCATCTGTAGAACTGTCGTCTGTAGAACTGTCTTCTGTAGAACTGTCTTCTGTAGAATGGTCGTCTGTAGACCTGTTTTCTGTAGAACTGTCATCTGTAGAACTGTCGTCTGTAAAATGGTCATCTGTACAATTGTCGTCTGTAGAATGGTCATCTGTAGAACTGTCCTCTGTAGAACTGTCGTCTGTAGAATGGTCGTCTGTTGAACTGTCGTCTGTAGAATGGTCCTCTGTAGAACTGTCGTCTGTAGAACTGTCGTCCATAGAATGGTCGTCTGTAGAACTGTCGTCTGTAGAATGGTCCTCTGTAGAACTGTCGTCTGTAGAATGGTCCTCTGTAGAACTGTCGTCCATAGAACTGTCGTCTCTACAACTGTCCTCTGTAGAACTGTCGTCTGTAGAACTGTCGTCTGTAAAACAGTCCTCTGTAGAACTGTCTTCTGTCGAACTGTCATCTGTAGAACTGTCGTCTGTAGAATGGTCATCTGTAGAACTGTCATCTGTAGAACTGTCGTCTGTAGAATGGTCCTCTGTTGAACTGTCGTCTGTAGAATGGTCCTCTGTAGAACTGTCATCTGTAGAACTGTCGTCTGTAGAATGGTCATCTTTAGAACTGTCCTCTGAAGAATGGTCATCTGTAGAACTGTCCTCTGTAGAATGGTCCTCTGTAGAACTGTCCTCTGTAGAACTGTCGTCTGTAGAATGGTCCTCTGTAGAACTGTCGTCTGTAGAACTGTCGTCTGTAGAATGGTCATCTGTAGAACATTCGTCTGGAGAACTATCCTCTGTAGAAGGGTCTTCTGTAGAACTGTCATCTGTAGAACTGTCGTCTGTAGAATGGTCGTCTGTAGAACTGTCGTCTGTAGAACTGTCGTCTGTAGAAGGGTCCTCTGTATAACTGTCGTCTGTAGAACTATCGTCTGTAGAAGGGTCTTCTGTAGAACTGTCATCTGTAGAACTGTCGTCTGTAGAACTATCCTCTGTAGAACTGTCTTCTGTAGAACCTTCATCTGTAGAACTGTCGTCTGTAGAATGGTCGTCTGTAGAACTGTCCTCTGTAGAACTGTCGTCTGTAGACGGGTCCTCTGTAGAACTGTCGTCTGTAGAACTGTCGTCTGTAGAACTGTCATCTGTAGAACGGTCCTCTGTAGAACTGTCGTCTGTAAAACTGTCCTCTGTAGAACTGTCCTCTGTAGAACTGTCGTCTGTAGAATGGTCCTCTGTAGAACTGTCGTCTGTAGAACTGTTGTCTGTAGAACTGTCGTCTGTAGAAGGGTCCTCTGTATAACTGTCGTCTGTAGAACTGTCCTCTGTAGAAGGGTCATCTGTAAAACTGTCTTCTGTAGAACTGTCGTCTATAGAACTGTCGTCTGTAGAACTGTCCTCTGTAGAACTGTCTTCTGTAGAACTGTCATCTGTAGAACTGTCGTCTGTAGAATGGTCATCTGTAGAACTGTCCTCTGTAGAACTGTCGTCTGTAAAATGGTCCTCTGTAGAACTGTCGTCTGTAGAATGGTCCTCTGTAGAACTGTCGTCTGTAGAGCTGTCCTTTTTAGAACTGTCGTCTGTAGAATAGTCATCTGTAGAACTGTCGTCCATAGAACTGTCGTCTGTAGAATGGTCATCTGTAGAACTGTCCTCTGTTGAACTGTCGTCTGTAAAATGGTCCTCTGTAGAACTGTCGTCTGTAGAGCTGTCCTTTTTAGAACTGTCGTCTGTAGAATGGTCCTCTGTAGAACTTTCGTCCATAGAACTGTCGTCTGTAGAATGGTCCTCTGTAGAACTGTCGTCTGTAGAATGGTCCTCTGTAGAACTGTCCTCTGTAGAACTGTCGTCCATAGAACTGTCATCTGTAGAACTGTCGTCTGTAGAACTGTCATCTGTAGAACTGTCGTCTGTAGAACTGTCGTCTGTAGAATTGTCCTCTGTAGAACTGTCGTCTGTAGAACTGTCGTCTGTAGAACTGTCATCTGTAGAACTGTCGTCTGTAGAACTGTCGTCTGTAGAATGGTCCTCTGTAGAACTGTCTTCTGTAGAATTGTCGTCTTTTGAACTGTCGTCTGTAAAACTGTCGTCTGTAGAATGGTCATCTGTAGAACTGTCTTCTGTAGAACTGTCGTCTATAGAACTGTCGTCTGTAGAATGGTCATCTGTAGAACTGTCGTCTGTAGAACTGTCCTCTGTAGAACTGTCTTCTGTAGAACTGTCATCTGTACAACTGTCGTCTGTAGAATGGTCATCTGTAGAACTGTCCTCTGTAGAACTGTCGTCTGTAGAATGGTCGTCTGTTGAACTGTCGTCTGTAGAACTGTCGTCCATAGAATGGTCGTCTGTAGAACTGTCGTCTGTAGAATGGTCCTCTGTAGAACTGTCGTCCATAGAACTGTCGTCTGTAGAATGGTCATCTGTAGAACTCTCCTCTGAAGAATGGTCATCTGTAGAACTGTCCTCTGTAGAATGTTCCTCTGTAGAACTGTCGTCTGTAGAATGGTCCTCTGTACACCTGTCCTCTGTAGAACTGTCGTCCATAAAACTGTCATCTGTAGAACTGTCGTCTGTAGAACTGTCATCTGTAGAACTGTCGTCTGTAGAACTGTCGTCTGTAGAATTGTCCTCTGTAGAACTGTCGTCTGTAGAACTGTCATCTGTAGAACTGTCATCTGTAGAACTGTCCTCTGTAGAAGGGTCCTCTGTAGAACTTTCCTCTGTAGAACTGTCGTCTGTAGAATGGTCCTCTTTAGAACTGTCGTCTGTAAAACTGTCGTCTGTAGAATGGTCATCTGTAGAACTGTCTTCTGTAGAACTATCGTCTATAGAACTGTCCTCTGTAGAATGGTAATCTTTAGAACTGTCGTCTGTAGAACTGTCCTCTGTAGAACTGTCTTCTGTAGAACTGTCATCTGTACAATTGTCGTCTGTAGAATGGTCATCTGTAGAACTGTCCTCTGTAGAACTGTCGTCTGTAGAATGGTCGTCTGTTGAACTGTCGTCTGTAGAATGGTCCTCTGTAGAACTGTCGTCTGTAGAACTGTCGTCCATAGAATGGTCGTCTGTAGAACTGTCGTCTGTAGAATGGTCCTCTGTAGAACTGTCGTCTGTAGAATGGTCCTCTGTAGAACAGTCGTCCATAGAACTGTCGTCTCTACAACTGTCCTCTGTAGAACTGTCGTCTGTAGAACTGTCGTCTGTAGAACTGTCCTCTGTAGAACTGTCTTCTGTAGAACTGTCATCTGTAGAACTGTCGTCTGTAGAATGGTCATCTGTAGAACTGTCATCTGTAGAACTGTCGTCTGTAGAATGGTCATCTGTAGAACTGTCCTCTGAAGAATGGTCATCTGTAGAACTGTCCTCTGTAGAATGGTCCTCTTTAGAACTGTCCTCTGTAGAACTGTCGTCTGTAGAATGGTCCTCTGTAGAACTGTCGTCTGTAGAACTGTCTTCTGTAGAATGGTCATCTGTAGAACTGTCTTCTGTAGAACTGTCATCTGTAGAACTGTCGTCTGTAGAACTATCTTCTGTAGAACTGTCTTCTGTAGAACTGTCATCTGTAGAACTGTCGTCTGTAGAATGGTCGTCTGTAGAACTGTCGTCTGTAGAATGGTCGTCTGTAGAACTGTCGTCTGTAGAACTGTCTTCTGTAGAATGGTCATCTGTAGAACTGTCGTCTGTAGAACTATCCTCTGTAGAACTGTCCTCTGTAGAACTGTCGTCTGTAGAATGGTCCTCTGTAGAACTGTCGTCTGTAGAACTGTCGTCTGTAGAACTGTCTTCTGTACAATGGTCATCTGTAGAACTGTCGTCTGTAGAACTATCTTCTGTAGAACTGTCTTCTGTAGAACTGTCATCTGTAGAACTGTCGTCTGTAGAACTATCCTCTGTAGAACTGTCTTCTGTAGAACTGTCATCTGTAGAACTGTCGTCTGTAGAATGGTCGTCTGTAGAACTGTCGTCTGTAGAACTGTCGTCTGTAGAAGGGTCTTCTGTAGAACTGTCATCTGTAGAACTGTCGTCTGTAGAATGGTCGTCTGTAGAACTGTCGTCTGTAGAACTGTCGTCTGTAGAAGGGTCCTCTGTATAACTGTCGTCTGTAGAACTGTCGTCTGTAGAAGGGTCTTCTGTAGAACTGTCATCTGTAGAACTGTCGTCTGTAGAACTATCCTCTGTAGAACTGTCTTCTGTAGAACTGTCATCTGTAGAACTGTCGTCTGTAGAATGGTCGTCTGTAGAACTGTCCTCTGTAGAACTGTCGTCTCTAGACGGGTCCTCTGTAGAACTGTCGTCTGTAGAACTGTCGTCTGTAGAACTGTCATCTGTAGAACGGTCCTCTGTAGAACTGTCGTCTGCAGAACTGTCCTCTGTAGAACTGTCCTCTGTAGATCTGTCGTCTGTAGAATGGTCCTCTGTAGAACTGTCGTCTGTAGAACTGTTGTCTGTAGAACTGTCGTCTGTAGAAGGGTCCTCTGTATAACTGTCGTCTGTAGAACTGTCGTCTGTAGAAGGGTCCTCTGTAGAACTGTCATCTGTAGAACTGTCGTCTGTAGAACTATCCTCTGTAGAACTGTCTTCTGTAGAACTGTCATCTGTAGAACTGTCGTCTGTAGAATGGTCGTCTGTAGAACTGTCGTCTGTAGAAGGGTCCTCTGTATAACTGTCGTCTGTAGAACTGTCGTCTGTAGAACTGTCATCTGTAGAACTGTCGTCTGTAGAATGGTCATCTGTAGATCTGTCGTCTGTAGAACTGTCCTCTGTAGAACTCTCTTCTGTAGAACTGTCCTCTGTAGAACTGTCCTCTGTAGAACTGTCGTCTGTAGAATGGTCCTCTGTAGAACTGTCTTCTGTATAACTGTCCTCTGTAGAACTGTCTTCTGTAGAACTGTCATCTGTAGAACTGTCGTCTGTAGAATGGTCATCTGTAGAACTGTCTTCTGTAGAACTGTCGTCTGTAGAAATGTCATCTGTAGAATGGTCCTCTGTAGAACTGTCTTCTGTAGAACTGTCGTCTATAGAACTGTCGTCTGTAGAATGGTCATCTGTAGAACTGTCGTCTGTAGAACTGTCCTCTGTAGAACTGTCTTCTGTAGAATGGTCCCCTGTAGAACTGTCTTCTGTAGAACTGTCGTCTGTAGAACTGTCATCTGTAGAACTGTCGTCTGTAGAATGGTCATCTGTAGAACTGTCTTCTGTAGAACTGTCGTCTGTAGAACTGTCGTCTGTAGAATGGTCCTCTGTAGAATGGTCCCCTGTAGAACTGTCTTCTGTAGAACTGTCGTCTGTAGAACTGTCATCTGTAGAACTGTCGTCTGTAGAATGGTCATCTGTAGAACTGTCTTCTGTAGAACTGTCGTCTGTAGAACTGTCGTCTGTAGAATGGTCCTCTGTAGAACTGTCTTCTGTAGAATTGTCGTCTATAGAACTGTCGTCTGTAGAATGGTCATCTGTAGAACTGTCGTCTGTAGAACTGTCCTCTGTAGAACTGTCTTCTGTAGAATGGTCGTCTGTAGAACTGTCTTCTGTAGAACTGTCCTCTGTAGAACTGTCTTCTGTAGAATGGTCGTCTGTAGAACTGTCTTCTGTAGAACTGTCATCTGTAGAACTGTCGTCTGTAAAATGGTCATCTGTAGAACTGTCGTCTGTAGAACTGTCCTCTGTAGAACTGTCTTCTGTAGAACTGTCTTCTGTAGAACTGTCATCTGTAGAATGGTCCTCTGTAGAACTGCATTCTGTAGAATTGTCATCTGTAGAACTGTCGTCTGTAGAACTGTCGTCTGTAGAACTGTCCTCTGTAGAACTGTCTTCTCTAGAACTGTCATCTGTTGAACTGTCGTCTGTAGAATGGTCATCTGTAGAACTTTCGTCTGTAGAACTGTCCTCTGTAGAACTGTCTTCTGTAGAACTGTCATCTGTAGAACTATCGTCTGTAGAACTGTCGTCTGTAAAATGGTCCTCTGTAGAACTGTCTTCTGTATAACTGTCCTCTCTAGAACTGTCTTCTGTAGAACTGTCATCTGTAGAACTGTCGTCTGTAGAATGGTCATCTGTAAAACTGTCTTCTGTAGAACTGTCGTCTGTAGAAATGTCATCTGTAGAATGGTCCTCTGTAGAACTGTCTTCTGTAGAACTGTCGTCTATAGAACTGTCGTCTGTAGAATGGTCATCTGTAGAACTGTCTTCTGTAGAACTGTCCTCTGTAGAACTGTCTTCTGTAGAATGGTCCCCTGTAGAACTGTCTTCTGTAGAACTGTCGTCTGTAGAATGGTCATCTGTAGAACTGTCTTCTGTAGAACTGTCGTCTGTAGAACTGTCGTCTGTAGAATGGTCCTCTGTAGAATGGTCCCCTGTAGAACTGTCTTCTGTAGAACTGTCGTCTGTAGAACTGTCATCTGTAGAACTGTCGTCTGTAGAATGGTCATCTGTAGAACTGTCTTCTGTAGAACTGTCGTCTGTAGAACTGTCGTCTGTAGAATGGTCCTCTGTAGAACTGTCTTCTGTAGAATTGTCGTCTATAGAACTGTCGTCTGTAGAATGGTCATCTGTAGAACTGTCGTCTGTAGAACTGTCATCTGTAGAACTGTCTTCGGTAGAATGGTCGTCTGTAGAACTGTCTTCTGTAGAACTGTCATCTGTAGAACTGTCGTCTGTAAAATGGTCATCTGTAGAACTGTCGTCTGTAGAACTGTCCTCTGTAGAACTGTCTTCTGTAGAACTGTCTTCTGTAGAACTGTCATCTGTAGAATGGTCCTCTGTAGAACTGCATTCTGTAGAATTGTCATCTGTAGAACTGTCGTCTGTAGAACTGTCGTCTGTAGAACTGTCCTCTGTAGAACTGTCTTCTCTAGAACTGTCATCTGTTGAACTGTCGTCTGTAGAATGGTCATCTGTAGAACTTTCGTCTGTAGAACTGTCCTCTGTAGAACTGTCTTCTGTAGAACTGTCATCTGTAGAACTATCGTCTGTAGAACTGTCGTCTGTAAAATGGTCCTCTGTAGAACTGTCTTCTGTATAACTGTCCTCTGTAGAACTGTCTTCTGTAGAACTGTCATCTGTAGAACTGTCGTCTGTAGAATGGTCATCTGTAGAACTGTCTTCTGTAGAACTGTCGTCTGTAGAAATGTCATCTGTAGAATGGTCCTCTGTAGAACTGTCTTCTGTAGAACTGTCGTCTATAGAACTGTCGTCTGTAGAATGGTCATCTGTAGAACTGTCGTCTGTAGAACTGTCCTCTGTAGAACTGTCTTCTGTAGAATGGTCCCCTGTAGAACTGTCTTCTGTAGAACTGTCGTCTGTAGAACTGTCATCTGTAGAACTGTCGTCTGTAGAATGGTCATCTGTAGAACTGTCTTCTGTAGAACTGTCGTCTGTAGAACTGTCGTCTGTAGAATGGTCCTCTGTAGAACTGTCTTCTGTAGAATTGTCGTCTATAGAACTGTCGTCTGTAGAATGGTCATCTGTAGAACTGTCGTCTGTAGAACTGTCCTCTGTAGAACTGTCTTCTGTAGAATGGTCGTCTGTAGAACTGTCTTCTGTAGAACTGTCATCTGTAGAACTGTCGTCTGTAAAATTGTCATCTGTAGAACTGTCGTCTGTAGAACTGTCCTCTGTAGAACTGTCTTCTGTAGAACTGTCTTCTGTAGAACTGTCATCTGTAGAATGGTCCTCTGTAGAACTGCATTCTGTAGAATTGTCATCTGTAGAACTGTCGTCTGTAGAACTGTCGTCTGTAGAACTGTCCTCTGTAGAACTGTCTTCTCTAGAACTGTCATCTGTTGAACTGTCGTCTGTAGAATGGTCATCTGTAGAACTTTCGTCTGTAAAACTGTCCTCTGTAGACTTGTCTTCTGTAAAACTGTCCTCTGTAGAACTGTCATCTGTAGAATGGTCGTCTGTAAAACTGTCTTCTGTAGAACTGTCATCTGTAGAACTGTCGTCTGTAGAAGGGTCCACTGTATAACTGTCGTCTGTAGAACTGTCGTCTGTAGAACTGTCGTCTGTAGAACTGTCATCTGTAGAACTGTCGTCTGTAGAATGGTCATCTGTAGAACTGTCTTCTGTAGAACTGTCGTCTGTAGAACTGTCGTCTGTAGAATGGTCCTCTGTAGAACTGTCTTCTGTAGAACTGTCGTCTGTAGAACTGTCGTCTGTAGAATGGTCCTCTGTAGAACTGTCTTCTGTAGAATTGTCGTCTATAGAACTGTCGTCTGTAGAATGGTCATCTGTAGAACTGTCGTCTGTAGAACTGTCCTCTGTAGAACTGTCTTCTGTAGAATGGTCGTCTGTAGAACTGTCTTCTGTAGAACTGTCATCTGTAGAACTGTCGTCTGTAAAATTGTCATCTGTAGAACTGTCGTCTGTAGAACTGTCCTCTGTAGAACTGTCTTCTGTAGAACTGTCTTCTGTAGAATTGTCGTCTATAGAACTGTCGTCTGTAGAATGGTCATCTGTAGAACTGTCGTCTGTAGAACTGTCCTCTGTAGAACTGTCTTCTGTAGAATGGTCGTCTGTAGAACTGTCTTCTGTAGAACTGTCATCTGTAGAACTGTCGTCTGTAAAATGGTCATCTGTAGAACTGTCGTCTGTAGAACTGTCCTCTGTAGAACTGTCTTCTGTAGAACTGTCTTCTGTAGAACTGTCATCTGTAGAATGGTCCTCTGTAGAACTGCATTCTGTAGAATTGTCATCTGTAGAACTGTCGTCTGTAAAACTGTCCTCTGTAGAACTGTCCTCTGTAGAACTGTCGTCTGTAGAATGGTCCTCTGTAGAACTGTCGTCTGTAGAACTGTTGTCTGTAGAACTGTCGTCTGTAGAAGGGTCCTCTGTATAACTGTCCTCTGTAGACTTGTTTTCTGTAAAACTGTCCTTTGTAGAACTGTCATCTGTAGAATGGTCGTCTGTAGAACTGTCTTCTGTAGAACTGTCATCTGTAGAACCTTCGTCTGTAGAACTGTCCTCTGTAGACTTGTGTTCTGTAAAACTGTCCTCTGTAGAACTGTCCTCTGTAGAACTGTTTTCTGTAGAATGGTCCCCTGTAGAACTGTCTTCTGTAGAACTGTCGTCTGTAGAACTGTCATCTGTAGAACTGTCGTCTGTAGAATGGTCATCTGTAGAACTGTCTTCTGTAGAACTGTCGTCTGTAGAACTGTCGTCTGTAGAATGGTCCTCTGTAGAACTGTCGTCTGTAGAACTGTCCTCTGTAGAACTGTCGTCTGTAGACGGGTCCTCTGTAGAACTGTCGTCTGTAGAACTGTCGTCTGTAGAACTGTCATCTGTAGAACGGTCCTCTGTAGAACTGTCGTCTGCAGAACTGTCCTCTGTAGAACTGTCTTCTGTAGATCTGTCGTCTGTAGAAGGGTCCTCTGTAGAACTGTCTTCTGTAGAACTGTCGTCTATAGAACTGTCGTCTGTAGAATGGTCATCTGTAGAACTGTCGTCTGTAGAACTATCCTCTGTAGAACTGTCTTCTGTAAAACTGTCATCTGTAGAACTGTCGTCTGTAGAATGGTCGTCTGTAGAACTGTCGTCTGTAGAACTGTCGTCTGTAGAAGGGTCCTCTGTATAACTGTCGTCTGTAGAACTGTCGTCTGTAGAAGGGTCCTCTGTAGAACTGTCATCTGTAGAACTGTCGTCTGTAGAACTATCCTCTGTAGAACTGTCTTCTGTAGAACTGTCATCTGTAGAACTGTCGTCTGTAGAATGGTCGTCTGTAGAACTGTCGTCTGTAGAAGGGTCCTCTGTATAACTGTCGTCTGTAGAACTGTCGTCTGTAGAACTGTCATCTGTAGAACTGTCGTCTGTAGAATGGTCATCTGTAGATCTGTCGTCTGTAGAACTGTCCTCTGTAGAACTCTCTTCTGTAGAACTGTCCTCTGTAGAACTGTCCTCTGTAGAACTGTCGTCTGTAGAATGGTCCTCTGTAGAACTGTCTTCTGTATAACTGTCCTCTGTAGAACTGTCTTCTGTAGAACTGTCATCTGTAGAACTATCGTCTGTAGAACTGTCGTCTGTAAAATGGTCCTCTGTAGAACTGTCCTCTGTAGAACTGTCTTCTGTAGAACTGTCATCTGTAGAACTGTCGTCTGTAGAATGGTCATCTGTAGAACTGTCTTCTGTAGAACTGTCGTCTGTAGAAATGTCATCTGTAGAATGGTCCTCTGTAGAACTGTCTTCTGTAGAACTGTCGTCTATAGAACTGTCGTCTGTAGAATGGTCATCTGTAGAACTGTCGTCTGTAGAACTGTCCTCTGTAGAACTGTTTTCTGTAGAATGGTCCCCTGTAGAACTGTCTTCTGTAGAACTGTCGTCTGTAGAACTGTCATCTGTAGAACTGTCGTCTGTAGAATGGTCATCTGTAGAACTGTCTTCTGTAGAACTGTCGTCTGTACAACTGTCGTCTGTAGAATGGTCCTCTGTAGAACTGTCTTCTGTAGAATTGTCGTCTATAGAACTGTCGTCTGTAGAATGGTCATCTGTAGAACTGTCGTCTGTAGAACTGTCCTCTGTAGAACTGTCTTCTGTAGAATGGTCGTCTGTAGAACTGTCTTCTGTAGAACTGTCATCTGTAGAACTGTCGTCTGTAAAATGGTCATCTGTAGAACTGTCGTCTGTAGAACTGTCCTCTGTAGAACTGTCTTCTGTAGAACTGTCTTCTGTAGAACTGTCATCTGTAGAATGGTCCTCTGTAGAACTGCATTCTGTAGAATTGTCATCTGTAGAACTGTCGTCTGTAGAACTGTCGTCTGTAGAACTGTCCTCTGTAGAACTGTCTTCTCTAGAACTGTCATCTGTTGAACTGTCGTCTGTAGAATGGTCATCTGTAGAACTTTCGTCTGTAGAACTGTCCTCTGTAGAACTGTCTTCTGTAGAACTGTCATCTGTAGAACTATCGTCTGTAGAACTGTCGTCTGTAAAATGGTCCTCTGTAGAACTGTCTTCTGTATAACTGTCCTCTCTAGAACTGTCTTCTGTAGAACTGTCATCTGTAGAACTGTCGTCTGTAGAATGGTCATCTGTAAAACTGTCTTCTGTAGAACTGTCGTCTGTAGAAATGTCATCTGTAGAATGGTCCTCTGTAGAACTGTCTTCTGTAGAACTGTCGTCTATAGAACTGTCGTCTGTAGAATGGTCATCTGTAGAACTGTCTTCTGTAGAACTGTCCTCTGTAGAACTGTCTTCTGTAGAATGGTCCCCTGTAGAACTGTCTTCTGTAGAACTGTCGTCTGTAGAACTGTCATCTGTAGAACTGTCGTCTGTAGAATGGTCATCTGTAGAACTGTCTTCTGTAGAACTGTCGTCTGTAGAACTGTCGTCTGTAGAATGGTCCTCTGTAGAATGGTCCCCTGTAGAACTGTCTTCTGTAGAACTGTCGTCTGTAGAACTGTCATCTGTAGAACTGTCGTCTGTAGAATGGTCATCTGTAGAACTGTCTTCTGTAGAACTGTCGTCTGTAGAACTGTCGTCTGTAGAATGGTCCTCTGTAGAACTGTCTTCTGTAGAATTGTCGTCTATAGAACTGTCGTCTGTAGAATGGTCATCTGTAGAACTGTCGTCTGTAGAACTGTCATCTGTAGAACTGTCTTCTGTAGAATGGTCGTCTGTAGAACTGTCTTCTGTAGAACTGTCATCTGTAGAACTGTCGTCTGTAAAATGGTCATCTGTAGAACTGTCGTCTGTAGAACTGTCCTCTGTAGAACTGTCTTCTGTAGAACTGTCTTCTGTAGAACTGTCATCTGTAGAATGGTCCTCTGTAGAACTGCATTCTGTAGAATTGTCATCTGTAGAACTGTCGTCTGTAGAACTGTCGTCTGTAGAACTGTCCTCTGTAGAACTGTCTTCTCTAGAACTGTCATCTGTTGAACTGTCGTCTGTAGAATGGTCATCTGTAGAACTTTCGTCTGTAGAACTGTCCTCTGTAGAACTGTCTTCTGTAGAACTGTCATCTGTAGAACTATCGTCTGTAGAACTGTCGTCTGTAAAATGGTCCTCTGTAGAACTGTCTTCTGTATAACTGTCCTCTGTAGAACTGTCTTCTGTAGAACTGTCATCTGTAGAACTGTCGTCTGTAGAATGGTCATCTGTAGAACTGTCTTCTGTAGAACTGTCGTCTGTAGAAATGTCATCTGTAGAATGGTCCTCTGTAGAACTGTCTTCTGTAGAACTGTCGTCTATAGAACTGTCGTCTGTAGAATGGTCATCTGTAGAACTGTCGTCTGTAGAACTGTCCTCTGTAGAACTGTCTTCTGTAGAATGGTCCCCTGTAGAACTGTCTTCTGTAGAACTGTCGTCTGTAGAACTGTCATCTGTAGAACTGTCGTCTGTAGAATGGTCATCTGTAGAACTGTCTTCTGTAGAACTGTCGTCTGTAGAACTGTCGTCTGTAGAATGGTCCTCTGTAGAACTGTCTTCTGTAGAATTGTCGTCTATAGAACTGTCGTCTGTAGAATGGTCATCTGTAGAACTGTCGTCTGTAGAACTGTCCTCTGTAGAACTGTCTTCTGTAGAATGGTCGTCTGTAGAACTGTCTTCTGTAGAACTGTCATCTGTAGAACTGTCGTCTGTAAAATTGTCATCTGTAGAACTGTCGTCTGTAGAACTGTCCTCTGTAGAACTGTCTTCTGTAGAACTGTCTTCTGTAGAACTGTCATCTGTAGAATGGTCCTCTGTAGAACTGCATTCTGTAGAATTGTCATCTGTAGAACTGTCGTCTGTAGAACTGTCGTCTGTAGAACTGTCCTCTGTAGAACTGTCTTCTCTAGAACTGTCATCTGTTGAACTGTCGTCTGTAGAATGGTCATCTGTAGAACTTTCGTCTGTAAAACTGTCCTCTGTAGACTTGTCTTCTGTAAAACTGTCCTCTGTAGAACTGTCATCTGTAGAATGGTCGTCTGTAAAACTGTCTTCTGTAGAACTGTCATCTGTAGAACTGTCGTCTGTAGAAGGGTCCACTGTATAACTGTCGTCTGTAGAACTGTCGTCTGTAGAACTGTCATCTGTAGAACTGTCGTCTGTAGAATGGTCATCTGTAGATCTGTCGTCTGTAGAACTGTCCTCTGTAGAACTCTCTTCTGTAGAACTGTCCTCTGTAGAACTGTCGTCTGTAGAACTGTCGTCTGTAGAACTGTCATCTGTAGAAGGGTCCTCTGTAGAACTGTCCTCTGTAGAACTGTCTTCTGTAGAACTGTCATCTGTAAAACTATCGTCTGTAGAACTGTCGTCTGTAAAATGGTCCTCTGTAGAACTGTCCTCTGTAGAACTGTCTTCTGTAGAACTGTCATATGTAGAATGGTCCTCTGTAGAACTGTCTTTTGTAGAACTGTCGTCTATAGAACTGTCGTCTGTAGAATGGTCATCTGTAGAATTGTCCTCTGTAGAACTGTCTTCTGTAGAACTGTCATCTGTAGAACTGTCGTCTGTAGAAGTGTCGTCTTTAGAATGGTCCTCTGTAGAACTGTCTCCTGTAGAACTATCGTCTGTAGAACTGTCGTCTGTAGAATGGTCCTCTGTAGAACTGTCTTCTGTAGAACTGTCCTCTGTAGAACTGTCTTCTGTAGAACTGTCATCTGTAGAACTGTCGTCTGTAGAATGGTCATCTGTAGAACTGTCTTCTGTAGAACTGTCGTCTATAGAACTGTCGTCTGTAGAATGGTCATCTGTAGAACTGTCGTCTGTAGAACTGTCCTCTGTAGAACTGTCTTCTGTAGAATGGTCCCCTGTAGAACTGTCTTCTGTAGAACTGTCGTCTGTAGAACTGTCATCTGTAGAACTGTCGTCTGTAGAATGGTCATCTGTAGAACTGTCTTCTGTAGAACTGTTGTCTGTAGAACTGTCGTCTGTAGAATGGTCCTCTGTAGAACTGTCTTCCGTAGAATTGTCGTCTATAGAACTGTCGTCTGTAGAATGGTCATCTGTAGAACTGTCGTCTGTAGAACTGTCCTCTGTAGAACTGTCTTCTGTAGAATGGTCGTCTGTAGAACTGTCTTCTGTAGAACTGTCATCTGTAGAACTGTCGTCTGTAAAATGGTCATCTGTAGAACTGTCGTCTGTAGAACTGTCCTCTGTAGAACTGTCTTCTGTAGAACTGTCTTCTGTAGAACTGTCATCTGTAGAATGGTCCTCTGTAGAACTGCATTCTGTAGAACTGTCATCTGTAGAACTGTCGTCTGTAGAATGGTCATCTGTAGAACTGTCGTCTGTAGAACTGTCCTCTGTAGAACTGTCTTCTCTAGAACTGTCATCTGTTGAACTGTCGTCTGTAGAATGGTCATCTGTAGAACTTTCGTCTGTAGAACTGTCATCTGTAGAACTGTCGTCTGTAGAACTGTCTTCTGTAGAACTGTCATCTGTAGAATGGTCCTCTGTAGAACTGCATTCTGTAGAACTGTCATCTGTAGAACTGTCGTCTGTAGAATGGTCATCTGTAGAACTGTCGTCTGTAGAACTGTCCTCTGTAGAACTGTCTTCTCTAGAACTGTCATCTGTAAAACTGTCATCTGTAGAACTGTCATCTGTAGAATGGTCGTCTGTAGAACTGTCTTCTGTAGAACTGTCATCTGTAGAACTGTCGTCTGTAGAAGGGTCCTCTGTATAACTGTCGTCTGTAGAACTGTCGTCTGTAGAACTGTCATCTGTAGAACTGTCGTCTGTAGAATGGTCCTCTGTAGAACTGTCTTCTGTAGAACTGTCCTCTGTAGAACTGTCTTCTGTAGAACTGTCATCTGTAGAACTGTCGTCTGTAGAATGGTCATCTGTAGAACTGTCTTCTGTAGAACTGTCGTCTGTAGAACTGTCGTCTGTAGAATGGTCCTCTGTAGAACTGTCTTCTGTAGAACTGTCGTCTATAGAACTGTCGTCTGTAGAATGGTCATCTGTAGAACTGTCGTCTGTAGAATGGTCATCTGTAGAACTGTCTTCTCTAGAACTGTCGTCTGTAGAATGGTCCCCTGTAGAACTGTCTTCTGTAGAACTGTCGTCTGTAGAACTCTCGTCTGTAGAATGGTCCTCTGTAGAACTGTCTTCTGTAGAATTGTCGTCTATAGAACTGTCTTCTGTAGAACTGTCATCTGTAGAACTGTCGTCTGTAAAATGGTCATCTGTAGAACTGTCGTCTGTAGAACTGTCCTCTGTAGAACTGTCTTCTTTAGAACTGTCTTCTGTAGAACTGTCATCTGTAGAATGGTCCTCTGTAGAACTGCATTCTGTAGAACTGTCATCTGTAGAACTGTCGTTTGTAGAACTGTTTTCTGTAGAACTGTCATCTGTAGAACTGTCCTCTGTAGAAGGGTCATCTGTAGAACTGTCTTCTGTAGAACTGTCGTCTATAGAACTGTCGTCTGTAGAATGGTCATCTGTAGAACTGTCCTATGTAGAACTGTCTTCCTTAGAACTGTCATCTGTAGAACTGTCGTCTGTAGAATGGTCATCTGTAGAACTGTCCTCTGTAGAACTGTCGTCTGTAAAATGGTCCTCTGTAGAACTGTCGTCTGTAGAACTGTCCTTTTTATAATTGTCGTCTGTAGAATAGTCGTCTGTAGAACTGTCGTCCATAGAACTGTCGTCTGTAGAATGGTCCTCTGTAGAACTTTCGTCTGTAGAATGGTCCTCTGTAGAACTGTCATCCATAGAACTGTCATCTGTAGAACTGTCGTCTGTAGAACTGTCGTCTGTAGAATTGTCCTCTGTAGAACTTTCCTCTGTAGAACTGTCGTCTGTAGAATGGTCCTCTGTAGAACTGTCTTCTGTAGAATTGTCGTCTATAGAACTGTCGTCTGTAGAATGGTCATCTGTAGAACTGTCGTCTGTAGAACTGTCCTCTGTAGAACTGTCTTCTGTAGAATGGTCGTCTGTAGAACTGTCTTCTGTAGAACTGTCATCTGTAGAACTGTCGTCTGTAAAATGGTCATCTGTAGAACTGTCGTCTGTAGAACTGTCCTCTGTAGAACTGTCTTCTGTAGAACTGTCTTCTGTAGAACTGTCATCTGTAGAATGGTCCTCTGTAGAACTGCATTCTGTAGAATTGTCATCTGTAGAACTGTCGTCTGTAGAACTGTCGTCTGTAGAACTGTCCTCTGTAGAACTGTCTTCTCTAGAACTGTCATCTGTTGAACTGTCGTCTGTAGAATGGTCATCTGTAGAACTTTCGTCTGTAGAACTGTCCTCTGTAGACTTGTCTTCTGTAAAACTGTCCTCTGTAGAACTGTCATCTGTAGAATGGTCGTCTGTAGAACTGTCTTCTGTAGAACTGTCATCTGTAGAACTGTCGTCTGTAGAAGGGTCCTCTGTATAACTGTCGTCTGTAGAACTGTCGTCTGTAGAACTGTCATCTGTAGAACTGTCGTCTGTAGAATGGTCATCTGTAGATCTGTCGTCTGTAGAACTGTCCTCTGTAGAACTCTCTTCTGTAGAACTGTCCTCTGTAGAACTGTCGTCTGTAGAACTGTCGTTTGTAGAACTGTCATCTGTAGAAGGGTCCTCTGTAGAACTGTCCTCTTTAGAACTGTCGTCTGTAGAATGGTCCTCTGTAGATCTGTCTTCTGTATAACTGTCCTCTGTAGAACTGTCTTCTGTAGAACTGTCATCTGTAAAACTATCGTCTGTAGAACTGTCGTCTGTAAAATGGTCCTCTGTAGAACTGTCTTCTGTATAACTGTCCTCTGTAGAACTGTCTTCTGTAGAACTGTCATCTGTAGAATGGTCCTCTGTAGAACTGTCTTCTGTAGAACTGTCGTCTATAGAACTGTCGTCTGTAGAATGGTCATCTGTAGAACTGTCCTCTGTAGAACTGTCTTCTGTAGAACTGTCATCTGTAGAACTGTCGTCTGTAGAAGTGTCGTCTTTAGAATGGTCCTCTGTAGAACTGTCTCCTGTAGAACTATCGTCTGTAGAACTGTCGTCTGTAGAATGGTCCTCTGTAGAACTGTCTTCTGTAGAACTGTCCTCTGTAGAACTGTCTTCTGTAGAACTGTCATCTGTAGAACTGTCGTCTGTAGAATGGTCATCTGTAGAACTGTCTTCTGTAGAACTGTCGTCTGTAGAACTGTCGTCTGTAGAATGGTCCTCTGTAGAACTGTCTTCTGTAGAACTGTCGTCTATAGAACTGTCGTCTGTAGAATGGTCATCTGTAGAACTGTCGTCTGTAGAACTGTCCTCTGTAGAACTGTCTTCTGTAGAATGGTCCCCTGTAGAACTGTCATCTGTAGAACTGTCGTCTGTAGAATGGTCATCTGTAGAACTGTCTTCTGTAGAACTGTTGTCTGTAGAACTGTCGTCTGTAAAATGGTCCTCTGTAGAACTGTCTTCTGTAGAATTGTCGTCTATAGAACTGTCGTCTGTAGAATGGTCATCTGTAGAACTGTCGTCTGTAGAACTGTCCTCTGTAGAACTGTCTTCTGTAGAATGGTCGTCTGTAGAACTGTCTTCTGTAGAACTGTCATCTGTAAAACTGTCGTCTGTAAAATGGTCATCTGTAGAACTGTCGTCTGTAGAACTGTCCTCTGTAGAACTGTCTTCTGTAGAACTGTCTTCTGTAGAACTGTCATCTGTAGAATGGTCCTCTGTAGAACTGCATTCTGTAGAACTGTCATCTGTAGAACTGTCGTCTGTAGAATGGTCATCTGTAGAACTGTCGTCTGTAGAACTGTCCTCTGTAGAACTGTCTTCTCTAGAACTGTCATCTGTTGAACTGTCGTCTGTAGAATGGTCATCTGTAGAACTTTCGTCTGTAGAACTGTCCTCTGTAGAACTGTCGTCTGTAGAACTGTCTTCTGTAGAACTGTCATCTGTAGAATGGTCCTCTGTAGAACTGCATTCTGTAGAACTGTCATCTGTAGAACTGTCGTCTGTAGAATGGTCATCTGTAGAACTGTCGTCTGTAGAACTGTCCTCTGTAGAACTGTCTTCTCTAGAACTGTCATCTGTTGAACTGTCGTCTGTAGAATGGTCATCTGTAGAACTTTCGTCTGTAGAACTGTCCTCTCTAGACTTGTCTTCTGTAAAACTGTCCTCTGTAGAACTGTCATCTGTAGAATGGTCGTCTGTAGAACTGTCTTCTGTAGAACTGTCATCTGTAGAACTGTCGTCTGTAGAAGGGTCCTCTGTATAACTGTCGTCTGTAGAACTGTCGTCTGTAGAACTGTCATCTGTAGAACTGTCGTCTGTAGAATGGTCCTCTGTAGAACTGTCTTTTGTAGAACTGTCCTCTGTAGAACTGTCTTCTGTAGAACTGTCATCTGTAGAACTGTCGTCTGTAGAATGGTCATCTGTAGAACTGTCTTCTTTAGAACTGTCGTCTGTAGAACTGTCGTCTGTAGAATGGTCCTCTGTAGAACTGTCTTCTGTAGAACTGTCGTCTATAGAACTGTCGTCTGTAGAATGGTCATCTGTAGAACTGTCGTCTGTAGAATGGTCATCTGTAGAACTGTCTTCTCTAGAACTGTCGTCTGTAGAATGGTCCCCTGTAGAACTGTCTTCTGTAGAACTGTCGTCTGTAGAACTGTCGTCTGTAGAATGGTCCTCTGTAGAACTGTCTTCTGTAGAATTGTCGTCTATAGAACTGTCGTCTGTAGAATGGTCCTCTGTAGAACTGTCTTCTGTAGAACTGTCGTCTATAGAACTGTCGTCTGTAGAATGGTCATCTGTAGAACTGTCGTCTGTAGAACTGTCCTCTGTAGAACTGTCTTCTGTAGAATGGTCCCCTGTAGAACTGTCTTCTGTAGAACTGTCGTCTGTAGAACTGTCATCTGTAGAACTGTCGTTTGTAGAATGGTCATCTGTAGAACTGTCTTCTGTAGAACTGTTGTCTGTAGAACTGTCGTCTGTAGAATGGTCCTCTGTAGAACTGTCTTCTGTAGAATTGTCGTCTATAGAACTGTCGTCTGTAGAATGGTCATCTGTAGAACTGTCGTCTGTAGAACTGTCCTCTGTAGAACTGTCTTCTGTAGAATGGTCGTCTGTAGAACTGTCTTCTGTAGAACTGTCATCTGTAGAACTGTCGTCTGTAAAATGGTCATCTGTAGAACTGTCGTCTGTAGAACTGTCCTCTGTAGAACTGTCTTCTGTAGAACTGTCTTCTGTAGAACTGTCATCTGTAGAATGGTCCTCTGTAGAACTGCATTCTGTAGAACTGTCATCTGTAGAACTGTCGTCTGTAGAATGGTCATCTGTAGAACTGTCGTCTGTAGAACTGTCCTCTGTAGAACTGTCTTCTCTAGAACTGTCATCTGTTGAACTGTCGTCTGTAGAATGGTCATCTGTAGAACTTTCGTCTGTAGAACTGTCCTCTGTAGAACTGTCGTCTGTAGAACTGTCTTCTGTAGAACTGTCATCTGTAGAATGGTCCTCTGTAGAACTGCATTCTGTAGAACTGTCATCTGTAGAACTGTCGTCTGTAGAATGGTCATCTGTAGAACTGTCGTCTGTAGAACTGTCCTCTGTAGAACTGTCTTCTCTAGAACTGTCATCTGTTGAACTGTCGTCTGTAGAATGGTCATCTGTAGAACTTTCGTCTGTAGAACTGTCCTCTCTAGACTTGTCTTCTGTAAAACTGTCCTCTGTAGAACTGTCATCTGTAGAATGGTCGTCTGTAGAACTGTCTTCTGTAGAACTGTCATCTGTAGAACTGTCGTCTGTAGAAGGGTCCTCTGTATAACTGTCGTCTGTAGAACTGTCGTCTGTAGAACTGTCATCTGTAGAACTGTCGTCTGTAGAATGGTCCTCTGTAGAACTGTCTTCTGTAGAACTGTCCTCTGTAGAACTGTCTTCTGTAGAACTGTCATCTGTAGAACTGTCTGTAGAATGGTCATCTGTAGAACTGTCTTCTGTAGAACTGTCGTCTGTAGAACTGTCGTCTGTAGAATGGTCCTCTGTAGAACTGTCTTCTGTAGAACTGTCGTCTATAGAACTGTCGTCTGTAGAATGGTCATCTGTAGAACTGTCGCCTGTAGAATGGTCATCTGTAGAACTGTCTTCTCTAGAACTGTCGTCTGTAGAATGGTCCCCTGTAGAACTGTCTTCTGTAGAACTGTCGTCTGTAGAACTGTCGTCTGTAGAATGGTCCTCTGTAGAACTGTCTTCTGTAGAATTGTCGTCTATAGAACTGTCGTCTGTAGAATGGTCATCTGTAGAACTGTCGTCTGTAGAACTGTCCTCTGTAGAACTGTCTTCTGTAGAATGGTCGTCTGTAGAACTGTCTTCTGTAGAACTGTCATCTGTAGAACTGTCGTCTGTAAAATGGTCATCTGTAGAACTGTCGTCTGTAGAACTGTCCTCTGTAGAACTGTCTTCTATAGAACTGTTTTCTGTAGAACTGTCATCTGTAGAATGGTCCTCTGTAGAACTGCATTCTGTAGAACTGTCTTCTGTAGAACTGTCGTCTATAGAACTGTCGTCTGTAGAATGGTCATCTGTAGAACTGTCCTATGTAGAACTGTCTTCCTTAGAACTGTCATCTGTAGAACTGTCGTCTGTAGAATGGTCATCTGTAGAACTGTCCTCTGTAGAACTGTCGTCTGTAAAATGGTCCTCTGTAGAACTGTCGTCTGTAGAACTGTCCTTTTTATAATTGTCGTCTGTAGAATGGTCGTCTGTAGAACTGTCGTCCATAGAACTGTCGTCTGTAGAATGGTCCTCTGTAGAACTGTCGTCTGTAGAATGGTCCTCTGTAGAACTGTCATCCATAGAACTGTCATCTGTAGAACTGTCGTCAGTAGAATTGTCGTCTGTAGAATTGTCCTCTGTAGAACTGTCGTCTGTAGAACTGTCGTCTGTAGAACTGTCATCTGTAGAACTGTCCTCTGTAGAAGGGTCCTCTGTAGAACTTTCCTCTGTAGAACTGTCGTCTGTAGAATGGTCCTCTTTAGAACTGTCGTCTGTAAAACTGTCGTCTGTAGAATGGTCATCTCTAGAACTGTCTTCTGTAGAACTGTCGTCTATAGAACTGTCGTCTGTAGAATGGTCATCTGTAAAAACTGTCGTCTGTAGAACTGTCCTCTGTAAAACTGTCTTCTGTAGAACTGTCATCTGTACAACTGTCGTCTGTAGAACTGTCATCTGTAGAACTGTCCTCTGTAGAACTGTCGTTTTTAGAATGGTCCTCTGTAGAACTGTCGTCTGTAGAACTGTTGTCCATAGAATGGTTGTCTGTAGAACTGTCGTCTGTAGAATGGTCATCTGTAAAAACTGTCGTCTGTAGAACTGTCCTCTGTAGAACTGTCTTCTGTAGAACTGTCATCTGTAGAACTGTCTTCTGTAGAACTGTCATCTGTAGAACTGTCCTCTGTAGAACTGTCGTTTTTAGAATGGTCCTCTGTAGAACTGTCGTCTGTAGAACTGTTGTCCATAGAATGGTTGTCTGTAGAACTGTCGTCTGTAGAATGGTCCTCTGTAGAACTGTCGTCCATAGAACTGTCGTCTCTACAACTGTCCTCTGTAGAACTGTCGTCTGTAGAACTGTCATCTGTAGAACTGTCGTCTGTAGAACTGTCCTCTGTAGAACTGTCTTCTCTAGAACTGTCATCTCTTGAACTGTCGTCTGTAGAATGGTCATCTGTAGAACTTTCGTCTGTAGAACTGTCCTCTGTAGAACTGTCTTCTGTAGAACTGTCATCTGTAGAACTATCGTCTGTAGAACTGTCCTCTGTAGAACTGTCTTCTGTAGAACTGTCATCTGTAGAACTGTCGTCTGTAAAACTGTCGTCTGTAGAATGGTCCTCTGTAGAACTGCATTCTGTAGAATTGTCATCTGTAGAACTGTCGTCTGTAGAACTGTCGTCTGTAGAACTGTCCTCTGTAGAACTGTCTTCTCTAGAACTGTCATCTGTTGAACTGTCGTCTGTAGAATGGTCATCTGTAGAACTTTCGTCTGTAGAACTGTCCTCTGTAGAACTGTCTTCTGTAGAACTGTCATCTGTAGAACTATCGTCTGTAGAACTGTCGTCTGTAAAATGGTCCTCTGTAGAACTGTCTTCTGTATAACTGTCCTCTGTAGAACTGTCTTCTGTAGAACTGTCATCTGTAGAACTGTCGTCTGTAGAATGGTCATCTGTAGAACTGTCTTCTGTAGAACTGTCGTCTGTAGAACTGTCGTCTGTAAAATGGTCCTCTGTAGAACTGTCTTCTGTATAACTGTCCTCTGTAGAACTGTCTTCTGTAGAACTGTCATCTGTAGAACTGTCGTCTGTAGAATGGTCATCTGTAGAACTGTCTTCTGTAGAACTGTCGTCTGTAGAAATGTCATCTGTAGAATGGTCCTCTGTAGAACTGTCTTCTGTAGAACTGTCGTCTATAGAACTGTCGTCTGTAGAATGGTCATCTGTAGAACTGTCGTCTGTAGAACTGTCCTCTGTAGAACTGTCTTCTGTAGAATGGTCCCCTGTAGAACTGTCTTCTGTAGAACTGTCCTCTGTAGAACTGTCTTCTGTAGAATGGTCCCCTGTAGAACTGTCTTCTGTAGAACTGTCGTCTGTAGAACTGTCATCTGTAGAACTGTCGTCTGTAGAATGGTCATCTGTAGAACTGTCTTCTGTAGAACTGTCGTCTGTAGAACTGTCGTCTGTAGAATGGTCCTCTGTAGAACTGTCTTCTGTAGAATTGTCGTCTATAGAACTGTCGTCTGTAGAATGGTCATCTGTAGAACTGTCGTCTGTAGAACTGTCCTCTGTAGAACTGTCTTCTGTAGAATGGTCGTCTGTAGAACTGTCTTCTGTAGAACTGTCATCTGTAGAACTGTCGTCTGTAAAATGGTCATCTGTAGAACTGTCGTCTGTAGAACTGTCCTCTGTAGAACTGTCTTCTGTAGAACTGTCTTCTGTAGAACTGTCATCTGTAGAATTGTCCTCTGTAGAACTGCATTCTGTAGAATTGTCATCTGTAGAACTGTCGTCTGTAGAACTGTCGTCTGTAGAACTGTCCTCTGTAGAACTGTCTTCTCTAGAACTGTCATCTGTTGAACTGTCGTCTGTAGAATGGTCATCTGTAGAACTTTCGTCTGTAGAACTGTCCTCTGTAGACTTGTCTTCTGTACAACTGTCCTCTGTAGAACTGTCATCTGTAGAATGGTCGTCTGTAGAACTGTCTTCTGTAGAACTGTCATCTGTAGAACTGTCGTCTGTAGAAGGGTCCTCTGTATAACTGTCGTCTGTAGAACTGTCGTCTGTAGAACTGTCATCTGTAGAACTGTCGTCTGTAGAATGGTCATCTGTAGATCTGTCGTCTGTAGAACTGTCCTCTGTAGAACTCTCTTCTGTAGAACTGTCCTCTGTAGAACTGTCGTCTGTAGAACTGTCGTCTGTAGAACTGTCATCTGTAGAAGGGTCCTCTGTAGAACTGTCCTCTTTAGAACTGTCGTCTGTAGAATGGTCCCCTGTAGATCTGTCTTCTGTATAACTGTCCTCTGTAGAACTGTCTTCTGTAGAACTGTCATCTGTAAAACTATCGTCTGTAGAACTGTCGTCTGTAAAATGGTCCTCTGTAGAACTGTTTTCTGTATAACTGTCCTCTGTAGAACTGTCTTCTGTAGAACTGTCATCTGTAGAATGGTCCTCTGTAGAACTGTCTTCTGTAGAACTGTCGTCTATAGAACTGTCGTCTGTAGAATGGTCATCTGTAGAACTGTCCTCTGTAGAACTGTCTTCTGTAGAACTGTCATCTGTAGAACTGTCGTCTGTAGAAGTGTCGTCTTTAGAATGGTCCTCTGTAGAACTGTCTCCTGTAGAACTATCGTCTGTAGAACTGTCGTCTGTAGAATGGTCCTCTGTAGAACTGTCTTCTGTAGAACTGTCCTCTGTAGAACTGTCTTCTGTAGAACTGTCATCTGTAGAACTGTCGTCTGTAGAATGGTCATCTGTAGAACTGTCTTCTGTAGAACTGTCGTCTGTAGAACTGTCGTCTGTAGAATGGTCCTCTGTAGAACTGTCTTCTGTAGAACTGTTGTCTATAGAACTGTCGTCTGTAGAATGGTCATCTGTAGAACTGTCGTCTGTAGAACTGTCCTCTGTAGAACTGTCTTCTGTAGAATGGTCCCCTGTAGAACTGTCTTCTGTAGAACTGTCCTCTGTAGAACTGTCGTCTGTAGAACTGTCGTCTGTAGAACTGTCATCTGTAGAAAGGTCCTCTGTAGAACTGTCCTCTTTAGAACTGTCGTCTGTAAAACTATCGTCTGTAGAACTGTCGTCTGTAAAATGGTCCTCTGTAGAACTGTCTTCTGTAGAACTGTCCTCTGTAGAACTGTCTTCTGTAGAACTGTCATCTGTAGAATGGTCCTCTGTAGAACTGTCTTCTGTAGAACTGTCGTCTATAGAACTGTCGTCTGTAGAATGGTCATCTGTAGAACTGTCCTCTGTAGAACTGTCTTCTGTAGAACTGTCATCTGTAGAACTGTCGTCTGTAGAAGTGTCGTCTTTAGAATGGTCCTCTGTAGAACTGTCTCCTGTACAACTATCGTCTGTAGAACTGTCGTCTGTAGAATGGTCCTCTGTAGAACTGTCTTCTGTAGAACTGTCCTCTGTAGAACTGTCTTCTGTAGAACTGTCATCTGTAGAACTGTCGTCTGTAGAATGGTCATCTGTAGAACTGTCTTCTGTAGAACTGTCGTCTGTAGAACTGTCGTCTGTAGAATGGTCCTCTGTAGAACTGTCTTCTGTAGAACTGTCGTCTATAGAACTGTCGTCTGTAGAATGGTCATCTGTAGAACTGTCGTCTGTAGAACTGTCCTCTGTAGAACTGTCTTCTGTAGAATGGTCCCATGTAGAACTGTCTTCTGTAGAACTGTCGTCTGTAGAACTGTCATCTGTAGAACTGTCGTCTGTAGAATGGTCATCTGTAGAACTGTCTTCTGTAGAACTGTTGTCTGTAGAACTGTCGTCTGTAGAATGGTCCTCTGTAGAACTGTCTTCTGTAGAATTGTCGTCTATAGAACTGTCGTCTGTAGAATGGTCATCTGTAGAACTGTCGTCTGTAGAACTGTCCTCTGTAGAACTGTCTTCTGTAGAATGGTCGTCTGTAGAACTGTCTTCTGTAGAACTGTCATCTGTAGAACTGTCGTCTGTAAAATGGTCATCTGTAAAACTGTCGTCTGTAGAACTGTCCTCTGTAGAACTGTCTTCTGTAGAACTGTCTTCTGTAGAACTGTCATCTGTAGAATGGTCCTCTGTAGAACTGCATTCTGTAGAACTGTCATCTGTAGAACTGTCGTCTGTAGAATGGTCATCTGTAGAACTGTCGTCTGTAGAACTGTCCTCTGTAGAACTGTCTTCTCTAGAACTGTCATCTGTTGAACTGTCGTCTGTAGAATGGTCATCTGTAGAACTTTCGTCTGTAGAACTGTCCTCTGTAGAACTGTCGTCTGTAGAACTGTCTTCTGTAGAACTGTCATCTGTAGAATGGTCCTCTGTAGAACTGCATTCTGTAGAACTGTCATCTGTAGAACTGTCGTCTGTAGAATGGTCATCTGTAGAACTGTCGTCTGTCGAACTGTCCTCTGTAGAACTGTCTTCTCTAGAACTGTCATCTGTTGAACTGTCGTCTGTAGAATGGTCATCTGTAGAACTTTCGTCTGTAGAACTGTCCTCTCTAGACTTGTCTTCTGTAAAACTGTCCTCTGTAGAACTGTCATCTGTAGAATGGTCGTCTGTAGAACTGTCTTCTGTAGAACTGTCATCTGTAGAACTGTCGTCTGTAGAAGGGTCCTCTGTATAACTGTCGTCTGTAGAACTGTCGTCTGTAGAACTGTCATCTGTAGAACTGTCGTCTGTAGAATGGTCCTCTGTAGAACTGTCTTCTGTAGAACTGTCCTCTGTAGAACTGTCTTCTGTAGAACTGTCATCTGTAGAACTGTCGTCTGTAGAATGGTCATCTGTAGAACTGTCTTCTGTAGAACTGTCGTCTGTAGAACTGTCGTCTGTAGAATGGTCCTCTGTAGAACTGTCTTCTGTAGAACTGTCGTCTATAGAACTGTCGTCTGTAGAATGGTCATCTGTAGAACTGTCGTCTGTAGAATGGTCATCTGTAGAACTGTCTTCTCTAGAACTGTCGTCTGTAGAATGGTCCCCTGTAGAACTGTCTTCTGTAGAACTGTCGTCTGTAGAACTGTCGTCTGTAGAATGGTCCTCTGTAGAACTGTCTTCTGTAGAATTGTCGTCTATAGAACTGTCGTCTGTAGAATGGTCATCTGTAGAACTGTCGTCTGTAGAACTGTCCTCTGTAGAACTGTCTTCTGTAGAATGGTCGTCTGTAGAACTGTCTTCTGTAGAACTGTCATCTGTAGAACTGTCGTCTGTAAAATGGTCATCTGTAGAACTGTCGTCTGTAGAATGGTCATCTGTAGAACTGTCGTCTGTAGAACTGTCCTCTGTAGAACTGTCTTCTGTAGAATGGTCGTCTGTAGAACTGTCTTCTGTAGAACTGTCATCTGTAGAACTGTCGTCTGTAAAATGGTCATCTGTAGAACTGTCGTCTGTAGAACTGTCCTCTGTAGAACTGTCTTCTGTAGAACTGTCTTCTGTAGAACTGTCATCTGTAGAATGGTCCTCTGTAGAACTGCATTCTGTAGAACTGTCATCTGTAGAACTGTCGTCTGTAGAATGGTCATCTGTAGAACTGTCGTCTGTAGAACTGTCCTCTGTAGAACTGTCTTCTCTAGAACTGTCATCTGTTGAACTGTCGTCTGTAGAATGGTCATCTGTAGAACTTTCGTCTGTAGAACTGTCCTCTGTAGAACTGTCGTCTGTAGAACTGTCTTCTGTAGAACTGTCATCTGTAGAATGGTCCTCTGTAGAACTGCATTCTGTAGAACTGTCATCTGTAGAACTCAACTCAACTCAACTCAACTTTATTTATAAAGCACTTTAAACAGAACAAGGTTCACCAAAGTGCTGAACAATACAAAAATTAATAAAAGCACATAAAAATATAAAGCATAAAACACATAAAATAGGTCCGGATCCCAACTCAGTTAAAAGCCAAAGTGAAAAAATATGTTTTAAGAGCAGATTTAAAAATACTGAGTGAGTTTATCTGTCTGAGGTACAGGGGCAATTCGTTCCAGATTTTTGGTCCGAAGACTGAGAAGGCTCGGTCACCTCTCAGTTTTCTCCTGGTCTTCGAGACGACCAGCTGTGTCTGATTTGTTGACCTAAGGGAGCGGGGGGGATTGTACACCTGAATCAGGTCAGACAAATATTTTGGGGCGAGTCCATGGAGACATTTAAAAACAAATAGGAGAATTTTAAAATCAATGCGTAAGCGAACTGGGAGCCAGTGAAGAGATGCTAAAATGGGAGTGATATGTTCTTGTTTCCGTGTACCAGTTAGAAGACGGGCAGCTGCATTTTGGACTAACTGCAAACGAGCAAGTAATTTCTGGGAAAGCCCAACATAGAGAGCATTACAGTAGTCCAAACGTGTTGAAATAAAAGCATGGATTAAAATCTCAAAGTCATGGCGGGAGAGGAGAGGTTTAACCTTGGCCAGTTGTCTCAGGTGAAAAAAACTGGATTTCACCACTAAGTTTATATGAGCATTAAAAGTTAAATTGCTATCCAGTTTCACACCTAGACTTGTTGCTGTCTGTTTCAGGTGATCATTTAAAACGCCTAAGTCGACATGTGCCTTAGAGACATCACTTGGACCAAATAGCAGAACCTCTGTTTTTTCCTGGTTTAAGTGCAGGAAGTTACATGACATCCATGTCTTAATGTCATCAAGACATTCTAGTAACTGGTGAGCAGAATATGCTTCTTCCTGTTTTAACGGTATGTAAATCTGACTGTCGTCAGCATAGAGGTGGAATGAAATCCCGTGTTTGCGGAGAATAGACCCAAGTGGAAGCAGGTACAATGAAAAAAGAAGAGGCCCCAGAACAGAGCCCTGAGGTACACCACATGTGAAAGTTGCTCTACGGGATTCTGCACGTCCAAGACGGACACAGAAGCTCCTCTCATTTAAATAAGATCTGAACCATTCTAAAGCACTACCTCGAAGACCCACCCAGCTTTCCAGGCGAGACAAAAGGATTTGGTGGTCAACTGTGTCGAATGCAGCTGCCAGATCGAGCAGAACCAAAACAACATGGTGACCGGCATCCGTTGCTAGAAAAATGTCATTTGAAACCCTCAATAGCGCAGACTCGGTACTGTGACGGGGTTTAAATCCTGACTGAAACACCTCAAGGATGCTGTTCTCCTCTAAAAACGTTGTTAACTGGCAGTACACAATTTTCTCCAAAACCTTCGAAAGGAAGGGGAGCTTAGAAATTGGTCTAAAGTTTGACAAAATGGAGGAGTCCAGGCCAGGCTTTTTAATAAGTGGTGTTACTACTGCATGTTTGAAGCACGAAGGCACACTCCCATGAATTAAACTGCCGTTAATTAAATCGAGAACATAGGGAGCCAGAGTGGGAAACACTTCTTTAAAAAGACGAGGTGGAACTGGATCATTGGGAGATCCTGATGGCTTCATCTGACTAATTAATTTTTCCAAGTAAGACAGACTGACATGCTCAAACCGGTGGAGAACAGTAGAACATGAGGTGGAGACGGAGTGACTGAAAGAGGGGGGGCTAATGAGGGTCCTAATGTTCTTGATTTTATCAATAAAAAAGGTCATAAACATCTCACAAACCTCAGTTGAGTTCTCAAGAGAGACCGGTTGTGGAACATTTAAAACAGAGTTAATGGTTTTAAATAAAACCCGAGCATTGTGCTGGTTGCTTGCAATGATGTCTGAAAAATGTTTAGTTTTAGCAGCCTTCATGGTCTTTTGATAGGATCGCCAGCTGCCTCTCAACAACTGGAAGGAAACTTGCAGCCGGTCTTTCTTCCATTTCCGCTCGGCTCTCCTGCACTCTCGCCTGACGGCACGAGTGGTCTCATCTAACCAGGGCTCAGACCTCAACCTGGAGAGCCTTGTTTTTAGTGGAGCTACACTGTCTAAAACAGTTTGACAGGTTGAATACAAGCAGGATGACATGTTCTCAACATCTGAATTGCAGCTCTGATGTTCTGGTAAAATGATGGTAGAGTTAAAAGCTGCAGAGAATTGTGCGGCCGTATGGGAGTTAATAGTGCGACTGCATAAAAAAGGGGCTGGAAATTTAACTGTGTGACATGGCAGCTGTACATTAAACAAAACAGGCATGTGGTCAGAAAACAAAGCATCACAGATTTCAAGGTCGAAAGTTGTTAAGCCATGGGTTAGAATTAAGTCAAGTGTGTGACCATGTTCTTGCGTAGGGGCAGACACAAGTTGAACAAGATTAAAAGAGTTGATAAGATTCAAAAAGTCTCTGGCCGGTGCTTTATCAGGACAGCAGACATGAATATTAAAATCCCCAACTATCAAAATTCTGTCATATTTTGGCATTATTCCAGCCAAGAACACAGCGAAATCATCAATGAAGTCCTTGTTGTATTTTGGCGGCCTGTATATAACAGCACAAAACATTGAGAGAGCAGGGTCTAGTTTAAAGACGCTTGCCTCAAAACTAGAGTAGGTCTTTGTTAAAGTCACCTGTTTACAGTTGTAGCTGGTCCTGTAGACGGTGGCCACACCCCCTCCTCGACCTGACGATCTAGGAGCGCTTAAATATGAGCAATCCGGTGGTAAAAGTTCAGTGAAAGCGCTACTGTCGTCTCCAGAGATCCAAGTTTCAGTTACATAAAGGAAATCCAGTCGATGGGTGACGAAGAAATCCTTTAGGATGAAGGTTTTGTTGGCTAGCGATCTAGCGTTCACGAGCGCCATCCTAGCCGGGATTGGAGTGCCCTTCATTGGCAGAGCGCGAGGAAGCTGCCGCAGGTTGTGGAGGCCTCTCCCCCGCTTGCGGAGGTACGGCAAGGTGGGTCGACGGCCCCGCAGCTCCACGTCCACGCCGACCAGAGAAACCAAACAGGGAGCGACCGGGTCCGTACAACGTACAGCTTTCAGTTTCACCAGTAAACCGCTACGTCTCCCTCGCCGCCTGCGCCGCCATCGCGGAAGCGGAGCACGATACAGGTGAGCTGGTATGCTTGAGAAAAGCGGGGGACAGCGCGATTCTTGCCCGGGGAATTTAAGTTGAAGCGGATTTTGAAACGGGTTTCTGAAGGGGGGACGTAGATTCAGAAGAGTTTGGCGATCGTAGATCAGCAACAAGTTGACATTCGTCACTAAAGTCAGTAAACAAAGCGCAAATACAAACAACACTCGTAGAGACAGAAGGCTAGCCAAGCACACCTGTCGTCTGTAGAATGGTCATCTGTAGAACTGTCGTCTGTAGAACTGTCCTCTGTAGAACTGTCTTCTCTAGAACTGTCATCTGTTGAACTGTCGTCTGTAGAATGGTCATCTGTAGAACTTTCGTCTGTAGAACTGTCCTCTCTAGACTTGTCTTCTGTAAAACTGTCCTCTGTAGAACTGTCATCTGTAGAATGGTCGTCTGTAGAACTGTCTTCTGTAGAACTGTCATCTGTAGAACTGTCGTCTGTAGAAGGGTCCTCTGTATAACTGTCGTCTGTAGAACTGTCGTCTGTAGAACTGTCATCTGTAGAACTGTCGTCTGTAGAATGGTCCTCTGTAGAACTGTCTTCTGTAGAACTGTCCTCTGTAGAACTGTCTTCTGTAGAACTGTCATCTGTAGAACTGTCGTCTGTAGAATGGTCATCTGTAGAACTGTCTTCTGTAGAACTGTCGTCTGTAGAACTGTCGTCTGTAGAATGGTCCTCTGTAGAACTGTCTTCTGTAGAACTGTCGTCTATAGAACTGTCGTCTGTAGAATGGTCATCTGTAGAACTGTCGTCTGTAGAATGGTCATCTGTAGAACTGTCTTCTCTAGAACTGTCGTCTGTAGAATGGTCCCCTGTAGAACTGTCTTCTGTAGAACTGTCGTCTGTAGAACTGTCGTCTGTAGAATGGTCCTCTGTAGAACTGTCTTCTGTAGAATTGTCGTCTATAGAACTGTCGTCTGTAGAATGGTCATCTGTAGAACTGTCGTCTGTAGAACTGTCCTCTGTAGAACTGTCTTCTGTAGAATGGTCGTCTGTAGAACTGTCTTCTGTAGAACTGTCATCTGTAGAACTGTCGTCTGTAAAATGGTCATCTGTAGAACTGTCGTCTGTAGAACTGTCCTCTGTAGAACTGTCTTCTGTAGAACTGTCTTCTGTAGAACTGTCATCTGTAGAATGGTCCTCTGTAGAACTGCATTCTGTAGAACTGTCATCTGTAGAACTGTCGTCTGTAGAACTGTTTTCTGTAGAACTGTCATCTGTAGAACTGTCCTCTGTAGAAGGGTCATCTGTAGAACTGTCTTCTGTAGAACTGTCGTCTATAGAACTGTCGTCTGTAGAATGGTCATCTGTAGAACTGTCCTATGTAGAACTGTCTTCCTTAGAACTGTCATCTGTAGAACTGTCGTCTGCAGAATGGTCATCTGTAGAACTGTCCTCTGTAGAACTGTCGTCTGTAAAATGGTCCTCTGTAGAACTGTCGTCTGTAGAACTGTCCTTTTTATAATTGTCGTCTGTAGAATGGTCGTCTGTAGAACTGTCGTCCATAGAACTGTCGTCTGTAGAATGGTCCTCTGTAGAACTGTCGTCTGTAGAATGGTCCTCTGTAGAACTGTCATCCATAAAACTGTCATCTGTAGAACTGTCGTCTGTAGAACTGTCGTCTGTAGAATTGTCCTCTGTAGAACTGTCGTCTGTAGAACTGTCGTCTGTAGAACTGTCATCTGTAGAACTGTCCTCTGTAGAAGGGTCATCTGTAGAACTTTCCTCTGTAGAACTGTCGTCTGTAGAATGGTCCTCTGTAGAACTGTCTTCTGTAGAACTGTCATCTGTAGAATGGTCCTCTGTAGAACTGTCTTCTGTAGAACTGTCGTCTATAGAACTGTCGTCTGTAGAATGGTCATCTGTAGAACTGTCCTCTGTAGAACTGTCTTCTGTAGAACTGTCATCTGTAGAACTGTCGTCTGTAGAAGTGTCGTCTTTAGAATGGTCCTCTGTAGAACTGTCTCCTGTAGAACTATCGTCTGTAGAACTGTCGTCTGTAGAATGGTCCTCTGTAGAACTGTCTTCTGTAGAACTGTCCTCTGTAGAACTGTCTTCTGTAGAACTGTCATCTGTAGAACTGTCGTCTGTAGAATGGTCATCTGTAGAACTGTCTTCTGTAGAACTGTCGTCTGTAGAACTGTCGTCTGTAGAATGGTCCTCTGTAGAACTGTCTTCTGTAGAACTGTCGTCTATAGAACTGTCGTCTGTAGAATGGTCATCTGTAGAACTGTCGTCTGTAGAACTGTCCTCTGTAGAACTGTCTTCTGTAGAATGGTCCCCTGTAGAACTGTCTTCTGTAGAACTGTCGTCTGTAGAACTGTCATCTGTAGAACTGTCGTCTGTAGAATGGTCATCTGTAGAACTGTCTTCTGTAGAACTGTTGTCTGTAGAACTGTCGTCTGTAGAATGGTCCTCTGTAGAACTGTCTTCTGTAGAATTGTCGTCTATAGAACTGTCGTCTGTAGCATGGTCATCTGTAGAACTGTCGTCTGTAGAACTGTCCTCTGTAGAACTGTCTTCTGTAGAATGGTCGTCTGTAGAACTGTCTTCTGTAGAACTGTCATCTGTAGAACTGTCGTCTGTAAAATGGTCATCAGTAGAACTGTCGTCTGTAGAACTGTCCTCTGTAGAACTGTCTTCTGTAGAACTGTCTTCTGTAGAACTGTCATCTGTAGAATGGTCCTCTGTAGAACTGCATTCTGTAGAACTGTCATCTGTAGAACTGTCGTCTGTAGAATGGTCATCTGTAGAACTGTCGTCTGTAGAACTGTCCTCTGTAGAACTGTCTTCTCTAGAACTGTCATCTGTTGAACTGTCGTCTGTAGAATGGTCATCTGTAGAACTTTCGTCTGTAGAACTGTCCTCTGTAGAACTGTCGTCTGTAGAACTGTCTTCTGTAGAACTGTCATCTGTAGAATGGTCCTCTGTAGAACTGCATTCTGTAGAACTGTCATCTGTAGAACTGTCGTCTGTAGAATGGTCATCTGTAGAACTGTCGTCTGTAGAACTGTCCTCTGTAGAACTGTCTTCTCTAGAACTGTCATCTGTTGAACTGTCGTCTGTAGAATGGTCATCTGTAGAACTTTCGTCTGTAGAACTGTCCTCTCTAGACTTGTCTTCTGTAAAACTGTCCTCTGTAGAACTGTCATCTGTAGAATGGTCGTCTGTAGAACTGTCTTCTGTAGAACTGTCATCTGTAGAACTGTCGTCTGTAGAAGGGTCCTCTGTATAACTGTCGTCTGTAGAACTGTCGTCTGTAGAACTGTCATCTGTAGAACTGTCATCTGTAGAATGGTCCTCTGTAGAACTGTCTTTTGTAGAACTGTCCTCTGTAGAACTGTCTTCTGTAGAACTGTCATCTGTAGAACTGTCGTCTGTAGAATGGTCATCTGTAGAACTGTCTTCTGTAGAACTGTCGTCTGTAGAACTGTCGTCTGTAGAATGGTCCTCTGTAGAACTGTCTTCTGTAGAACTGTCGTCTATAGAACTGTCGTCTGTAGAATGGTCATCTGTAGAACTGTCGTCTGTAGAATGGTCATCTGTAGAACTGTCTTCTCTAGAACTGTCGTCTGTAGAATGGTCCCCTGTAGAACTGTCTTCTGTAGAACTGTCGTCTGTAGAACTGTCGTCTGTAGAATGGTCCTCTGTAGAACTGTCTTCTGTAGAATTGTCGTCTATAGAACTGTCGTCTGTAGAATGGTCCTCTGTAGAACTGTCTTCTGTAGAACTGTCGTCTATAGAACTGTCGTCTGTAGAATGGTCATCTGTAGAACTGTCGTCTGTAGAACTGTCCTCTGTAGAAGGGTCATCTGTAGAACTGTCTTCTGTAGAACTGTCGTCTATAGAACTGTCGTCTGTAGAATGGTCATCTGTAGAACTGTCCTATGTAGAACTGTCTTCCTTAGAACTGTCATCTGTAGAACTGTCGTCTGTAGAATGGTCATCTGTAGAACTGTCCTCTGTAGAACTGTCGTCTGTAAAATGGTCCTCTGTAGAACTGTCGTCTGTAGAACTGTCCTTTTTATAATTGTCGTCTGTAGAATGGTCGTCTGTAGAACTGTCGTCCATAGAACTGTCGTCTGTAGAATGGTCCTCTGTAGAACTGTCGTCTGTAGAATGGTCCTCTGTAGAACTGTCATCCATAGAACTGTCATCTGTAGAACTGTCGTCTGTAGAACTGTCGTCTGTAGAATTGTCCTCTGTAGAACTGTCGTCTGTAGAACTGTCGTCTGTAGAACTGTCATCTGTAAAACTGTCCTCTGTAGAAGGGTCCTCTGTAGAACTTTCCTCTGTAGAACTGTCGTCTGTAGAATGGTCCTCTGTAGAACTGTCTTCTGTAGAACTGTCATCTGTACAATGGTCCTCTGTAGAACTGTCGTCTGTAGAATGGTCATCTGTAGAACTGTCGTCTGTAGAATGGTCGTCTGTAGAACTGTCTTCTGTAGAACTGTCGTCTATAGAACTGTCGTCTGTAGAATGGTCATCTGTAGAACTGTCGTCTGTAGAATGGTCCCCTGTAGAACTGTCTTCTGTAGAACTGTCGTCTGTAGAACTGTCGTCTGTAGAATGGTCCTCTGTAGAACTGTCTTCTGTAGAATTGTCGTCTATAGAACTGTCGTCTGTAGAATGGTCCTCTGTAGAACTGTCTTCTGTAGAACTGTCGTCTATAGAACTGTCGTCTGTAGAATGGTCATCTGTAGAACTGTCGTCTGTAGAACTGTCCTCTGTAAAACTGTCTTCTGTAGAATGGTCCCCTGTAGAACTGTCTTCTGTAGAACTGTCGTCTGTAGAACTGTCATCTGTAGAACTGTCGTCTGTAGAATGGTCATCTGTAGAACTGTCTTCTGTAGAACTGTTGTCTGTAGAACTGTCGTCTGTAGAATGGTCCTCTGTAGAACTGTCTTCTGTAGAATTGTCGTCTATAGAATTGTCGTCTGTAGAATGGTCATCTGTAGAACTGTCGTCTGTAGAACTGTCCTCTGTAGAACTGTCTTCTGTAGAATGGTCGTCTGTAGAACTGTCTTCTGTAGAACTGTCATCTGTAGAACTCTCTTCTGTAAAATGGTCATCTGTAGAACTGTCGTCTGTAGAACTGTCCTCTGTAGAACTGTCTTCTGTAGAACTGTCTTCTGTAGAACTGTCATCTGTAGAATGGTCCTCTGTAGAACTGCATTCTGTAGAACTGTCATCTGTAGAACTGTCGTCTGTAGAATGGTCATCTGTAGAACTGTCGTCTGTAGAACTGTCCTCTGTAGAACTGTCTTCTCTAGAACTGTCATCTGTTGAACTGTCGTCTGTAGAATGGTCATCTGTAGAACTTTCGTCTGTAGAACTGTCCTCTGTAGAACTGTCGTCTGTAGAACTGTCTTCTGTAGAACTGTCATCTGTAGAATGGTCCTCTGTAGAACTGCATTCTGTAGAACTGTCATCTGTAGAACTGTCGTCTGTAGAATGGTCATCTGTAGAACTGTCGTCTGTAGAACTGTCCTCTGTAGAACTGTCTTCTCTAGAACTGTCATCTGTTGAACTGTCGTCTGTAGAATGGTCATCTGTAGAACTTTCGTCTGTAGAACTGTCCTCTCTAGACTTGTCTTCTGTAAAACTGTCCTCTGTAGAACTGTCATCTGTAGAATGGTCGTCTGTAGAACTGTCTTCTGTAGAACTGTCATCTGTAGAACTGTCGTCTGTAGAAGGGTCCTCTGTATAACTGTCGTCTGTAGAACTGTCGTCTGTAGAACTGTCATCTGTAGAACTGTCGTCTGTAGAATGGTCCTCTGTAGAACTGTCTTCTGTAGAACTGTCCTCTGTAGAACTGTCTTCTGTAGAACTGTCATCTGTAGAACTGTCTGTAGAATGGTCATCTGTAGAACTGTCTTCTGTAGAACTGTCGTCTGTAGAACTGTCGTCTGTAGAATGGTCCTCTGTAGAACTGTCTTCTGTAGAACTGTCGTCTATAGAACTGTCGTCTGTAGAATGGTCATCTGTAGAACTGTCGCCTGTAGAATGGTCATCTGTAGAACTGTCTTCTCTAGAACTGTCGTCTGTAGAATGGTCCCCTGTAGAACTGTCTTCTGTAGAACTGTCGTCTGTAGAACTGTCGTCTGTAGAATGGTCCTCTGTAGAACTGTCTTCTGTAGAATTGTCGTCTATAGAACTGTTGTCTGTAGAATGGTCATCTGTAGAACTGTCGTCTGTAGAACTGTCCTCTGTAGAACTGTCTTCTGTAGAATGGTCGTCTGTAGAACTGTCTTCTGTAGAACTGTCATCTGTAGAACTGTCGTCTGTAAAATGGTCATCTGTAGAACTGTCGTCTGTAGAACTGTCCTCTGTAGAACTGTCTTCTGTAGAACTGTCTTCTGTAGAACTGTCATCTGTAGAATGGTCCTCTGTAGAACTGCATTCTGTAGAACTGTCATCTGTAGAACTGTCGTCTGTAGAACTGTTTTCTGTAGAACTGTCATCTGTAGAACTGTCCTCTGTAGAAGGGTCATCTGTAGAACTGTCTTCTGTAGAACTGTCGTCTATAGAACTGTCGTCTGTAGAATGGTCATCTGTAGAACTGTCCTATGTAGAACTGTCTTCCTTAGAACTGTCATCTGTAGAACTGTCGTCTGTAGAATGGTCATCTGTAGAACTGTCCTCTGTAGAACTGTCGTCTGTAAAATGGTCCTCTGTAGAACTGTCGTCTGTAGAACTGTCCTTTTTATAATTGTCGTCTGTAGAATGGTCGTCTGTAGAACTGTCGTCCATAGAACTGTCGTCTGTAGAATGGTCCTCTGTAGAACTGTCGTCTGTAGAATGGTCCTCTGTAGAACTGTCATCCATAGAACTGTCATCTGTAGAACTGTCGTCTGTAGAACTGTCGTCTGTAGAATTGTCCTCTGTAGAACTGTCGTCTGTAGAACTGTCGTCTGTAGAACTGTCATCTGTAGAACTGTCCTCTGTAGAAGGGTCCTCTGTAGAACTTTCCTCTGTAGAACTGTCGTCTGTAGAATGGTCCTCTTTAGAACTGTCGTCTGTAAAACTGTCGTCTGTAGAATGGTCATCTCTAGAACTGTCTTCTGTAGAACTGTCGTCTATAGAACTGTCGTCTGTAGAATGGTCATCTGTAAAAACTGTCGTCTGTAGAACTGTCTTCTGTAGAACTGTCTTCTGTAGAACTGTCATCTGTACAACTGTCGTCTGTAGAACTGTCATCTGTAGAACTGTCCTCTGTAGAACTGTCGTTTTTAGAATGGTCCTCTGTAGAACTGTCGTCTGTAGAACTGTTGTCCATAGAATGGTTGTCTGTAGAACTGTCGTCTGTAGAATGGTCATCTGTAAAAACTGTCGTCTGTAGAACTGTCCTCTGTAGAACTGTCTTCTGTAGAACTGTCATCTGTAGAACTGTCTTCTGTAGAACTGTCATCTGTAGAACTGTCCTCTGTAGAACTGTCGTTTTTAGAATGGTCCTCTGTAGAACTGTCGTCTGTAGAACTGTTGTCCATAGAATGGTTGTCTGTAGAACTGTCGTCTGTAGAATGGTCCTCTGTAGAACTGTCGTCCATAGAACTGTCGTCTCTACAACTGTCCTCTGTAGAACTGTCGTCTGTAGAACTGTCATCTGTAGAACTGTCGTCTGTAGAACTGTCCTCTGTAGAACTGTCTTCTCTAGAACTGTCATCTGTTGAACTGTCGTCTGTAGAATGGTCATCTGTAGAACTTTCGTCTGTAGAACTGTCCTCTGTAGAACTGTCTTCTGTAGAACTGTCATCTGTAGAACTATCGTCTGTAGAACTGTCCTCTGTAGAACTGTCTTCTGTAGAACTGTCATCTGTAGAACTGTCGTCTGTAAAACTGTCGTCTGTAGAATGGTCCTCTTTAGAACTGCATTCTGTAGAATTGTCATCTGTAGAACTGTCGTCTGTAGAACTGTCGTCTGTAGAACTGTCCTCTGTAGAACTGTCTTCTCTAGAACTGTCATCTGTTGAACTGTCGTCTGTAGAATGGTCATCTGTAGAACTTTCGTCTGTAGAACTGTCCTCTGTAGAACTGTCTTCTGTAGAACTGTCATCTGTAGAACTATCGTCTGTAGAACTGTCGTCTGTAAAATGGTCCTCTGTAGAACTGTCTTCTGTATAACTGTCCTCTGTAGAACTGTCTTCTGTAGAACTGTCATCTGTAGAACTGTCGTCTGTAGAATGGTCATCTGTAAAACTGTCTTCTGTAGAACTGTCGTCTGTAGAAATGTCATCTGTAGAATGGTCCTCTGTAGAACTGTCTTCTGTAGAACTGTCGTCTATAGAACTGTCGTCTGTAGAATGGTCATCTGTAGAACTGTCGTCTGTAGAACTGTCCTCTGTAGAACTGTCTTCTGTAGAATGGTCCCCTGTAGAACTGTCTTCTGTAGAACTGTCGTCTGTAGAACTGTCATCTGTAGAACTGTCGTCTGTAGAATGGTCATCTGTAGAACTGTCTTCTGTAGAACTGTCGTCTGTAGAACTGTCGTCTGTAGAATGGTCCTCTGTAGAACTGTCTTCTGTAGAATTGTCGTCTATAGAACTGTCGTCTGTAGAATGGTCATCTGTAGAACTGTCGTCTGTAGAACTGTCCTCTGTAGAACTGTTTTCTGTAGAATGGTCGTCTGTAGAACTGTCTTCTGTAGAACTGTCATCTGTAGAACTGTCGTCTGTAAAATGGTCATCTGTAGAACTGTCGTCTGTAGAACTGTCCTCTGTAGAACTGTCTTCTGTAGAACTGTCTTCTGTAGAACTGTCATCTGTAGAATGGTCCTCTGTAGAACTGCATTCTGTAGAATTGTCATCTGTAGAACTGTCGTCTGTAGAACTGTCGTCTGTAGAACTGTCCTCTGTAGAACTGTCTTCTCTAGAACTGTCATCTGTTGAACTGTCGTCTGTAGAATGGTCATCTGTAGAACTTTCGTCTGTAGAACTGTCCTCTGTAGACTTGTCTTCTGTACAACTGTCCTCTGTAGAACTGTCATCTGTAGAATGGTCGTCTGTAGAACTGTCTTCTGTAGAACTGTCATCTGTAGAACTGTCGTCTGTAGAAGGGTCCTCTGTATAACTGTCGTCTGTAGAACTGTCGTCTGTAGAACTGTCATCTGTAGAACTGTCGTCTGTAGAATGGTCATCTGTAGATCTGTCGTCTGTAGAACTGTCCTCTGTAGAACTCTCTTCTGTAGAACTGTCCTCTGTAGAACTGTCGTCTGTAGAACTGTCGTCTGTAGAACTGTCATCTGTAGAAGGGTCCTCTGTAGAACTGTCCTCTTTAGAACTGTCGTCTGTAGAATGGTCCTCTGTAGATCTGTCTTCTGTATAACTGTCCTCTGTAGAACTGTCTTCTGTAAAACTGTCATCTGTAAAACTATCGTCTGTAGAACTGTCGTCTGTAAAATGGTCCTCTGTAGAACTGTCTTCTGTATAACTGTCCTCTGTAGAACTGTCTTCTGTAGAACTGTCATCTGTAGAATGGTCCTCTGTAGAACTGTCTTCTGTAGAACTGTCGTCTATAGAACTGTCGTCTGTAGAATGGTCATCTGTAGAACTGTCCTCTGTAGAACTGTCTTCTGTAGAACTGTCATCTGTAGAACTGTCGTCTGTAGGGGTGTCGTCTTTAGAATGGTCCTCTGTAGAACTGTCTTCTGTAGAACTGTCGTCTGTAGAACTGTCGTCTGTAGAATGGTCCTCTGTAGAACTGTCTTCTGTAGAACTGTCGTCTATAGAACTGTCGTCTGTAGAATGGTCATCTGTAGAACTGTCGTCTGTAGAATGGTCATCTGTAGAACTGTCTTCTCTAGAACTGTCGTCTGTAGAATGGTCCCCTGTAGAAATGTCTTCTGTAGAACTGTCGTCTGTAGAACTGTCGTCTGTAGAATGGTCCTCTGTAGAACTGTCTTCTGTAGAATTGTCGTCTATAGAACTGTCGTCTGTAGAATTGTCATCTGTAGAACTGTCGTCTGTAGAACTGTCCTCTGTAGAACTGTCTTCTGTAGAATGGTCGTCTGTAGAACTGTCTTCTGTAGAATTGTCATCTGTAGAACTGTCGTCTGTAAAATGGTCATCTGTAGAACTGTCGTCTGTAGAACTGTCCTCTGTAGAACTGTCTTCTGTAGAACTGTCTTCTGTACAACTGTCATCTGTAGAATGGTCCTCTGTAGAACTGCATTCTGTAGAACTGTCATCTGTAGAACTGTCGTCTGTAGAACTGTTTTCTGTAGAACTGTCATCTGTAGAACTGTCCTCTGTAGAAGGGTCATCTGTAGAACTGTCTTCTGTAGAACTGTCGTCTATAGAACTGTCGTCTGTAAAATGGTCATCTGTAGAACTGTCCTATGTAGAACTGTCTTCCTTAGAACTGTCATCTGTAGAACTGTCGTCTGTAGAATGGTCATCTGTAGAACTGTCCTCTGTAGAACTGTCGTCTGTAAAATGGTCCTCTGTAGAACTGTCGTCTGTAGAACTGTCCTTTTTATAATTGTCGTCCATAGAACTGTCGTCTGTAGAATGGTCCTCTGTAGAACTGTCGTCTGTAGAATGGTCCTCTGTAGAACTGTCATCCATAGAACTGTCATCTGTAGAACTGTCGTCTGTAGAACTGTCGTCTGTAGAATTGTCCTCTGTAGAACTGTCGTCTGTAGAACTGTCGTCTGTAGAACTGTCATCTGTAGAACTGTCCTCTGTAGAAGGGTCCTCTGTAGAACTTTCCTCTGTGGAACTGTCGTCTGTAGAATGGTCCTCTGTAGAACTGTCTTCTGTAGAATTGTCGTCTATAGAACTGTCGTCTGTAGAATGGTCATCTGTAGAACTGTCGTCTGTAGAACTGTCCTCTGTAGAACTGTCTTCTGTAGAATGGTCGTCTGTAGAACTGTCTTCTGTAGAACTGTCATCTGTAGAACTGTCGTCTGTAAAATGGTCATCTGTACAACTGTCGTCTGTAGAACTGTCATCTGTAGAACTGTCGTCTGTAGAAGTGTCGTCTTTAGAATGGTCCTCTGTAGAACTCTCCTGTAGAACTATCGTCTGTAGAACTGTCGTCTGTAGAATGGTCCTCTGTAGAACTGTCTTCTGTAGAACTGTCCTCTGTAGAACTGTCTTCTGTAGAACTGTCATCTGTAGAACTGTCGTCTGTAGAATGGTCATCTGTAGAACTGTCTTCTGTAGAACTGTCGTCTGTAGAACTGTCGTCTGTAGAATGGTCCTCTGTAGAACTGTCTTCTGTAGAACTGTCGTCTATAGAACTGTCGTCTGTAGAATGGTCATCTGTAGAACTGTCGTCTGTAGAACTGTCCTCTGTAGAACTGTCTTCTGTAGAATGGTCCCCTGTAGAACTGTCTTCTGTAGAACTGTCGTCTGTAGAACTGTCATCTGTAGAACTGTCGTCTGTAGAATGGTCATCTGTAGAACTGTCTTCTGTAGAACTGTTGTCTGTAGAACTGTCGTCTGTAGAATGGTCCTCTGTAGAACTGTCTTCTGTAGAATTGTCGTCTATAGAACTGTCGTCTGTAGAATGGTCATCTGTAGAACTGTCGTCTGTAGAACTGTCCTCTGTAGAACTGTCTTCTGTAGAATGGTCGTCTGTAGAACTGTCGTCTGTAAAATGGTCATCTGTAGAACTGTCGTCTGTAGAACTGTCCTCTGTAGAACTGTCTTCTGTAGAACTGTCTTCTGTAGAACTGTCATCTGTAGAATGGTCCTCTGTAGAACTGCATTCTGTAGAACTGTCATCTGTAGAACTGTCGTCTGTAGAATGGTCATCTGTAGAACTGTCGTCTGTAAAACTGTCCTCTGTAGAACTGTCTTCTCTAGAACTTTCATCTGTTGAACTGTCGTCTGTAGAATGGTCATCTGTAGAACTTTCGTCTGTAGAACTGTCCTCTGTAGAACTGTCGTCTGTAGAACTGTCTTCTGTAGAACTGTCATCTGTAGAATGGTCCTCTGTAGAACTGCATTCTGTAGAACTGTCATCTGTAGAACTGTCGTCTGTAGAATGGTCATCTGTAGAACTGTCGTCTGTAGAACTGTCCTCTGTAGAACTGTCTTCTCTAGAACTGTCATCTGTTGAACTGTCGTCTGTAGAATGGTCATCTGTAGAACTTTCGTCTGTAGAACTGTCCTCTCTAGACTTGTCTTCTGTAAAACTGTCCTCTGTAGAACTGTCATCTGTAGAATGGTCGTCTGTAGAACTGTCTTCTGTAGAACTGTCATCTGTAGAACTGTCGTCTGTAGAAGGGGCCTCTGTAGAACTGTCGTCTGTAGAACTGTCGTCTGTAGAACTGTCATCTGTAGAACTGTCGTCTGTAGAATGGTCCTCTCTAGAACTGTCTTCTGTAGAACTGTCCTCTGTAGAACTGTCTTCTGTAGAACTGTCATCTGTAGAACTGTCGTCTGTAGAATGGTCATCTGTAGAACTGTCTTCTGTAGAACTGTCGTCTGTAGAAGTGTAGTCTGTAGAATGGTCCTCTGTAGAACTGTCTTCTGTAGAACTGTCGTCTATAGAACTGTCGTCTGTAGAATGGTCATCTGTAGAACTGTCGTCTGTAGAATGGTCATCTGTAGAACTGTCTTCTCTAGAACTGTCGTCTGTAGAATGGTCCCCTGTAGAACTGTCTTCTGTAGAACTGTCGTCTGTAGAATGGTCCTCTGTAGAACTGTCTTCTGTAGAATTGTCGTCTATAGAACTGTCGTCTGTAGAATGGTCATCTGTAGAACTGTCGTCTGTAGAACTGTCCTCTGTAGAACTGTCTTCTGTAGAATGGTCGTCTGTAGAACTGTCTTCTGTAGAACTGTCATCTGTAGAACTGTCGTCTGTAAAATGGTCATCTGTAGAACTGTCGTCTGTAGAACTGTCCTCTGTAGAACTGTCTTCTGTAGAACTGTCTTCTGTAGAACTGTCATCTGTAGAATGGTCCTCTGTAGAACTGCATTCTGTAGAACTGTCATCTGTAGAACTGTCGTCTGTAGAACTGTTTTCTGTAGAACTGTCATCTGTAGAACTGTCCTCTGTAGAAGGGTCATCTGTAGAACTGTCTTCTGTAGAACTGTCGTCTATAGAACTGTCGTCTGTAGAATGGTCATCTGTAGAACTGTCCTATGTAGAACTGTCTTCCTTAGAACTGTCATCTGTAGAACTGTCGTCTGTAGAATGGTCATCTGTAGAACTGTCGTCTGTAGAACTGTCCTTTTTATAATTGTCGTCTGTAGAATGGTCGTCTGTAGAACTGTCGTCCATAGAACTGTCGTCTGTAGAATGGTCCTCTGTAGAACTGTCGTCTGTAGAATGGTCCTCTGTAGAACTGTCATCCATAGAACTGTCATCTGTAGAACTGTCGTCTGTAGAACTGTCGTCTGTAGAATTGTCCTCTGTAGAACTGTCGTCTGTAGAACTGTCGTCTGTAGAACTGTCATCTGTAGAACTGTCCTCTGTAGAAGGGTCCTTTGTAGAACTTTCCTCTGTAGAACTGTCGTCTGTAGAATGGTCCTCTGTAGAACTGTCTTCTGTAGAATTGTCGTCTATAGAACTGTCGTCTGTAGAATGGTCATCTGTAGAACTGTCGTCTGTAGAACTGTCCTCTGTAGAACTGTCTTCTGTAGAATGGTCGTCTGTAGAACTGTCTTCTGTAGAACTGTCATCTGTAGAACTGTCGTCTGTAAAATGGTCATCTGTAGAACTGTCGTCTGTAGAACTGTCATCTGTTGAACTGTCGTCTGTAGAACTGTCGTCTGTAGAATGGTCCTCTGTAGAACTGTCTTCTGTAGAACTATCGTCTGTAGAACTGTCGTCTGTAGAATGGTCCTCTGTAGAACTGTCTTCTGTAGAACTGTCCTCTGTAGAACTGTCTTCTGTAGAACTGTCATCTGTAGAACTGTCGTCTGTAGAATGGTCATCTGTAGAACTGTCTTCTATAGAACTGTCGTCTGTAGAACTGTCGTCTGTAGAATGGTCCTCTGTAGAACTGTCTTCTGTAGAACTGTCGTCTATAGAACTGTCGTCTGTAGAATGGTCATCTGTAGAACTGTCGTCTGTAGAACTGTCCTCTGTAGAACTGTCTTCTGTAGAATGGTCCCCTGTAGAACTGTCTTCTGTAGAACTGTCCTCTGTAGAACTGTCGTCTGTAGAACTGTCGTCTGTAGAACTGTCATCTGTAGAAAGGTCCTCTGTAGAACTGTCCTCTTTAGAACTGTCGTCTGTAAAACTATCGTCTGTAGAACTGTCGTCTGTAAAATGGTCCTCTGTAGAACTGTCTTCTGTAGAACTGTCCTCTGTAGAACTGTCTTCTGTAGAACTGTCATCTGTAGAATGGTCCTCTGTAAAACTGTCTTCTGTAGAACTGTCGTCTATAGAACTGTCGTCTGTAGAATGGTCATCTGTAGAACTGTCCTCTGTAGAACTGTCTTCTGTAGAACTGTCATCTGTAGAACTGTCGTCTGTAGAAGTGTCGTCTTTAGAATGGTCCTCTGTAGAACTGTCTCCTGTACAACTATCGTCTGTAGAACTGTCGTCTGTAGAATGGTCCTCTGTAGAACTGTCTTCTGTAGAACTGTCCTCTGTAGAACTGTCTTCTGTAGAACTGTCATCTGTAGAACTGTCGTCTGTAGAATGGTCATCTGTAGAACTGTCTTCTGTAGAACTGTCGTCTGTAGAACTGTCGTCTGTAGAATGGTCCTCTGTAGAACTGTCTTCTGTAGAACTGTCGTCTATAGAACTGTCGTCTGTAGAATGGTCATCTGTAGAACTGTCGTCTGTAGAACTGTCCTCTGTAGAACTGTCTTCTGTAGAATGGTCCCATGTAGAACTGTCTTCTGTAGAACTGTCGTCTGTAGAACTGTCATCTGTAGAACTGTCGTCTGTAGAATGGTCATCTGTAGAACTGTCTTCTGTAGAACTGTTGTCTGTAGAACTGTCGTCTGTAGAATGGTCCTCTGTAGAACTGTCTTCTGTAGAATTGTCGTCTATAGAACTGTCGTCTGTAGAATGGTCATCTGTAGAACTGTCGTCTGTAGAACTGTCCTCTGTAGAACTGTCTTCTGTAGAATGGTCGTCTGTAGAACTGTCTTCTGTAGAACTGTCATCTGTAGAACTGTCGTCTGTAAAATGGTCATCTGTAGAACTGTCGTCTGTAGAACTGTCCTCTGTAGAACTGTCTTCTGTAGAACTGTCTTCTGAAGAACTGTCATCTGTAGAATGGTCCTCTGTAGAACTGCATTCTGTAGAACTGTCATCTGTAGAACTGTCGTCTGTAGAATGGTCATCTGTAGAACTGTCGTCTGTAGAACTGTCCTCTGTAGAACTGTCTTCTCTAGAACTGTCATCTGTTGAACTGTCGTCTGTAGAATGGTCATCTGTAGAACTTTCGTCTGTAGAACTGTCCTCTGTAGAACTGTCGTCTGTAGAACTGTCTTCTGTAGAACTGTCATCTGTAGAATGGTCCTCTGTAGAACTGCATTCTGTAGAACTGTCATCTGTAGAACTGTCGTCTGTAGAATGGTCATCTGTAGAACTGTCGTCTGTAGAACTGTCCTCTGTAGAACTGTCTTCTCTAGAACTGTCATCTGTTGAACTGTCGTCTGTAGAATGGTCATCTGTAGAACTTTCGTCTGTAGAACTGTCCTCTCTAGACTTGTCTTCTGTAAAACTGTCCTCTGTAGAACTGTCATCTGTAGAATGGTCGTCTGTAGAACTGTCTTCTGTAGAACTGTCATCTGTAGAACTGTCGTCTGTAGAAGGGTCCTCTGTATAACTGTCGTCTGTAGAACTGTCGTCTGTAGAACTGTCATCTGTAGAACTGTCGTCTGTAGAATGGTCCTCTGTAGAACTGTCTTCTGTAGAACTGTCCTCTGTAGAACTGTCTTCTGTAGAACTGTCATCTGTAGAACTGTCGTCTGTAGAATGGTCATCTGTAGAACTGTCTTCTGTAGAACTGTCGTCTGTAGAACTGTCGTCTGTAGAATGGTCCTCTGTAGAACTGTCTTCTGTAGAACTGTCGTCTATAGAACTGTCGTCTGTAGAATGGTCATCTGTAGAACTGTCGTCTGTAGAATGGTCATCTGTAGAACTGTCTTCTCTAGAACTGTCGTCTGTAGAATGGTCCCCTGTAGAACTGTCTTCTGTAGAACTGTCGTCTGTAGAACTGTCGTCTGTAGAATGGTCCTCTGTAGAACTGTCTTCTGTAGAATTGTCGTCTATAGAACTGTCGTCTGTAGAATGGTCATCTGTAGAACTGTCGTCTGTAGAACTGTCCTCTGTAGAACTGTCTTCTGTAGAATGGTCGTCTGTAGAACTGTCTTCTGTAGAACTGTCATCTGTAGAACTGTCGTCTGTAAAATGGTCATCTGTAGAACTGTCGTCTGTAGAATGGTCATCTGTAGAACTGTCGTCTGTAGAACTGTCCTCTGTAGAACTGTCTTCTGTAGAATGGTCGTCTGTAGAACTGTCTTCTGTAGAACTGTCATCTGTAGAACTGTCGTCTGTAAAATGGTCATCTGTAGAACTGTCGTCTGTAGAACTGTCCTCTGTAGAACTGTCTTCTGTAGAACTGTCTTCTGTAGAACTGTCATCTGTAGAATGGTCCTCTGTAGAACTGCATTCTGTAGAACTGTCATTTGTAGAACTGTCGTCTGTAGAATGGTCATCTGTAGAACTGTCGTCTGTAGAACTGTCCTCTGTAGAACTGTCTTCTCTAGAACTGTCATCTGTTGAACTGTCGTCTGTAGAATGGTCATCTGTAGAACTTTCGTCTGTAGAACTGTCCTCTGTAGAACTGTCGTCTGTAGAACTGTCTTCTGTAGAACTGTCATCTGTAGAATGGTCCTCTGTAGACCTGCATTCTGTAGAACTGTCATCTGTAGAACTGTCGTCTGTAGAATGGTCATCTGTAGAACTGTCGTCTGTAGAACTGTCCTCTGTAGAACTGTCTTCTCTAGAACTGTCATCTGTTGAACTGTCGTCTGTAGAATGGTCATCTGTAGAACTTTCGTCTGTAGAACTGTCCTCTCTAGACTTGTCTTCTGTAAAACTGTCCTCTGTAGAACTGTCATCTGTAGAATGGTCGTCTGTAGAACTGTCTTCTGTAGAACTGTCATCTGTAGAACTGTCGTCTGTAGAAGGGTCCTCTGTATAACTGTCGTCTGTAGAACTGTCGTCTGTAGAACTGTCATCTGTAGAACTGTCGTCTGTAGAATGGTCCTCTGTAGAACTGTCTTCTGTAGAACTGTCCTCTGTAGAACTGTCTTCTGTAGAACTGTCATCTGTAGAACTGTCGTCTGTAGAATGGTCATCTGTAGAACTGTCTTCTGTAGAACTGTCGTCTGTAGAACTGTCGTCTGTAGAATGGTCCTCTGTAGAACTGTCTTCTGTAGAACTGTCGTCTATAGAACTGTCGTCTGTAGAATGGTCATCTGTAGAACTGTCGTCTGTAGAATGGTCATCTGTAGAACTGTCTTCTCTAGAACTGTCGTCTGTAGAATGGTCCCCTGTAGAACTGTCTTCTGTAGAACTGTCGTCTGTAGAACTGTCGTCTGTAGAATGGTCCTCTGTAGAACTGTCTTCTGTAGAATTGTCGTCTATAGAACTGTCGTCTGTAGAATGGTCATCTGTAGAACTGTCGTCTGTAGAACTGTCCTCTGTAGAACTGTCTTCTGTAGAATGGTCGTCTGTAGAACTGTCTTCTGTAGAACTGTCATCTGTAGAACTGTCGTCTGTAAAATGGTCATCTGTAGAACTGTCGTCTGTAGAACTGTCCTCTGTAGAACTGTCTTCTGTAGAACTGTCTTCTGTAGAACTGTCATCTGTAGAATGGTCCTCTGTAGAACTGCATTCTGTAGAACTGTCATCTGTAGAACTGTCGTCTGTAGAACTGTTTTCTGTAGAACTGTCATCTGTAGAACTGTCCTCTGTAGAAGGGTCATCTGTAGAACTGTCTTCTGTAGAACTGTCGTCTATAGAACTGTCGTCTGTAGAATGGTCATCTGTAGAACTGTCCTATGTAGAACTGTCTTCCTTAGAACTGTCATCTGTAGAACTGTCGTCTGTAGAATGGTCATCTGTAGAACTGTCCTCTGTAGAACTGTCGTCTGTAAAATGGTCCTCTGTAGAACTGTCGTCTGTAGAACTGTCCTTTTTATAATTGTCGTCTGTAGAATGGTCGTCTGTAGAACTGTCGTCCATAGAACTGTCGTCTGTAGAATGGTCCTCTGTAGAACTGTCGTCTGTAGAATGGTCCTCTGTAGAACTGTCATCCATAAAACTGTCATCTGTAGAACTGTCGTCTGTAGAACTGTCGTCTGTAGAATTGTCCTCTGTAGAACTGTCGTCTGTAGAACTGTCGTCTGTAGAACTGTCGTCTGTAGAACTGTCATCTGTAGAATTGTCGTCTGTAGAATGGTCCTCTGTAGAACTGTCGTCTGTAGAATGGTCCTCTGTAGAACTGTCTTCTGTAGAACTGTCATCTGTAGAACTGTCGTCTGTAGAATGGTCATCTGTAGAACTGTCTTCTGTAGAACTGTCGTCTGTAGAATGGTCATCTGTAGAACTGTCCTCTGTAGAACTGTCTTCTGTAGAACTGTCATCTGTAGAACTGTCGTCTGTAGAATGGTCATCTGTAGAACTGTCGTCTGTAGAATGGTCATCTGTAGAACTGTCTTCTGTAGAACTGTCGTCTGTAGAACTGTCGTCTGTAGAATGGTCCTCTGTAGAACTGTCTTCTGTAGAATTGTCGTCTATAGAACTGTCGTCTGTAGAACTGTCGTCTGTAGAACTGTCGTCTGTAGAATGGTCCTCTGTAGAACTGTCTTCTGTAGAATTGTCGTCTATAGAACTGTCGTCTGTAGAATGGTCATCTGTAGAACTGTCTTCTGTAGAACTGTCTTCTGTAGAACTGTCATCTGTAGAATGGTCCTCTGTAGAACTGCATTCTGTAGAACTGTCATCTGTAGAACTGTCGTCTGTAAAATGGTCATCTGTAGAACTGTCGTCTGTAGAACTGTCCTCTGTAGAACTGTCTTCTGTAGAACTGTCTTCTGTAGAACTGTCATCTGTAGAATGGTCCTCTGTAGAACTGCATTCTGTAGAACTGTCATCTGTAGAACTGTCGTCTGTAGAACTGTTTTCTGTAGAACTGTCATCTGTAGAACTGTCCTCTGTAGAAGGGTCATCTGTAGAACTGTCTTCTGTAGAACTGTCGTCTATAGAACTGTCGTCTGTAGAATGGTCATCTGTAGAACTGTCCTATGTAGAACTGTCTTCCTTAGAACTGTCATCTGTAGAACTGTCGTCTGTAGAATGGTCATCTGTAGAACTGTCCTCTGTAGAACTGTCGTCTGTAAAATGGTCCTCTGTAGAACTGTCGTCTGTAGAACTGTCCTTTTTATAATTGTCGTCTGTAGAATGGTCGTCTGTATAACTGTCGTCCATAGAACTGTCGTCTGTAGAATGGTCCTCTGTAGAACTGTCTTCTGTAGAATGGTCCTCTGTAGAACTGTCATCCATAGAACTGTCATCTGTAGAACTGTCGTCTGTAGAACTGTCGTCTGTAGAATTGTCCTCTGTAGAACTGTCGTCTGTAGAACTGTCGTCTGTAGAACTGTCATCTGTAGAACTGTCCTCTGTAGAAGGGTCCTCTGTAAAACTTTCCTCTGTAGAACTGTCGTCTGTAGAATGGTCCTCTGTAGAACTGTCTTCTGTAGAATTGTCGTCTATAGAACTGTCGTCTGTAGAATGGTCATCTGTAGAACTGTCGTCTGTAGAACTGTCCTCTGTAGAACTGTCTTCTGTAGAATGGTCGTCTGTAGAACTGTCATCTGTAGAACTGTCGTCTGTAGAACTGTCCTCTGTAGAACTGTCTTCTGTAGAACTGTCTTCTGTAGAACTGTCATCTGTAGAATGGTCCTCTGTAGAACTGCATTCTGTAGAATTGTCATCTGTAGAACTGTCGTCTGTAGAACTGTCGTCTGTAGAACTGTCCTCTGTAGAACTGTCTTCTCTAGAACTGTCATCTGTTGAACTGTCGTCTGTAGAATGGTCATCTGTAGAACTGTCCTCTGTAGAACTGTCATCTGTAGAATGGTTGTCTGTAGAACTGTCTTCTGTAGAACTGTCATCTGTAGAACTGTCGTCTGTAGAAGGGTCCTCTGTATAACTGTCGTCTGTAGAACTGTCGTCTGTAGAACTGTCATCTGTAGAACTGTCGTCTGTAGAACTGTCCTCTGTAGAACTGTCGTCTGTAGAACTGTCGTCTGTAGAATGGTCCTCTGTAGAACTGTCTTCTGTAGAACTGTCGTCTATAGAACTGTCGTCTGTAGAATGGTCATCTGTAGAACTGTCGTCTGTAGAACTGTCCTCTGTAGAACTGTCTTCTGTAGAATGGTCCCATGTAGAACTGTCTTCTGTAGAACTGTCGTCTGTAGAACTGTCATCTGTAGAACTGTCGTCTGTAGAATGGTCATCTGTAGAACTGTCTTCTGTAGAACTGTTGTCTGTAGAACTGTCGTCTGTAGAATGGTCCTCTGTAGAACTGTCTTCTGTAGAATTGTCGTCTATAGAACTGTCGTCTGTAGAATGGTCATCTGTAGAACTGTCGTCTGTAGAACTGTCCTCTGTAGAACTGTCTTCTGTAGAATGGTCGTCTGTAGAACTGTCTTCTGTAGAACTGTCATCTGTAGAACTGTCGTCTGTAAAATGGTCATCTGTAGAACTGTCGTCTGTAGAACTGTCCTCTGTAGAACTGTCTTCTGTAGAACTGTCTTCTGTAGAACTGTCATCTGTAGAATGGTCCTCTGTAGAACTGCATTCTGTAGAACTGTCATCTGTAGAACTGTCGTCTGTAGAATGGTCATCTGTAGAACTGTCGTCTGTAGAACTGTCCTCTGTAGAACTGTCTTCTCTAGAACTGTCATCTGTTGAACTGTCGTCTGTAGAATGGTCATCTGTAGAACTTTCGTCTGTAGAACTGTCCTCTGTAGAACTGTCGTCTGTAGAACTGTCTTCTGTAGAACTGTCATCTGTAGAATGGTCCTCTGTAGAACTGCATTCTGTAGAACTGTCATCTGTAGAACTGTCGTCTGTAGAATGGTCATCTGTAGAACTGTCGTCTGTAGAACTGTCCTCTGTAGAACTGTCTTCTCTAGAACTGTCATCTGTTGAACTGTCGTCTGTAGAATGGTCATCTGTAGAACTTTCGTCTGTAGAACTGTCCTCTCTAGACTTGTCTTCTGTAAAACTGTCCTCTGTAGAACTGTCATCTGTAGAATGGTCGTCTGTAGAACTGTCTTCTGTAGAACTGTCATCTGTAGAACTGTCGTCTGTAGAAGGGTCCTCTGTATAACTGTCGTCTGTAGAACTGTCGTCTGTAGAACTGTCATCTGTAGAACTGTCGTCTGTAGAATGGTCCTCTGTAGAACTGTCTTCTGTAGAACTGTCCTCTGTAGAACTGTCTTCTGTAGAACTGTCATCTGTAGAACTGTCGTCTGTAGAATGGTCATCTGTAGAACTGTCTTCTGTAGAACTGTCGTCTGTAGAACTGTCGTCTGTAGAATGGTCCTCTGTAGAACTGTCTTCTGTAGAACTGTCGTCTATAGAACTGTCGTCTGTAGAATGGTCATCTGTAGAACTGTCGTCTGTAGAATGGTCATCTGTAGAACTGTCTTCTCTAGAACTGTCGTCTGTAGAATGGTCCCCTGTAGAACTGTCTTCTGTAGAACTGTCGTCTGTAGAACTGTCGTCTGTAGAATGGTCCTCTGTAGAACTGTCTTCTGTAGAATTGTCGTCTATAGAACTGTCGTCTGTAGAATGGTCATCTGTAGAACTGTCGTCTGTAGAACTGTCCTCTGTAGAACTGTCTTCTGTAGAATGGTCGTCTGTAGAACTGTCTTCTGTAGAACTGTCATCTGTAGAACTGTCGTCTGTAAAATGGTCATCTGTAGAACTGTCGTCTGTAGAATGGTCATCTGTAGAACTGTCGTCTGTAGAACTGTCCTCTGTAGAACTGTCTTCTCTAGAACTGTCATCTGTTGAACTGTCGTCTGTAGAATGGTCATCTGTAGAACTTTCGTCTGTAGAACTGTCCTCTGTAGAACTGTCGTCTGTAGAACTGTCTTCTGTAGAACTGTCATCTGTAGAATGGTCCTCTGTAGACCTGCATTCTGTAGAACTGTCATCTGTAGAACTGTCGTCTGTAGAATGGTCATCTGTAGAACTGTCGTCTGTAGAACTGTCCTCTGTAGAACTGTCTTCTCTAGAACTGTCATCTGTTGAACTGTCGTCTGTAGAATGGTCATCTGTAGAACTTTCGTCTGTAGAACTGTCCTCTCTAGACTTGTCTTCTGTAAAAATGTCCTCTGTAGAACTGTCATCTGTAGAATGGTCGTCTGTAGAACTGTCTTCTGTAGAAGGGTCCTCTGTATAACTGTCGTCTGTAGAACTGTCGTCTGTAGAACTGTCATCTGTAGAACTGTCGTCTGTAGAATGGTACTCTGTAGTACTGTCTTCTGTAGAACTGTCCTCTGTAGAACTGTCTTCTGTAGAACTGTCATCTGTAGAACTGTCGTCTGTAGAATGGTCATCTGTAGAACTGTCTTCTGTAGAACTGTCGTCTGTAGAACTGTCGTCTGTAGAATGGTCCTCTGTAGAACTGTCTTCTGTAGAACTGTCGTCTATAGAACTGTCGTCTGTAGAATGGTCATCTGTAGAACTGTCGCCTGTAGAATGGTCATCTGTAGAACTGTCTTATCTAGAACTGTCGTCTGTAGAATGGTCCCCTGTAGAACTGTCTTCTGTAGAACTGTCGTCTGTAGAACTGTCGTCTGTAGAATGGTCCTCTGTAGAACTGTCTTCTGTAGAATTGTCGTCTATAGAACTGTCGTCTGTAGAATGGTCATCTGTAGAACTGTCGTCTGTAGAACTGTCCTCTGTAGAACTGTCTTCTGTAGAATGGTCGTCTGTAGAACTGTCTTCTGTAGAACTGTCATCTGTAGAACTGTCGTCTGTAAAATGGTCATCTGTAGAACTGTCGTCTGTAGAACTGTCCTCTGTAGAACTGTCTTCTGTAGAACTGTCTTCTGTAGAACTGTCATCTGTAGAATGGTCCTCTGTAGAACTGCATTCTGTAGAACTGTCATCTGTAGAACTGTCGTCTGTAGAACTGTTTTCTGTAGAACTGTCATCTGTAGAACTGTCCTCTGTAGAAGGGTCATCTGTAGAACTGTCTTCTGTAGAACTGTCGTCTATAGAACTGTCGTCTGTAGAATGGTCATCTGTAGAACTGTCCTATGTAGAACTGTCTTCCTTAGAACTGTCATCTGTAAAACTGTCGTCTGTAGAATGGTCATCTGTAGAACTGTCCTCTGTAGAACTGTCGTCTGTAAAATGGTCCTCTGTAGAACTGTCGTCTGTAGAACTGTCCTTTTTATAATTGTCGTCTGTAGAATGGTCGTCTGTAGAACTGTCGTCCATAGAACTGTCGTCTGTAGAATGGTCCTCTGTAGAACTGTCGTCTGTAGAATGGTCCTCTGTAGAACTGTCATCCATAGAACTGTCCTCTGTAGAAGGGTCTTCTGAAGAACTTTCCTCTGTAGAACTGTCGTCTGTAGAATGGTCCTCTTTAGAACTGTCGTCTGTAAAACTGTCGTCTGTAGAATGGTCATCTCTAGAACTGTTTTCTGTAGAACTGTCGTCTATAGAACTGTCGTCTGTAGAATGGTCATCTGTAAAAACTGTCGTCTGTAGAACTGTCCTCTGTAGAACTGTCTTCTGTAGAACTGTCATCTGTACAACTGTCGTCTGTAGAACTGTCATCTGTAGAACTGTCCTCTGTAGAACTGTCGTTTTTAGAATGGTCCTCTGTAGAACTGTCGTCTGTAGAACTGTTGTCCATAGAATGGTTGTCTGTAGAACTGTCGTCTGTAGAATGGTCATCTGTAAAAACTGTCGTCTGTAGAACTGTCCTCTGTAGAACTGTCTTCTGTAGAACTGTCATCTGTAGAACTGTCTTCTGTAGAACTGTCATCTGTAGAACTGTCCTCTGTAGAACTGTCGTTTTTAGAATGGTCCTCTGTAGAACTGTCGTCTGTAGAACTGTTGTCCATAGAATGGTTGTTTGTAGAACTGTCGTCTGTAGAATGGTCCTCTGTAGAACTGTCGTCCATACAACTGTCGTCTCTACAACTGTCCTCTGTAGAACTGTCGTCTGTAGAACTGTCATCTGTAGAACTGTCGTCTTTAGAACTGTCCTCTGTAGAACTGTCTTCTCTAGAACTGTCATCTGTTGAACTGTCGTCTGTAGAATGGTCATCTGTAGAACTTTCGTCTGTAGAACTGTCCTCTGTAGAACTGTCTTCTGTAGAACTGTCATCTGTAGAACTATCGTCTGTAGAACTGTCCTCTGTAGAACTGTCTTCTGTAGAACTGTCATCTGTAGAACTGTCGTCTGTAAAACTGTCGTCTGTAGAATGGTCCTCTGTAGAACTGCATTCTGTAGAATTGTCATCTGTAGAACTGTCGTCTGTAGAACTGTCGTCTGTAGAACTGTCCTCTGTAGAACTGTCTTCTCTAGAACTGTCATCTGTTGAACTGTCGTCTGTAGAATGGTCATCTGTAGAACTTTCGTCTGTAGAACTGTCCTCTGTAGAACTGTCTTCTGTAGAACTGTCATCTGTAGAACTATCGTCTGTAGAACTGTCGTCTGTAAAATGGTCCTCTGTAGAACTGTCTTCTGTATAACTGTCCTCTGTAGAACTGTCGTCTGTAGAACTGTCTTCTGTAGAACTGTCATCTGTAGAACTGTCGTCTGTAGAATGGTCATCTGTAGAACTGTCTTCTGTAGAACTGTCGTCTGTAGAAATGTCATCTGTAGAATGGTCCTCTGTAGAACTGTCTTCTGTAGAACTGTCGTCTATAGAACTGTCGTCTGTAGAATGGTCATCTGTAGAACTGTCGTCTGTAGAACTGTCCTCTGTAGAACTGTCTTCTGTAGAATGGTCCCCTGTAGAACTGTCTTCTGTAGAACTGTCGTCTGTAGAACTGTCATCTGTAGAACTGTCGTCTGTAGAATGGTCATCTGTAGAACTGTCTTCTGTAGAACTGTCGTCTGTAGAACTGTCGTCTGTAGAATGGTCCTCTGTAGAACTGTCTTCTGTAGAATTGTCGTCTATAGAACTGTCGTCTGTAGAATGGTCATCTGTAGAACTGTCGTCTGTAGAACTGTCCTCTGTAGAACTGTCTTCTGTAGAATGGTCGTCTGTAGAACTGTCTTCTGTAGAACTGTCATCTGTAGAACTGTCGTCTGTAAAATGGTCATCTGTAGAACTGTCGTCTGTAGAACTGTCCTCTGTAGAACTGTCTTCTGTAGAACTGTCTTCTGTAGAACTGTCATCTGTAGAATGGTCCTCTGTAGAACTGCATTCTGTAGAATTGTCATCTGTAGAACTGTCGTCTGTAGAACTGTCGTCTGTAGAACTGTCCTCTGTAGAACTGTCTTCTCTAGAACTGTCATCTGTTGAACTGTCGTCTGTAGAATGGTCATCTGTAGAACTTTCGTCTGTAGAACTGTCCTCTGTAGACTTGTCTTCTGTACAACTGTCCTCTGTAGAACTGTCATCTGTAGAATGGTCGTCTGTAGAACTGTCTTCTGTAGAACTGTCATCTGTAGAACTGTCGTCTGTAGAAGGGTCCTCTGTATAACTGTCGTCTGTAGAACTGTCGTCTGTAGAACTGTCATCTGTAGAACTGTCGTCTGTAGAATGGTCATCTGTAGATCTGTCGTCTGTAGAACTGTCCTCTGTAGAACTCTCTTCTGTAGAACTGTCCTCTGTAGAACTGTCGTCTGTAGAACTGTCGTCTGTAGAACTGTCATCTGTAGAAGGGTCCTCTGTAGAACTGTCCTCTTTAGAACTGTCGTCTGTAGAATGGTCCTCTGTAGATCTGTCTTCTGTATAACTGTCCTCTGTAGAACTGTCTTCTGTAGAACTGTCATCTGTAAAACTATCGTCTGTAGAACTGTCGTCTGTAAAATGGTCCTCTGTAGAACTGTCTTCTGTATAACTGTCCTCTGTAGAACTGTCTTCTGTAGAACTGTCATCTGTAGAATGGTCCTCTGTAGAACTGTCTTCTGTAGAACTGTCGTCTATAGAACTGTCGTCTGTAGAATGGTCATCTGTAGAACTGTCCTCTGTAGAACTGTCTTCTGTAGAACTGTCATCTGTAGAACTGTCGTCTGTACAAGTGTCGTCTTTAGAATGGTCCTCTGTAGAACTGTCTCCTGTAGAACTATCGTCTGTAGAACTGTCGTCTGTAGAATGGTCCTCTGTAGAACTGTCTTCTGTAGAACTGTCCTCTGTAGAACTGTCTTCTGTAGAACTGTCGTCTGTAGAACTGTCGTCTGTAGAATGGTCCTCTGTAGAACTTTCTTCTGTAGAACTGTCGTCTATAGAACTGTCGTCTGTAGAATGGTCATCTGTAGAACTGTCGTCTGTAGAACTGTCCTCTGTAGAACTGTCTTCTGTAGAATGGTCCCCTGTAGAACTGTCTTCTGTAGAACTGTCCTCTGTAGAACTGTCGTCTGTAGAACTGTCGTCTGTAGAACTGTCATCTGTAGAAAGGTCCTCTGTAGAACTGTCCTCTTTAGAACTGTCGTCTGTAGAATGGTCCTCTGTAGATCTGTCTTCTGTATAACTGTCCTCTGTAGAACTGTCTTCTGTAGAACTGTCATCTGTAAAACTATCGTCTGTAGAACTGTCGTCTGTAAAATGGTCCTCTGTAGAACTGTCTTCTGTATAACTGTCCTCTGTAGAACTGTCTTCTGTAGAACTGTCATCTGTAGAATGGTCCTCTGTAGAACTGTCTTCTGTAGAACTGTCGTCTATAGAATTGTCGTCTGTAGAATGGTCATCTGTAGAACTGTCCTCTGTAGAACTGTCTTCTGTAGAACTGTCATCTGTAGAACTGTCGTCTGTAGAAGTGTCGTCTTTAGAATGGTCCTCTGTAGAACTGTCTCCTGTAGAACTATCGTCTGTAGAACTGTCGTCTGTAGAATGGTCCTCTGTAGAACTGTCTTCTGTAGAACTGTCATCTGTAGAACTGTCGTCTGTAGAATGGTCATCTGTAGAACTGTCTTCTGTAGAACTGTCGTCTGTAGAACTGTCGTCTGTAGAATGGTCCTCTGTAGAACTGTCTTCTGTAGAACTGTCGTCTATAGAACTGTCGTCTGTAGAATGGTCATCTGTAGAACTGTCGTCTGTAGAACTGTCCTCTGTAGAACTGTCTTCTGTAGAATGGTCCCCTGTAGAACTGTCTTCTGTAGAACTGTCGTCTGTAGAACTGTCATCTGTAGAACTGTCGTCTGTAGAATGGTCATCTGTAGAACTGTCTTCTGTAGAACTGTTGTCTGTAGAACTGTCGTCTGTAGAACTGTCGTCTGTAGAACTGTCCTCTGTAGAACTGTCTTCTGTAGAACTGTCTTCTGTAGAACTGTCATCTGTAGAAATGTCCTCTGTAGAACTGCATTCTGTAGAACTGTCATCTGTAGAACTGTCGTCTGTAGAATGGTCATCTGTAGAACTGTCGTCTGTAGAACTGTCCTCTGTAGAACTGTCTTCTCTAGAACTGTCATCTGTTGAACTGTCGTCTGTAGAATGGTCATCTGTAGAACTTTCGTCTGTAGAACTGTCCTCTGTAGAACTGTCGTATGTAGAACTGTCTTCTGTAGAACTGTCATCTGTAGAATGGTCCTCTGTAGAACTGCATTCTGTAGAACTGTCATCTGTAGAACTGTCGTCTGTAGAATGGTCATCTGTAGAACTGTCGTCTGTAGAACTGTCCTCTGTAGAACTGTCTTCTCTACAACTGTCATCTGTTCAACTGTCGTCTGTAGAATGGTCATCTGTAGAACTTTCGTCTGTAGAACTGTCCTCTCTAGACTTGTCTTCTGTAAAACTGTCCTCTGTAGAACTGTCATCTGTAGAATGGTCGTCTGTAGAACTGTCTTCTGTAGAACTGTCATCTGTAGAACTGTCGTCTGTAGAAGGGTCCTCTGTATAACTGTCGTCTGTAGAACTGTCGTCTGTAGAACTGTCATCTGTAGAACTGTCGTCTGTAGAATGGTCCTCTGTAGAATTGTCTTCTGTAGAACTGTCCTCTGTAGAACTGTCTTCTGTAGAACTGTCATCTGTAGAACTGTCGTCTGTAGAATGGTCATCTGTAGAACTGTCTTCTGTAGAACTGTCGTCTGTAGAACTGTCGTCTGTAGAATGGTCCTCTGTAGAACTGTCTTCTGTAGAACTGTCGTCTATAGAACTGTCGTCTGTAGAATGGTCATCTGTAGAACTGTCGTCTGTAGAATGGTCATCTGTAGAACTGTCTTCTCTAGAACTGTCGTCTGTAGAATGGTCCCCTGTAGAACTGTCTTCTGTAGAACTGTCGTCTGTAGAACTGTCGTCTGTAGAATGGTCCTCTGTAGAACTGTCTTCTGTAGAATTGTCGTCTATAGAACTGTCGTCTGTAGAATGGTCATCTGTAGAACTGTCGTCTGTAGAACTGTCCTCTGTAGAACTGTTTTCTGTAGAATGGTCGTCTGTAGAACTGTCTTCTGTAGAACTGTCATCTGTAGAACTGTCGTCTGTAAAATGGTCATCTGTAGAACTGTCGTCTGTAGAACTGTCCTCTGTAGAACTGTCTTCTGTAGAACTGTCTTCTGTAGAACTGTCATCTGTAGAATGGTCCTCTGTAGAACTGCATTCTGTAGAACTGTCATCTGTAGAACTGTCGTCTGTAGAACTGTTTTCTGTAGAACTGTCATCTGTAGAACTGTCCTCTGTAGAAGGGTCATCTGTAGAACTGTCTTCTGTAGAACTGTCGTCTATAGAACTGTCGTCTGTAGAATGGTCATCTGTAGAACTGTCCTATGTAGAACTGTCTTCCTTAGAACTGTCATCTGTAGAACTGTCGTCTGTAGAATGGTCATCTGTAGAACTGTCCTCTGTAGAACTGTCGTCTGTAAAATGGTCCTCTGTAGAACTGTCGTCTGTAGAACTGTCCTTTTTATAATTGTCGTCTGTAGAATGGTCGTCTGTAGAACTGTCGTCCATAGAACTGTCGTCTGTAGAATGGTCCTCTGTAGAACTGTCGTCTGTAAAATGGTCCTCTGTAGAACTGTCATCCATAGAACTGTCATCTGTAGAACTGTCGTCTGTAGAACTGTCGTCTGTAGAATTGTCCTCTGTAGAACTGTCGTCTGTAGAACTGTCGTCTGTAGAACTGTCATCTGTAGAACTGTCCTCTGTAGAAGGGTCCTCTGTAGAACTTTCCTCTGTAGAACTGTCGTCTGTAGAATGGTCCTCTGTAGAACTGTCTTCTGTAGAATTGTCGTCTATAGAACTGTCGTCTGTAGAATGGTCATCTGTAGAACTGTCGTCTGTAGAACTATCCTCTGTAGAACTGTCTTCTGTAGAATGGTCGTCTGTAGAACTGTCTTCTGTAGAACTGTCATCTGTAGAACTGTCGTCTGTAAAATGGTCATCTGTAGAACTGTCGTCTGTAGAACTGTCATCTGTAGAACTGTCGTCTGTAGAAGTGTCGTCTTTAGAATGGTCCTCTGTAGAACTGTCTCCTGTAGAATGGTCCTCTGTAGAACTGTCGTCTGTAGAACTGTCGTCTGTAGAACTGTCCTCTGTAGAACTGTCTTCTCTAGAACTGTCATCTGTTGAACTGTCGTCTGTAGAATGGTCATCTGTAGAACTTTCGTCTGTAGAACTGTCCTCTGTAGACTTGTCTTCTGTACAACTGTCCTCTGTAGAACTGTCATCTGTAGAATGGTCGTCTGTAGAACTGTCTTCTGTAGAACTGTCATCTGTAGAACTGTCGTCTGTAGAAGGGTCCTCTGTATAACTGTCGTCTGTAGAACTGTCGTCTGTAGAACTGTCATCTGTAGAACTGTCGTCTGTAGAATGGTCATCTGTAGATCTGTCGTCTGTAGAACTGTCCTCTGTAGAACTCTCTTCTGTAGAACTGTCCTCTGTAGAACTGTCGTCTGTAGAACTGTCGTCTGTAGAACTGTCATCTGTAGAAGGGTCCTCTGTAGAACTGTCCTCTTTAGAACTGTCGTCTGTAGAATGGTCCTCTGTAGATCTGTCTTCTGTATAACTGTCCTCTGTAGAACTGTCTTCTGTAGAACTGTCATCTGTAAAACTATCGTCTGTAGAACTGTCGTCTGTAAAATGGTCCTCTGTAGAACTGTCTTCTGTATAACTGTCCTCTGTAGAACTGTCTTCTGTAGAACTGTCATCTGTAGAACTGTCATCTGTAGAAATGTCCTCTGTAGAACTGCATTCTGTAGAACTGTCATCTGTAGAACTGTCGTCTGTAGAATGGTCATCTGTAGAACTGTCGTCTGTAGAACTGTCCTCTGTAGAACTGTCTTCTCTAGAACTGTCATCTGTTGAACTGTCGTCTGTAGAATGGTCATCTGTAGAACTTTCGTCTGTAGAACTGTCCTCTGTAGAACTGTCGTATGTAGAACTGTCTTCTGTAGAACTGTCATCTGTAGAATGGTCCTCTGTAGAACTGCATTCTGTAGAACTGTCATCTGTAGAACTGTCGTCTGTAGAATGGTCATCTGTAGAACTGTCGTCTGTAGAACTGTCCTCTGTAGAACTGTCTTCTCTAGAACTGTCATCTGTTCAACTGTCGTCTGTAGAATGGTCATCTGTAGAACTTTCGTCTGTAGAACTGTCCTCTCTAGACTTGTCTTCTGTAAAACTGTCCTGTGTAGAACTGTCATCTGTAGAATGGTCGTCTGTAGAACAGTCTTCTGTAGAACTGTCATCTGTAGAACTGTCGTCTGTAGAAGGGTCCTCTGTATAACTGTCGTCTGTAGAACTGTCGTCTGTAGAACTGTCATCTGTAGAACTGTCGTCTGTAGAATGGTCCTCTGTAGAACTGTCTTCTGTAGAACTGTCCTCTGTAGAACTGTCTTCTGTAGAACTGTCATCTGTAGAACTGTCGTCTGTAGAATGGTCATCTGTAGAACTGTCTTCTGTAGAACTGTCGTCTGTAGAACTGTCGTCTGTAGAATGGTCCTCTGTAGAACTGTCTTCTGTAGAACTGTCGTCTATAGAACTGTCGTCTGTAGAATGGTCATCTGTAGAACTGTCGTCTGTAGAATGGTCATCTGTAGAACTGTCTTCTCTAGAACTGTCGTCTGTAGAATGGTCCCCTGTAGAACTGTCTTCTGTAGAACTGTCGTCTGTAGAACTGTCGTCTGTAGAATGGTCCTCTGTAGAACTGTCTTCTGTAGAATTGTCGTCTATAGAACAGTCGTCTGTAGAATGGTCATCTGTAGAACTGTCGTCTGTAGAACTGTCCTCTGTAGAACTGTCTTCTGTAGAATGGTCGTCTGTAGAACTGTCTTCTGTAGAACTGTCATCTGTAGAACTGTCGTCTTTAAAATGGTCATCTGTAGAACTGTCGTCTGTAGAACTGTCCTCTGTAGAACTGTCTTCTGTAGAACTGTCTTCTGTAGAACTGTCATCTGTAGAATGGTCCTCTGTAGAACTGCATTCTGTAGAACTGTCATCTGTAGAACTGTCTTCTGTAGAACTGTCGTCTATAGAACTGTCGTCTGTAGAATGGTCATCTGTAGAACTGTCCTATGTAGAACTGTCTTCCTTAGAACTGTCATCTGTAGAACTGTCGTCTGTAGAATGGTCATCTGTAGAACTGTCCTCTGTAGAACTGTCGTCTGTAAAATGGTCCTCTGTAGAACTGTCGTCTGTAGAACTGTCCTTTTTATAATTGTCGTCTGTAGAATGGTCGTCTGTAGAACTGTCGTCCATAGAACTGTCGTCTGTAGAATGGTCCTCTGTAGAACTGTCGTCTGTAGAATGGTCCTCTGTAGAACTGTCATCCATAGAACTGTCATCTGTAGAACTGTCGTCTGTAGAACTGTCGTCTGTAGAATTGTCCTCTGTAGAACTGTCGTCTGTAGAACTGTCGTCTGTAGAACTGTCATCTGTAGAACTGTCCTCTGTAGAAGGGTCCTCTGTAGAACTTTCCTCTGTAGAACTGTCGTCTGTAGAATGGTCCTCTGTAGAACTGTCTTCTGTAGAATTGTCGTCTATAGAACTGTCGTCTGTAGAATGGTCATCTGTAGAACTGTCGTCTGTAGAACTGTCCTCTGTAGAACTGTCTTCTGTAGAATGGTCGTCTGTAGAACTGTCTTCTGTAGAACTGTCATCTGTATAACTGTCGTCTGTAAAATGGTCATCTGTAGAACTGTCGTCTGTAGAACTGTCATCTGTAGAACTGTCGTCTGTAGAAGTGTCGTCTTTAGAATGGTCCTCTGTAGAACTGTCTCCTGTAGAACTATCGTCTGTAGAACTGTCGTCTGTAGAATGGTCCTCTGTAGAAATGTCGTCTGTAGAACTGTCGTCTGTAGAACTGTCCTCTGTAGAACTGTCTTCTCTAGAGCTGTCATCTGTTGAACTGTCGTCTGTAGAATGGTCATCTGTAGAACTTTCGTCTGTAGAACTGTCCTCTGTAGACTTGTCTTCTGTACAACTGTCCTCTGTAGAACTGTCATCTGTAGAATGGTCGTCTGTAGAACTGTCTTCTGTAGAACTGTCATCTGTAGAACTGTCGTCTGTAGAAGGGTCCTCTGTATAACTGTCGTCTGTAGAACTGTCGTCTGTAGAACTGTCATCTGTAGAACTGTCGTCTGTAGAATGGTCATCTGTAGATCTGTCGTCTGTAGAACTGTCCTCTGTAGAACTCTCTTCTGTAGAACTGTCCTCTGTAGAACTGTCGTCTGTAGAACTGTCGTCTGTAGAACTGTCATCTGTAGAAGGGTCCTCTGTAGAACTGTCCTCTTTAGAACTGTCGTCTGTAGAATGGTCCTCTGTAGATCTGTCTTCTGTATAACTGTCCTCTGTAGAACTGTCTTCTGTAGAACTGTCATCTGTAAAACTATCGTCTGTAGAACTGTCGTCTGTAAAATGGTCCTCTGTAGAACTGTCTTCTGTATAACTGTCCTCTGTAGAACTGTCTTCTGTAGAACTGTCATCTGTAGAATGGTCCTCTGTAGAACTGTCTTCTGTAGAACTGTCGTCTATAGAACTGTCGTCTGTAGAATGGTCATCTGTAGAACTGTCCTCTGTAGAACTGTCTTCTGTAGAACTGTCATCTGTAGAACTGTCGTCTGTACAAGTGTCGTCTTTAGAATGGTCCTCTGTAGAACTGTCTCCTGTAGAACTATCGTCTGTAGAACTGTCGTCTGTAGAATGGTCCTCTGTAGAACTGTCTTCTGTAGAACTGTCCTCTGTAGAACTGTCTTCTGTAGAACTGTCGTCTGTAGAACTGTCGTCTGTAGAATGGTCCTCTGTAGAACTGTCTTCTGTAGAACTGTCGTCTATAGAACTGTCGTCTGTAGAATGGTCATCTGTAGAACTGTCATCTGTAGAACTGTCCTCTGTAGAACTGTCTTCTGTAGAATGGTCCCCTGTAGAACTGTCTTCTGTAGAACTGTCCTCTGTAGAACTGTCGTCTGTAGAACTGTCGTCTGTAGAACTGTCATCTGTAGAAAGGTCCTCTGTAGAACTGTCCTCTTTAGAACTGTCGTCTGTAGAATGGTCCTCTGTAGATCTGTCTTCTGTATAACTGTCCTCTGTAGAACTGTCTTCTGTAGAACTGTCATCTGTAAAACTATCGTCTGTAGAACTGTCGTCTGTAAAATGGTCCTCTGTAGAACTGTCTTCTGTATAACTGTCCTCTGTAGAACTGTCTTCTGTAGAACTGTCATCTGTAGAATGGTCCTCTGTAGAACTGTCTTCTGTAGAACTGTCGTCTATAGAACTGTCGTCTGTAGAATGGTCATCTGTAGAACTGTCCTCTGTAGAACTGTCTTCTGTAGAACTGTCATCTGTAGAACTGTCGTCTGTAGAAGTGTCGTCTTTAGAATGGTCCTCTGTAGAACTGTCTCCTGTAGAACTATCGTCTGTAGAACTGTCGTCTGTAGAATGGTCCTCTGTAGAACTGTCTTCTGTAGAACTGTCCTCTGTAGAACTGTCTTCTGTAGAACTGTCATCTGTAGAACTGTCGTCTGTAGAATGGTCATCTGTAGAACTGTCTTCTGTAGAACTGTCGTCTGTAGAACTGTCGTCTGTAGAATGGTCCTCTGTAGAACTGTCTTCTGTAGAACTGTCGTCTATAGAACTGTCGTCTGTAGAATGGTCATCTGTAGAACTGTCGTCTGTAGAACTGTCCTCTGTAGAACTGTCTTCTGTAGAATGGTCCCCTGTAGAACTGTCTTCTGTAGAACTGTCGTCTGTAGAACTGTCATCTGTAGAACTGTCGTCTGTAGAATGGTCATCTGTAGAACTGTCTTCTGTAGAACTGTTGTCTGTAGAACTGTCGTCTGTAGAATGGTCCTCTGTAGAACTGTCTTCTGTAGAATTGTCGTCTATAGAACTGTCGTCTGTAGAATGGTCATCTGTAGAACTGTCGTCTGTAGAACTGTCCTCTGTAGAACTGTCTTCTGTAGAATGGTCGTCTGTAGAACTGTCTTCTGTAGAACTGTCATCTGTAGAACTGTCGTCTGTAAAATGGTCATCTGTAGAACTGTCGTCTGTAGAACTGTCCTCTGTAGAACTGTCTTCTGTAGAATGGTCCCCTGTAGAACTGTCTTCTGTAGAACTGTCGTCTGTAGAACTGTCATCTGTAGAACTGTCGTCTGTAGAATGGTCATCTGTAGAACTGTCCTCTGTAGAACTGTCGTCTGTAAAATGGTCCTCTGTAGAACTGTCGTCTGTAGAACTGTCCTTTTTATAATTGTCGTCTGTAGAATGGTCGTCTGTAGAACTGTCGTCCATAGAACTGTCGTCTGTAGAATGGTCCTCTGTAGAACTGTCGTCTGTAGAATGGTCCTCTGTAGAACTGTCATCCATAGAACTGTCATCTGTAGAACTGTCGTCTGTAGAACTGTCGTCTGTAGAATTGTCCTCTGTAGAACTGTCGTCTGTAGAACTGTCGTCTGTAGAACTGTCATCTGTAGAACTGTCCTCTGTAGAAGGGTCCTCTGTAGAACTTTCCTCTGTAGAACTGTCGTCTGTAGAATGGTCCTCTGTAGAACTGTCTTCTGTAGAATTGTCGTCTATAGAACTGTCGTCTGTAGAATGGTCATCTGTAGAACTGTCGTCTGTAGAACTGTCCTCTGTAGAACTGTCTTCTGTAGAATGGTCGTCTGTAGAACTGTCTTCTGTAGAACTGTCATCTGTATAACTGTCGTCTGTAAAATGGTCATCTGTAGAACTGTCGTCTGTAGAACTGTCATCTGTAGAACTGTCGTCTGTAGAAGTGTCGTCTTTAGAATGGTCCTCTGTAGAACTGTCTCCTGTAGAACTATCGTCTGTAGAACTGTCGTCTGTAGAATGGTCCTCTGTAGAAATGTCGTCTGTAGAACTGTCGTCTGTAGAACTGTCCTCTGTAGAACTGTCTTCTCTAGAACTGTCATCTGTTGAACTGTCGTCTGTAGAATGGTCATCTGTAGAACTTTCGTCTGTAGAACTGTCCTCTGTAGACTTGTCTTCTGTACAACTGTCCTCTGTAGAACTGTCATCTGTAGAATGGTCGTCTGTAGAACTGTCTTCTGTAGAACTGTCATCTGTAGAACTGTCGTCTGTAGAAGGGTCCTCTGTATAACTGTCGTCTGTAGAACTGTCGTCTGTAGAACTGTCATCTGTAGAACTGTCGTCTGTAGAATGGTCATCTGTAGATCTGTCGTCTGTAGAACTGTCCTCTGTAGAACTCTCTTCTGTAGAACTGTCCTCTGTAGAACTGTCGTCTGTAGAACTGTCGTCTGTAGAACTGTCATCTGTAGAAGGGTCCTCTGTAGAACTGTCCTCTTTAGAACTGTCGTCTGTAGAATGGTCCTCTGTAGATCTGTCTTCTGTATAACTGTCCTCTGTAGAACTGTCTTCTGTAGAACTGTCATCTGTAAAACTATCGTCTGTAGAACTGTCGTCTGTAAAATGGTCCTCTGTAGAACTGTCTTCTGTATAACTGTCCTCTGTAGAACTGTCTTCTGTAGAACTGTCATCTGTAGAATGGTCCTCTGTAGAACTGTCTTCTGTAGAACTGTCGTCTATAGAACTGTCGTCTGTAGAATGGTCATCTGTAGAACTGTCCTCTGTAGAACTGTCTTCTGTAGAACTGTCATCTGTAGAACTGTCGTCTGTACAAGTGTCGTCTTTAGAATGGTCCTCTGTAGAACTGTCTCCTGTAGAACTATCGTCTGTAGAACTGTCGTCTGTAGAATGGTCCTCTGTAGAACTGTCTTCTGTAGAACTGTCCTCTGTAGAACTGTCTTCTGTAGAACTGTCGTCTGTAGAACTGTCGTCTGTAGAATGGTCCTCTGTAGAACTGTCTTCTGTAGAACTGTCGTCTATAGAACTGTCGTCTGTAGAATGGTCATCTGTAGAACTGTCATCTGTAGAACTGTCCTCTGTAGAACTGTCTTCTGTAGAATGGTCCCCTGTAGAACTGTCTTCTGTAGAACTGTCCTCTGTAGAACTGTCGTCTGTAGAACTGTCGTCTGTAGAACTGTCATCTGTAGAAAGGTCCTCTGTAGAACTGTCCTCTTTAGAACTGTCGTCTGTAGAATGGTCCTCTGTAGATCTGTCTTCTGTATAACTGTCCTCTGTAGAACTGTCTTCTGTAGAACTGTCATCTGTAAAACTATCGTCTGTAGAACTGTCGTCTGTAAAATGGTCCTCTGTAGAACTGTCTTCTGTATAACTGTCCTCTGTAGAACTGTCTTCTGTAGAACTGTCATCTGTAGAATGGTCCTCTGTAGAACTGTCTTCTGTAGAACTGTCGTCTATAGAACTGTCGTCTGTAGAATGGTCATCTGTAGAACTGTCCTCTGTAGAACTGTCTTCTGTAGAACTGTCATCTGTAGAACTGTCGTCTGTAGAAGTGTCGTCTTTAGAATGGTCCTCTGTAGAACTGTCTCCTGTAGAACTATCGTCTGTAGAACTGTCGTCTGTAGAATGGTCCTCTGTAGAACTGTCTTCTGTAGAACTGTCCTCTGTAGAACTGTCTTCTGTAGAACTGTCATCTGTAGAACTGTCGTCTGTAGAATGGTCATCTGTAGAACTGTCTTCTGTAGAACTGTCGTCTGTAGAACTGTCGTCTGTAGAATGGTCCTCTGTAGAACTGTCTTCTGTAGAACTGTCGTCTATAGAACTGTCGTCTGTAGAATGGTCATCTGTAGAACTGTCGTCTGTAGAACTGTCCTCTGTAGAACTGTCTTCTGTAGAATGGTCCCCTGTAGAACTGTCTTCTGTAGAACTGTCGTCTGTAGAACTGTCATCTGTAGAACTGTCGTCTGTAGAATGGTCATCTGTAGAACTGTCTTCTGTAGAACTGTTGTCTGTAGAACTGTCGTCTGTAGAATGGTCCTCTGTAGAACTGTCTTCTGTAGAATTGTCGTCTATAGAACTGTCGTCTGTAGAATGGTCATCTGTAGAACTGTCGTCTGTAGAACTGTCCTCTGTAGAACTGTCTTCTGTAGAATGGTCGTCTGTAGAACTGTCTTCTGTAGAACTGTCATCTGTAGAACTGTCGTCTGTAAAATGGTCATCTGTAGAACTGTCGTCTGTAGAACTGTCCTCTGTAGAACTGTCTTCTGTAGAACTGTCTTCTGTAGAACTGTCATCTGTAGAAATGTCCTCTGTAGAACTGCATTCTGTAGAACTGTCATCTGTAGAACTGTCGTCTGTAGAATGGTCATCTGTAGAACTGTCGTCTGTAGAACTGTCCTCTGTAGAACTGTCTTCTCTAGAACTGTCATCTGTTGAACTGTCGTCTGTAGAATGGTCATCTGTAGAACTTTCGTCTGTAGAACTGTCCTCTGTAGAACTGTCGTATGTAGAACTGTCTTCTGTAGAACTGTCATCTGTAGAATGGTCCTCTGTAGAACTGCATTCTGTAGAACTGTCATCTGTAGAACTGTCGTCTGTAGAATGGTCATCTGTAGAACTGTCGTCTGTAGAACTGTCCTCTGTAGAACTGTCTTCTCTAGAACTGTCATCTGTTCAACTGTCGTCTGTAGAATGGTCATCTGTAGAACTTTCGTCTGTAGAACTGTCCTCTCTAGACTTGTCTTCTGTAAAACTGTCCTCTGTAGAACTGTCATCTGTAGAATGGTCGTCTGTAGAACTGTCTTCTGTAGAACTGTCATCTGTAGAACTGTCGTCTGTAGAAGGGTCCTCTGTATAACTGTCGTCTGTAGAACTGTCGTCTGTAGAACTGTCATCTGTAGAACTGTCGTCTGTAGAATGGTCCTCTGTAGAACTGTCTTCTGTAGAACTGTCCTCTGTAGAACTGTCTTCTGTAGAACTGTCATCTGTAGAACTGTCGTCTGTAGAATGGTCATCTGTAGAACTGTCTTCTGTAGAACTGTCGTCTGTAGAACTGTCGTCTGTAGAATGGTCCTCTGTAGAACTGTCTTCTGTAGAACTGTCGTCTATAGAACTGTCGTCTGTAGAATGGTCATCTGTAGAACTGTCGTCTGTAGAATGGTCATCTGTAGAACTGTCTTCTCTAGAACTGTCGTCTGTAGAATGGTCCCCTGTAGAACTGTCTTCTGTAGAACTGTCGTCTGTAGAACTGTCGTCTGTAGAATGGTCCTCTGTAGAACTGTCTTCTGTAGAATTGTCGTCTATAGAACTGTCGTCTGTAGAATGGTCATCTGTAGAACTGTCGTCTGTAGAACTGTCCTCTGTAGAACTGTCTTCTGTAGAATGGTCGTCTGTAGAACTGTCTTCTGTAGAACTGTCATCTGTAGAACTGTCGTCTGTAAAATGGTCATCTGTAGAACTGTCGTCTGTAGAACTGTCCTCTGTAGAACTGTCTTCTGTAGAACTGTCTTCTGTAGAACTGTCATCTGTAGAATGGTCCTCTGTAGAACTGCATTCTGTAGAACTGTCATATGTAGAACTGTCGTCTGTAGAACTGTTTTCTGTAGAACTGTCATCTGTAGAACTGTCCTCTGTAGAAGGGTCATCTGTAGAACTGTCTTCTGTAGAACTGTCGTCTATAGAACTGTCGTCTGTAGAATGGTCATCTGTAGAACTGTCCTATGTAGAACTGTCTTCCTTAGAACTGTCATCTGTAGAACTGTCGTCTGTAGAATGGTCATCTGTAGAACTGTCCTCTGTAGAACTGTCGTCTGTAAAATGGTCCTCTGTAGAACTGTCGTCTGTAGAACTGTCCTTTTTATAATTGTCGTCTGTAGAATGGTCGTCTGTAGAACTGTCGTCCATAGAACTGTCGTCTGTAGAATGGTCCTCTGTAGAACTGTCGTCTGTAGAATGGTCCTCTGTAGAACTGTCATCCATAGAACTGTCATCTGCAGAACTGTCGTCTGTAGAACTGTCGTCTGTAGAACTGTCTTCTGTAGAACTGTCATCTGTAGAACTGTCGTCTGTAGAATGGTCATCTGTAGAACTGTCTTCTGTAGAACTGTCGTCTGTAGAAATGTCATCTGTAGAATGGTCCTCTGTAGAACTGTCTTCTGTAGAACTGTCGTCTATAGAACTGTCGTCTGTAGAATGGTCATCTGTAGAACTGTCGTCTGTAGAACTGTCCTCTGTAGAACTGTCTTCTGTAGAATGGTCCCCTGTAGAACTGTCTTCTGTAGAACTGTCGTCTGTAGAACTGTCATCTGTAGAACTGTCGTCTGTAGAATGGTCATCTGTAGAACTGTCTTCTGTAGAACTGTCGTCTGTAGAACTGTCGTCTGTAGAATGGTCCTCTGTAGAACTGTCTTCTGTAGAATTGTCGTCTATAGAACTGTCGTCTGTAGAATGGTCATCTGTAGAACTGTCGTCTGTAGAACTGTCCTCTGTAGAACTGTCTTCTGTAGAATGGTCGTCTGTAGAACTGTCTTCTGTAGAACTGTCATCTGTAGAACTGTCGTCTGTAAAATGGTCATCTGTAGAACTGTCGTCTGTAGAACTGTCCTCTGTAGAACTGTCTTCTGTAGAACTGTCTTCTGTAGAACTGTCATCTGTAGAATGGTCCTCTGTAGAACTGCATTCTGTAGAATTGTCATCTGTAGAACTGTCGTCTGTAGAACTGTCGTCTGTAGAACTGTCCTCTGTAGAACTGTCTTCTCTAGAACTGTCATCTGTTGAACTGTCGTCTGTAGAATGGTCATCTGTAGAACTTTCGTCTGTAGAACTGTCCTCTGTAGACTTGTCTTCTGTACAACTGTCCTCTGTAGAACTGTCATCTGTAGAATGGTCGTCTGTAGAACTGTCTTCTGTAGAACTGTCATCTGTAGAACTGTCGTCTGTAGAAGGGTCCTCTGTATAACTGTCGTCTGTAGAACTGTCGTCTGTAGAACTGTCATCTGTAGAACTGTCGTCTGTAGAATGGTCATCTGTAGATCTGTCGTCTGTAGAACTGTCCTCTGTAGAACTCTCTTCTGTAGAACTGTCCTCTGTAGAACTGTCGTCTGTAGAACTGTCGTCTGTAGAACTGTCATCTGTAGAAGGGTCCTCTGTAGAACTGTCCTCTTTAGAACTGTCGTCTGTAGAATGGTCCTCTGTAGATCTGTCTTCTGTATAACTGTCCTCTGTAGAACTGTCTTCTGTAGAACTGTCATCTGTAAAACTATCGTCTGTAGAACTGTCGTCTGTAAAATGGTCCTCTGTAGAACTGTCTTCTGTATAACTGTCCTCTGTAGAACTGTCTTCTGTAGAACTGTCATCTGTAGAATGGTCCTCTGTAGAACTGTCTTCTGTAGAACTGTCGTCTATAGAACTGTCGTCTGTAGAATGGTCATCTGTAGAACTGTCCTCTGTAGAACTGTCTTCTGTAGAACTGTCATCTGTAGAACTGTCGTCTGTACAAGTGTCGTCTTTAGAATGGTCCTCTGTAGAACTGTCTCCTGTAGAACTATCGTCTGTAGAACTGTCGTCTGTAGAATGGTCCTCTGTAGAACTGTCTTCTGTAGAACTGTCCTCTGTAGAACTGTCTTCTGTAGAACTGTCGTCTGTAGAACTGTCGTCTGTAGAATGGTCCTCTGTAGAACTTTCTTCTGTAGAACTGTCGTCTATAGAACTGTCGTCTGTAGAATGGTCATCTGTAGAACTGTCGTCTGTAGAACTGTCCTCTGTAGAACTGTCTTCTGTAGAATGGTCCCCTGTAGAACTGTCTTCTGTAGAACTGTCCTCTGTAGAACTGTCGTCTGTAGAACTGTCGTCTGTAGAACTGTCATCTGTAGAAAGGTCCTCTGTAGAACTGTCCTCTTTAGAACTGTCGTCTGTAGAATGGTCCTCTGTAGATCTGTCTTCTGTATAACTGTCCTCTGTAGAACTGTCTTCTGTAGAACTGTCATCTGTAAAACTATCGTCTGTAGAACTGTCGTCTGTAAAATGGTCCTCTGTAGAACTGTCTTCTGTATAACTGTCCTCTGTAGAACTGTCTTCTGTAGAACTGTCATCTGTAGAATGGTCCTCTGTAGAACTGTCTTCTGTAGAACTGTCGTCTATAGAATTGTCGTCTGTAGAATGGTCATCTGTAGAACTGTCCTCTGTAGAACTGTCTTCTGTAGAACTGTCATCTGTAGAACTGTCGTCTGTAGAAGTGTCGTCTTTAGAATGGTCCTCTGTAGAACTGTCTCCTGTAGAACTATCGTCTGTAGAACTGTCGTCTGTAGAATGGTCCTCTGTAGAACTGTCTTCTGTAGAACTGTCATCTGTAGAACTGTCGTCTGTAGAATGGTCATCTGTAGAACTGTCTTCTGTAGAACTGTCGTCTGTAGAACTGTCGTCTGTAGAATGGTCCTCTGTAGAACTGTCTTCTGTAGAACTGTCGTCTATAGAACTGTCGTCTGTAGAATGGTCATCTGTAGAACTGTCGTCTGTAGAACTGTCCTCTGTAGAACTGTCTTCTGTAGAATGGTCCCCTGTAGAACTGTCTTCTGTAGAACTGTCGTCTGTAGAACTGTCATCTGTAGAACTGTCGTCTGTAGAATGGTCATCTGTAGAACTGTCTTCTGTAGAACTGTTGTCTGTAGAACTGTCGTCTGTAGAACTGTCGTCTGTAGAACTGTCCTCTGTAGAACTGTCTTCTGTAGAACTGTCTTCTGTAGAACTGTCATCTGTAGAAATGTCCTCTGTAGAACTGCATTCTGTAGAACTGTCATCTGTAGAACTGTCGTCTGTAGAATGGTCATCTGTAGAACTGTCGTCTGTAGAACTGTCCTCTGTAGAACTGTCTTCTCTAGAACTGTCATCTGTTGAACTGTCGTCTGTAGAATGGTCATCTGTAGAACTTTCGTCTGTAGAACTGTCCTCTGTAGAACTGTCGTATGTAGAACTGTCTTCTGTAGAACTGTCATCTGTAGAATGGTCCTCTGTAGAACTGCATTCTGTAGAACTGTCATCTGTAGAACTGTCGTCTGTAGAATGGTCATCTGTAGAACTGTCGTCTGTAGAACTGTCCTCTGTAGAACTGTCTTCTCTACAACTGTCATCTGTTCAACTGTCGTCTGTAGAATGGTCATCTGTAGAACTTTCGTCTGTAGAACTGTCCTCTCTAGACTTGTCTTCTGTAAAACTGTCCTCTGTAGAACTGTCATCTGTAGAATGGTCGTCTGTAGAACTGTCTTCTGTAGAACTGTCATCTGTAGAACTGTCGTCTGTAGAAGGGTCCTCTGTATAACTGTCGTCTGTAGAACTGTCGTCTGTAGAACTGTCATCTGTAGAACTGTCGTCTGTAGAATGGTCCTCTGTAGAATTGTCTTCTGTAGAACTGTCCTCTGTAGAACTGTCTTCTGTAGAACTGTCATCTGTAGAACTGTCGTCTGTAGAATGGTCATCTGTAGAACTGTCTTCTGTAGAACTGTCGTCTGTAGAACTGTCGTCTGTAGAATGGTCCTCTGTAGAACTGTCTTCTGTAGAACTGTCGTCTATAGAACTGTCGTCTGTAGAATGGTCATCTGTAGAACTGTCGTCTGTAGAATGGTCATCTGTAGAACTGTCTTCTCTAGAACTGTCGTCTGTAGAATGGTCCCCTGTAGAACTGTCTTCTGTAGAACTGTCGTCTGTAGAACTGTCGTCTGTAGAATGGTCCTCTGTAGAACTGTCTTCTGTAGAATTGTCGTCTATAGAACTGTCGTCTGTAGAATGGTCATCTGTAGAACTGTCGTCTGTAGAACTGTCCTCTGTAGAACTGTTTTCTGTAGAATGGTCGTCTGTAGAACTGTCTTCTGTAGAACTGTCATCTGTAGAACTGTCGTCTGTAAAATGGTCATCTGTAGAACTGTCGTCTGTAGAACTGTCCTCTGTAGAACTGTCTTCTGTAGAACTGTCTTCTGTAGAACTGTCATCTGTAGAATGGTCCTCTGTAGAACTGCATTCTGTAGAACTGTCATCTGTAGAACTGTCGTCTGTAGAACTGTTTTCTGTAGAACTGTCATCTGTAGAACTGTCCTCTGTAGAAGGGTCATCTGTAGAACTGTCTTCTGTAGAACTGTCGTCTATAGAACTGTCGTCTGTAGAATGGTCATCTGTAGAACTGTCCTATGTAGAACTGTCTTCCTTAGAACTGTCATCTGTAGAACTGTCGTCTGTAGAATGGTCATCTGTAGAACTGTCCTCTGTAGAACTGTCGTCTGTAAAATGGTCCTCTGTAGAACTGTCGTCTGTAGAACTGTCCTTTTTATAATTGTCGTCTGTAGAATGGTCGTCTGTAGAACTGTCGTCCATAGAACTGTCGTCTGTAGAATGGTCCTCTGTAGAACTGTCGTCTGTAAAATGGTCCTCTGTAGAACTGTCATCCATAGAACTGTCATCTGTAGAACTGTCGTCTGTAGAACTGTCGTCTGTAGAATTGTCCTCTGTAGAACTGTCGTCTGTAGAACTGTCGTCTGTAGAACTGTCATCTGTAGAACTGTCCTCTGTAGAAGGGTCCTCTGTAGAACTTTCCTCTGTAGAACTGTCGTCTGTAGAATGGTCCTCTGTAGAACTGTCTTCTGTAGAATTGTCGTCTATAGAACTGTCGTCTGTAGAATGGTCATCTGTAGAACTGTCGTCTGTAGAACTATCCTCTGTAGAACTGTCTTCTGTAGAATGGTCGTCTGTAGAACTGTCTTCTGTAGAACTGTCATCTGTAGAACTGTCGTCTGTAAAATGGTCATCTGTAGAACTGTCGTCTGTAGAACTGTCATCTGTAGAACTGTCGTCTGTAGAAGTGTCGTCTTTAGAATGGTCCTCTGTAGAACTGTCTCCTGTAGAATGGTCCTCTGTAGAACTGTCGTCTGTAGAACTGTCGTCTGTAGAACTGTCCTCTGTAGAACTGTCTTCTCTAGAACTGTCATCTGTTGAACTGTCGTCTGTAGAATGGTCATCTGTAGAACTTTCGTCTGTAGAACTGTCCTCTGTAGACTTGTCTTCTGTACAACTGTCCTCTGTAGAACTGTCATCTGTAGAATGGTCGTCTGTAGAACTGTCTTCTGTAGAACTGTCATCTGTAGAACTGTCGTCTGTAGAAGGGTCCTCTGTATAACTGTCGTCTGTAGAACTGTCGTCTGTAGAACTGTCATCTGTAGAACTGTCGTCTGTAGAATGGTCATCTGTAGATCTGTCGTCTGTAGAACTGTCCTCTGTAGAACTCTCTTCTGTAGAACTGTCCTCTGTAGAACTGTCGTCTGTAGAACTGTCGTCTGTAGAACTGTCATCTGTAGAAGGGTCCTCTGTAGAACTGTCCTCTTTAGAACTGTCGTCTGTAGAATGGTCCTCTGTAGATCTGTCTTCTGTATAACTGTCCTCTGTAGAACTGTCTTCTGTAGAACTGTCATCTGTAAAACTATCGTCTGTAGAACTGTCGTCTGTAAAATGGTCCTCTGTAGAACTGTCTTCTGTATAACTGTCCTCTGTAGAACTGTCTTCTGTAGAACTGTCATCTGTAGAACTGTCATCTGTAGAAATGTCCTCTGTAGAACTGCATTCTGTAGAACTGTCATCTGTAGAACTGTCGTCTGTAGAATGGTCATCTGTAGAACTGTCGTCTGTAGAACTGTCCTCTGTAGAACTGTCTTCTCTAGAACTGTCATCTGTTGAACTGTCGTCTGTAGAATGGTCATCTGTAGAACTTTCGTCTGTAGAACTGTCCTCTGTAGAACTGTCGTATGTAGAACTGTCTTCTGTAGAACTGTCATCTGTAGAATGGTCCTCTGTAGAACTGCATTCTGTAGAACTGTCATCTGTAGAACTGTCGTCTGTAGAATGGTCATCTGTAGAACTGTCTTCTCTAGAACTGTCGTCTGTAGAATGGTCCCCTGTAGAACTGTCTTCTGTAGAACTGTCGTCTGTAGAACTGTCGTCTGTAGAATGGTCCTCTGTAGAACTGTCTTCTGTAGAATTGTCGTCTATAGAACAGTCGTCTGTAGAATGGTCATCTGTAGAACTGTCGTCTGTAGAACTGTCCTCTGTAGAACTGTCTTCTGTAGAATGGTCGTCTGTAGAACTGTCTTCTGTAGAACTGTCATCTGTAGAACTGTCGTCTTTAAAATGGTCATCTGTAGAACTGTCGTCTGTAGAACTGTCCTCTGTAGAACTGTCTTCTGTAGAACTGTCTTCTGTAGAACTGTCATCTGTAGAATGGTCCTCTGTAGAACTGCATTCTGTAGAACTGTCATCTGTAGAACTGTCTTCTGTAGAACTGTCGTCTATAGAACTGTCGTCTGTAGAATGGTCATCTGTAGAACTGTCCTATGTAGAACTGTCTTCCTTAGAACTGTCATCTGTAGAACTGTCGTCTGTAGAATGGTCATCTGTAGAACTGTCCTCTGTAGAACTGTCGTCTGTAAAATGGTCCTCTGTAGAACTGTCGTCTGTAGAACTGTCCTTTTTATAATTGTCGTCTGTAGAATGGTCGTCTGTAGAACTGTCGTCCATAGAACTGTCGTCTGTAGAATGGTCCTCTGTAGAACTGTCGTCTGTAGAATGGTCCTCTGTAGAACTGTCATCCATAGAACTGTCATCTGTAGAACTGTCGTCTGTAGAACTGTCGTCTGTAGAATTGTCCTCTGTAGAACTGTCGTCTGTAGAACTGTCGTCTGTAGAACTGTCATCTGTAGAACTGTCCTCTGTAGAAGGGTCCTCTGTAGAACTTTCCTCTGTAGAACTGTCGTCTGTAGAATGGTCCTCTGTAGAACTGTCTTCTGTAGAATTGTCGTCTATAGAACTGTCGTCTGTAGAATGGTCATCTGTAGAACTGTCGTCTGTAGAACTGTCCTCTGTAGAACTGTCTTCTGTAGAATGGTCGTCTGTAGAACTGTCTTCTGTAGAACTGTCATCTGTATAACTGTCGTCTGTAAAATGGTCATCTGTAGAACTGTCGTCTGTAGAACTGTCATCTGTAGAACTGTCGTCTGTAGAAGTGTCGTCTTTAGAATGGTCCTCTGTAGAACTGTCTCCTGTAGAACTATCGTCTGTAGAACTGTCGTCTGTAGAATGGTCCTCTGTAGAAATGTCGTCTGTAGAACTGTCGTCTGTAGAACTGTCCTCTGTAGAACTGTCTTCTCTAGAACTGTCATCTGTTGAACTGTCGTCTGTAGAATGGTCATCTGTAGAACTTTCGTCTGTAGAACTGTCCTCTGTAGACTTGTCTTCTGTACAACTGTCCTCTGTAGAACTGTCATCTGTAGAATGGTCGTCTGTAGAACTGTCTTCTGTAGAACTGTCATCTGTAGAACTGTCGTCTGTAGAAGGGTCCTCTGTATAACTGTCGTCTGTAGAACTGTCGTCTGTAGAACTGTCATCTGTAGAACTGTCGTCTGTAGAATGGTCATCTGTAGATCTGTCGTCTGTAGAACTGTCCTCTGTAGAACTCTCTTCTGTAGAACTGTCCTCTGTAGAACTGTCGTCTGTAGAACTGTCGTCTGTAGAACTGTCATCTGTAGAAGGGTCCTCTGTAGAACTGTCCTCTTTAGAACTGTCGTCTGTAGAATGGTCCTCTGTAGATCTGTCTTCTGTATAACTGTCCTCTGTAGAACTGTCTTCTGTAGAACTGTCATCTGTAAAACTATCGTCTGTAGAACTGTCGTCTGTAAAATGGTCCTCTGTAGAACTGTCTTCTGTATAACTGTCCTCTGTAGAACTGTCTTCTGTAGAACTGTCATCTGTAGAATGGTCCTCTGTAGAACTGTCTTCTGTAGAACTGTCGTCTATAGAACTGTCGTCTGTAGAATGGTCATCTGTAGAACTGTCCTCTGTAGAACTGTCTTCTGTAGAACTGTCATCTGTAGAACTGTCGTCTGTACAAGTGTCGTCTTTAGAATGGTCCTCTGTAGAACTGTCTCCTGTAGAACTATCGTCTGTAGAACTGTCGTCTGTAGAATGGTCCTCTGTAGAACTGTCTTCTGTAGAACTGTCCTCTGTAGAACTGTCTTCTGTAGAACTGTCGTCTGTAGAACTGTCGTCTGTAGAATGGTCCTCTGTAGAACTGTCTTCTGTAGAACTGTCGTCTATAGAACTGTCGTCTGTAGAATGGTCATCTGTAGAACTGTCGTCTGTAGAACTGTCCTCTGTAGAACTGTCTTCTGTAGAATGGTCCCCTGTAGAACTGTCTTCTGTAGAACTGTCCTCTGTAGAACTGTCGTCTGTAGAACTGTCGTCTGTAGAACTGTCATCTGTAGAAAGGTCCTCTGTAGAACTGTCCTCTTTAGAACTGTCGTCTGTAGAATGGTCCTCTGTAGATCTGTCTTCTGTATAACTGTCCTCTGTAGAACTGTCTTCTGTAGAACTGTCATCTGTAAAACTATCGTCTGTAGAACTGTCGTCTGTAAAATGGTCCTCTGTAGAACTGTCTTCTGTATAACTGTCCTCTGTAGAACTGTCTTCTGTAGAACTGTCATCTGTAGAATGGTCCTCTGTAGAACTGTCTTCTGTAGAACTGTCGTCTATAGAACTGTCGTCTGTAGAATGGTCATCTGTAGAACTGTCCTCTGTAGAACTGTCTTCTGTAGAACTGTCATCTGTAGAACTGTCGTCTGTAGAAGTGTCGTCTTTAGAATGGTCCTCTGTAGAACTGTCTCCTGTAGAACTATCGTCTGTAGAACTGTCGTCTGTAGAATGGTCCTCTGTAGAACTGTCTTCTGTAGAACTGTCCTCTGTAGAACTGTCTTCTGTAGAACTGTCATCTGTAGAACTGTCGTCTGTAGAATGGTCATCTGTAGAACTGTCTTCTGTAGAACTGTCGTCTGTAGAACTGTCGTCTGTAGAATGGTCCTCTGTAGAACTGTCTTCTGTAGAACTGTCGTCTATAGAACTGTCGTCTGTAGAATGGTCATCTGTAGAACTGTCGTCTGTAGAACTGTCCTCTGTAGAACTGTCTTCTGTAGAATGGTCCCCTGTAGAACTGTCTTCTGTAGAACTGTCGTCTGTAGAACTGTCATCTGTAGAACTGTCGTCTGTAGAATGGTCATCTGTAGAACTGTCTTCTGTAGAACTGTTGTCGGTAGAACTGTCGTCTGTAGAATGGTCCTCTGTAGAACTGTCTTCTGTAGAATTGTCGTCTATAGAACTGTCGTCTGTAGAATGGTCATCTGTAGAACTGTCGTCTGTAGAACTGTCCTCTGTAGAACTGTCTTCTGTAGAATGGTCGTCTGTAGAACTGTCTTCTGTAGAACTGTCATCTGTAGAACTGTCGTCTGTAAAATGGTCATCTGTAGAACTGTCGTCTGTAGAACTGTCCTCTGTAGAACTGTCTTCTGTAGAACTGTCTTCTGTAGAACTGTCATCTGTAGAAATGTCCTCTGTAGAACTGCATTCTGTAGAACTGTCATCTGTAGAACTGTCGTCTGTAGAATGGTCATCTGTAGAACTGTCGTCTGTAGAACTGTCCTCTGTAGAACTGTCTTCTCTAGAACTGTCATCTGTTGAACTGTCGTCTGTAGAATGGTCATCTGTAGAACTTTCGTCTGTAGAACTGTCCTCTGTAGAACTGTCGTATGTAGAACTGTCTTCTGTAGAACTGTCATCTGTAGAATGGTCCTCTGTAGAACTGCATTCTGTAGAACTGTCATCTGTAGAACTGTCGTCTGTAGAATGGTCATCTGTAGAACTGTCGTCTGTAGAACTGTCCTCTGTAGAACTGTCTTCTCTAGAACTGTCATCTGTTCAACTGTCGTCTGTAGAATGGTCATCTGTAGAACTTTCGTCTGTAGAACTGTCCTCTCTAGACTTGTCTTCTGTAAAACTGTCCTCTGTAGAACTGTCATCTGTAGAATGGTCGTCTGTAGAACTGTCTTCTGTAGAACTGTCATCTGTAGAACTGTCGTCTGTAGAAGGGTCCTCTGTATAACTGTCGTCTGTAGAACTGTCGTCTGTAGAACTGTCATCTGTAGAACTGTCGTCTGTAGAATGGTCCTCTGTAGAACTGTCTTCTGTAGAACTGTCCTCTGTAGAACTGTCTTCTGTAGAACTGTCATCTGTAGAACTGTCGTCTGTAGAATGGTCATCTGTAGAACTGTCTTCTGTAGAACTGTCGTCTGTAGAACTGTCGTCTGTAGAATGGTCCTCTGTAGAACTGTCTTCTGTAGAACTGTCGTCTATAGAACTGTCGTCTGTAGAATGGTCATCTGTAGAACTGTCGTCTGTAGAATGGTCATCTGTAGAACTGTCTTCTCTAGAACTGTCGTCTGTAGAATGGTCCCCTGTAGAACTGTCTTCTGTAGAACTGTCGTCTGTAGAACTGTCGTCTGTAGAATGGTCCTCTGTAGAACTGTCTTCTGTAGAATTGTCGTCTATAGAACTGTCGTCTGTAGAATGGTCATCTGTAGAACTGTCGTCTGTAGAACTGTCCTCTGTAGAACTGTCTTCTGTAGAATGGTCGTCTGTAGAACTGTCTTCTGTAGAACTGTCATCTGTAGAACTGTCGTCTGTAAAATGGTCATCTGTAGAACTGTCGTCTGTAGAACTGTCCTCTGTAGAACTGTCTTCTGTAGAACTGTCTTCTGTAGAACTGTCATCTGTAGAATGGTCCTCTGTAGAACTGCATTCTGTAGAACTGTCATATGTAGAACTGTCGTCTGTAGAACTGTTTTCTGTAGAACTGTCATCTGTAGAACTGTCCTCTGTAGAAGGGTCATCTGTAGAACTGTCTTCTGTAGAACTGTCGTCTATAGAACTGTCGTCTGTAGAATGGTCATCTGTAGAACTGTCCTATGTAGAACTGTCTTCCTTAGAACTGTCATCTGTAGAACTGTCGTCTGTAGAATGGTCATCTGTAGAACTGTCCTCTGTAGAACTGTCGTCTGTAAAATGGTCCTCTGTAGAACTGTCGTCTGTAGAACTGTCCTTTTTATAATTGTCGTCTGTAGAATGGTCGTCTGTAGAACTGTCGTCCATAGAACTGTCGTCTGTAGAATGGTCCTCTGTAGAACTGTCGTCTGTAGAATGGTCCTCTGTAGAACTGTCATCCATAGAACTGTCATCTGCAGAACTGTCGTCTGTAGAACTGTCGTCTGTAGAATTGTCCTCTGTAGAACTGTCGTCTGTAGAACTGTCGTCTGTAGAACTGTCATCTGTAGAACTGTCCTCTGTAGAAGGGTCCTCTGTAGAACTTTCCTCTGTAGAACTGTCGTCTGTAGAATGGTCCTCTGTAGAACTGTCTTCTGTAGAATTGTCGTCTATAGAACTGTCGTCTGTAGAATGGTCATCTGTAGAACTGTCGTCTGTAGAACTGTCCTCTGTAGAACTGTCTTCTGTAGAATGGTCGTCTGTAGAACTGTCTTCTGTAGAACTGTCATCTGTAGAACTGTCGTCTGTAAAATGGTCATCTGTAGAACTGTCGTCTGTAGAACTGTCATCTGTAGAACTGTCGTCTGTAGAAGTGTCGTCTTTAGAATGGTCCTCTGTAGAACTGTCTCCTGTAGAACTATCGTCTGTAGAACTGTCGTCTGTAGAATGGTCCTCTGTAGAACTGTCTTCTGTAGAACTGTCCTCTGTAGAACTGTCTTCTGTAGAACTGTCATCTGTAGAACTGTCGTCTGTAGAATGGTCATCTGTAGAACTGTCTTCTGTAGAACTGTCGTCTGTAGAATGGTCCTCTGTAGAACTGTCTTCTGTAGAACTGTCGTCTATAGAACTGTCGTCTGTAGAATGGTCATCTGTAGAACTGTCGTCTGTAGAACTGTCCTCTGTAGAACTGTCTTCTGTAGAATGGTCCCCTGTAGAACTGTCTTCTGTAGAACTGTCGTCTGTAGAACTGTCATCTGTAGAACTGTCGTCTGTAGAATGGTCATCTGTAGAACTGTCTTCTGTAGAACTGTTGTCTGTAGAACTGTCGTCTGTAGAATGGTTTTCTGTAGAACTGTCTTCTGTAGAATTGTCGTCTATAGAACTGTTGTCTGTAGAATGGTCATCTGTAGAACTGTCGTCTGTAGAACTGTCCTCTGTAGAACTGTCTTCTGTAGAATGGTCGTCTGTAGAACTGTCTTCTGTAGAACTGTCATCTGTAGAACTGTCGTCTGTAAAATGGTCATCTGTAGAACTGTCGTCTGTAGAACTGTCCTCTGTAGAACTGTCTTCTGTAGAACTGTCTTCTGTAGAACCGTCATCTGTAGAATGGTCCTCTGTAGAACTGCATTCTGTAGAACTGTCATCTGTAGAACTGTCGTCTGTAGAATGGTCATCTGTAGAACTGTCGTCTGTAAAACTGTCCTCTGTAGAACTGTCTTCTCTAGAACTTTCATCTGTTGAACTGTCGTCTGTAGAATGGTCATTTGTAGAACTTTCGTCTGTAGAACTGTCCTCTGTAGAACTGTCGTCTGTAGAACTGTCTTCTGTAGAACTGTCATCTGTAGAATGGTCCTCTGTAGAACTGCATTCTGTAGAACTGTCATCTGTAGAACTGTCGTCTGTAGAATGGTCATCTGTAGAACTGTCGTCTGTAGAACTGTCCTCTGTAGAACTGTCTTCTCTAGAACTGTCATCTGTTGAACTGTCGTCTGTAGAATGGTCATCTGTAGAACTTTCGTCTGTAGAACTGTCCTCTCTAGACTTGTCTTCTGTAAAACTGTCCTCTGTAGAACTGTCATCTGTAGAATGGTCGTCTGTAGAACTGTCTTCTGTAGAACTGTCATCTGTAGAACTGTCGTCTGTAGAAGGGTCCTCTGTATAACTGTCGTCTGTAGAACTGTCGTCTGTAGAACTGTCATCTGTAGAACTGTCGTCTGTAGAATGGTCCTCTGTAGAACTGTCTTCTGTAGAACTGTCCTCTGTAGAACTGTCTTCTGTAGAACTGTCATCTGTAGAACTGTCGTCTGTAGAATGGTCATCTGTAGAACTGTCTTCTGTAGAACTGTCGTCTGTAGAACTGTCGTCTGTAGAATGGTCCTCTGTAGAACTGTCTTCTGTAGAACTGTCGTCTATAGAACTGTCGTCTGTAGAATGGTCATCTGTAGAACTGTCGTCTGTAGAATGGTCATCTGTAGAACTGTCTTCTCTAGAACTGTCGTCTGTAGAATGGTCCCCTGTAGAACTGTCTTCTGTAGAACTGTCGTCTGTAGAACTGTCGTCTGTAGAATGGTCCTCTGTAGAACTGTCTTCTGTAGAATTGTCGTCTATAGAACTGTCGTCTGTAGAATGGTCATCTGTAGAACTGTCATCTGTAGAACTGTCTTCTGTAGAACTGTCGTCTGTAGAACTGTCGTCTGTAGAATGGTCCTCTGTAGAACTGTCTTCTGTAGAACTGTCGTCTATAGAACTGTCGTCTGTAGAATGGTCATCTGTAGAACTGTCGTCTGTAGATTTGGTCATCTGTAGAACTGTCTTCTCTAGAACTGTCGTCTGTAGAATGGTCCCCTGTAGAACTGTCTTCTGTAGAACTGTCGTCTGTAGAACTGTCGTCTGTAGAATGGTCCTCTGTAGAACTGTCTTCTGTAGAATTGTCGTCTATAGAACTGTCGTCTGTAGAATGGTCATCTGTAGAACTGTCGTCTGTAGAACTGTCCTCTGTAGAACTGTCTTCTGTAGAATGGTCGTCTGTAGAACTGTCTTCTGTAGAACTGTCATCTGTAGAACTGTCGTCTGTAAAATGGTCATCTGTAGAACTGTCGTCTGTAGAACTGTCCTCTGTAGAACTGTCTTCTGTAGAACTGTCTTCTGTAGAACTGTCATCTGTAGAATGGTCCTCTGTAGAACTGCATTCTGTAGAACTGTCATCTGTAGAACTGTCGTCTGTAGAACTGTTTTCTGTAGAACTGTCATCTGTACAACTGTCCTCTGTAGAAGGGTCATCTGTAGAACTGTCTTCTGTAGAACTGTCGTCTATAGAACTGTCGTCTGTAGAATGGTCATCTGTAGAACTGTCCTATGTAGAACTGTCTTCCTTAGAACTGTCATCTGTAGAACTGTCGTCTGTAGAATGGTCATCTGTAGAACTGTCCTCTGTAGAACTGTCGTCTGTAAAATGGTCCTCTGTAGAACTGTCGTCTGTAGAACTGTCCTTTTTATAATTGTCGTCTGTAGAATGGTCGTCTGTAGAACTGTCGTCCATAGAACTGTCGTCTGTAGAATGGTCCTCTGTAGAACTGTCGTCTGTAAAATGGTCCTCTGTAGAACTGTCATCTGTAGAATGGTCGTCTGTAGAACTGTCTTCTGTAGAACTGTCATCTGTAGAACTGTCGTCTGTAGAAGGGTCCTCTGTATAACTGTCGTCTGTAGAACTGTCGTCTGTAGAACTGTCATCTGTAGAACTGTCGTCTGTAGAATGGTCATCTGTAGATCTGTCGTCTGTAGAACTGTCCTCTGTAGAACTCTCTTCTGTAGAACTGTCCTCTGTAGAACTGTCGTCTGTAGAACTGTCGTCTGTAGAACTGTCATCTGTAGAAGGGTCCTCTGTAGAACTGTCCTCTTTAGAACTGTCGTCTGTAGAATGGTCCTCTGTAGATCTGTCTTCTGTATAACTGTCCTCTGTAGAACTGTCTTCTGTAGAACTGTCATCTGTAAAACTATCGTCTGTAGAACTGTCGTCTGTAAAATGGTCCTCTGTAGAACTGTCTTCTGTAGAACTGTCATCTGTAGAACTGTCATCTGTAGAAATGTCCTCTGTAGAACTGCATTCTGTAGAACTGTCATCTGTAGAACTGTCGTCTGTAGAATGGTCATCTGTAGAACTGTCGTCTGTAGAACTGTCCTCTGTAGAACTGTCTTCTCTAGAACTGTCATCTGTTGAACTGTCGTCTGTAGAATGGTCATCTGTAGAACTTTCGTCTGTAGAACTGTCCTCTGTAGAACTGTCGTATGTAGAACTGTCTTCTGTAGAACTGTCATCTGTAGAATGGTCCTCTGTAGAACTGCATTCTGTAGAACTGTCATCTGTAGAACTGTCGTCTGTAGAATGGTCATCTGTAGAACTGTCGTCTGTAGAACTGTCCTCTGTAGAACTGTCTTCTCTAGAACTGTCATCTGTAGAACTGTCGTCTGTAGAATGGTCATCTGTAGAACTGTCTTCTGTAGAACTGTCGTCTGTAGAACTGTCGTCTGTAGAATGGTCCTCTGTAGAACTGTCTTCTGTAGAACTGTCGTCTATAGAACTGTCGTCTGTAGAATGGTCATCTGTAGAACTGTCGTCTGTAGAATGGTCATCTGTAGAACTGTCTTCTCTAGAACTGTCGTCTGTAGAATGGTCCCCTGTAGAACTGTCTTCTGTAGAACTGTCGTCTGTAGAACTGTCGTCTGTAGAATGGTCCTCTGTAGAACTGTCTTCTGTAGAATTGTCGTCTATAGAACAGTCGTCTGTAGAATGGTCATCTGTAGAACTGTCGTCTGTAGAACTGTCCTCTGTAGAACTGTCTTCTGTAGAATGGTCGTCTGTAGAACTGTCTTCTGTAGAACTGTCGTCTTTAAAATGGTCATCTGTAGAACTGTCGTCTGTAGAACTGTCCTCTGTAGAACTGTCTTCTGTAGAACTGTCTTCTGTAGAACTGTCATCTGTAGAATGGTCCTCTGTAGAACTGCATTCTGTAGAACTGTCATCTGTAGAACTGTCGTCTGTAGAACTGTTTTCTGTAGAACTGTCATCTGTAGAACTGTCCTCTGTAGAAGGGTCATCTGTAGAACTGTCTTCTGTAGAACTGTCGTCTATAGAACTGTCGTCTGTAGAATGGTCATCTGTAGAACTGTCCTATGTAGAACTGTCTTCCTTAGAACTGTCATCTGTAGAACTGTCGTCTGTAGAATGGTCATCTGTAGAACTGTCCTCTGTAGAACTGTCGTCTGTAAAATGGTCCTCTGTAGAACTGTCGTCTGTAGAACTGTCCTTTTTATAATTGTCGTCTGTAGAATGGTCGTCTGTAGAACTGTCGTCCATAGAACTGTCGTCTGTAGAATGGTCCTCTGTAGAACTGTCGTCTGTAGAATGGTCCTCTGTAGAACTGTCATCCATAGAACTGTCATCTGTAGAACTGTCGTCTGTAGAACTGTCGTCTGTAGAATTGTCCTCTGTAGAACTGTCGTCTGTAGAACTGTCGTCTGTAGAACTGTCATCTGTAGAACTGTCCTCTGTAGAAGGGTCCTCTGTAGAACTTTCCTCTGTAGAACTGTCGTCTGTAGAATGGTCCTCTGTAGAACTGTCTTCTGTAGAATTGTCGTCTATAGAACTGTCGTCTGTAGAATGGTCATCTGTAGAACTGTCGTCTGTAGAACTGTCCTCTGTAGAACTGTCTTCTGTAGAATGGTCGTCTGTAGAACTGTCTTCTGTAGAACTGTCATCTGTATAACTGTCGTCTGTAAAATGGTCATCTGTAGAACTGTCGTCTGTAGAACTGTCATCTGTAGAACTGTCGTCTGTAGAAGTGTCGTCTTTAGAATGGTCCTCTGTAGAACTGTCTCCTGTAGAACTATCGTCTGTAGAACTGTCGTCTGTAGAATGGTCCTCTGTAGAAATGTCGTCTGTAGAACTGTCGTCTGTAGAACTGTCCTCTGTAGAACTGTCTTCTCTAGAACTGTCATCTGTTGAACTGTCGTCTGTAGAATGGTCATCTGTAGAACTTTCGTCTGTAGAACTGTCCTCTGTAGACTTGTCTTCTGTACAACTGTCCTCTGTAGAACTGTCATCTGTAGAATGGTCGTCTGTAGAACTGTCTTCTGTAGAACTGTCATCTGTAGAACTGTCGTCTGTAGAAGGGTCCTCTGTATAACTGTCGTCTGTAGAACTGTCGTCTGTAGAACTGTCATCTGTAGAACTGTCGTCTGTAGAATGGTCATCTGTAGATCTGTCGTCTGTAGAACTGTCCTCTGTAGAACTCTCTTCTGTAGAACTGTCCTCTGTAGAACTGTCGTCTGTAGAACTGTCGTCTGTAGAACTGTCATCTGTAGAAGGGTCCTCTGTAGAACTGTCCTCTTTAGAACTGTCGTCTGTAGAATGGTCCTCTGTAGATCTGTCTTCTGTATAACTGTCCTCTGTAGAACTGTCTTCTGTAGAACTGTCATCTGTAAAACTATCGTCTGTAGAACTGTCGTCTGTAAAATGGTCCTCTGTAGAACTGTCTTCTGTATAACTGTCCTCTGTAGAACTGTCTTCTGTAGAACTGTCATCTGTAGAATGGTCCTCTGTAGAACTGTCTTCTGTAGAACTGTCGTCTATAGAACTGTCCTCTGTAGAATGGTCATCTGTAGAACTGTCCTCTGTAGAACTGTCTTCTGTAGAACTGTCATCTGTAGAACTGTCGTCTGTACAAGTGTCGTCTTTAGAATGGTCCTCTGTAGAACTGTCTCCTGTAGAACTATCGTCTGTAGAACTGTCGTCTGTAGAATGGTCCTCTGTAGAACTGTCTTCTGTAGAACTGTCCTCTGTAGAACTGTCTTCTGTAGAATGGTCCCCTGTAGAACTGTCTTCTGTAGAACTGTCCTCTGTAGAACTGTCGTCTGTAGAACTGTCGTCTGTAGAACTGTCATCTGTAGAAAGGTCCTCTGTAGAACTGTCCTCTTTAGAACTGTCGTCTGTAGAATGGTCCTCTGTAGATCTGTCTTCTGTATAACTGTCCTCTGTAGAACTGTCTTCTGTAGAACTGTCATCTGTAAAACTATCGTCTGTAGAACTGTCGTCTGTAAAATGGTCCTCTGTAGAACTGTCTTCTGTATAACTGTCCTCTGTAGAACTGTCTTCTGTAGAACTGTCATCTGTAGAATGGTCCTCTGTAGAACTGTCTTCTGTAGAACTGTCGTCTATAGAACTGTCGTCTGTAGAATGGTCATCTGTAGAACTGTCCTCTGTAGAACTGTCTTCTGTAGAACTGTCATCTGTAGAACTGTCGTCTGTAGAAGTGTCGTCTTTAGAATGGTCCTCTGTAGAACTGTCTCCTGTAGAACTATCGTCTGTAGAACTGTCGTCTGTAGAATGGTCCTCTGTAGAACTGTCTTCTGTAGAACTGTCCTCTGTAGAACTGTCTTCTGTAGAACTGTCATCTGTAGAACTGTCGTCTGTAGAATGGTCATCTGTAGAACTGTCTTCTGTAGAATGGTCCTCTGTAGAACTGTCTTCTGTAGAACTGTCGTCTATAGAACTGTCGTCTGTAGAATGGTCATCTGTAGAACTGTCGTCTGTAGATCTGTCCTCTGTAGAACTGTCTTCTGTAGAATGGTCCCCTGTAGAACTGTCTTCTGTAGAACTGTCCTCTGTAGAACTGTCGTCTGTAGAACTGTCGTCTGTAGAACTGTCATCTGTAGAAAGGTCCTCTGTAGAACTGTCCTCTTTAGAACTGTCGTCTGTAGAATGGTCCTCTGTAGATCTGTCTTCTGTATAACTGTCCTCTGTAGAACTGTCTTCTGTAGAACTGTCATCTGTAAAACTATCGTCTGTAGAACTGTCGTCTGTAAAATGGTCCTCTGTAGAACTGTCTTCTGTATAACTGTCCTCTGTAGAACTGTCTTCTGTAGAACTGTCATCTGTAGAATGGTCCTCTGTAGAACTGTCTTCTGTAGAACTGTCGTCTATAGAACTGTCGTCTGTAGAATGGTCATCTGTAGAACTGTCCTCTGTAGAACTGTCTTCTGTAGAACTGTCATCTGTAGAACTGTCGTCTGTAGAAGTGTCGTCTTTAGAATGGTCCTCTGTAGAACTGTCTCCTGTAGAACTATCGTCTGTAGAACTGTCGTCTGTAGAATGGTCCTCTGTAGAACTGTCTTCTGTAGAACTGTCCTCTGTAGAACTGTCTTCTGTAGAACTGTCATCTGTAGAACTGTCGTCTGTAGAATGGTCATCTGTAGAACTGTCTTCTGTAGAACTGTCGTCTGTAGAACTGTCGTCTGTAGAATGGTCCTCTGTAGAACTGTCTTCTGTAGAACTGTCGTCTATAGAACTGTCGTCTGTAGAATGGTCATCTGTAGAACTGTCGTCTGTAGAACTGTCCTCTGTAGAACTGTCTTCTGTAGAATGGTCCCCTGTAGAACTGTCTTCTGTAGAACTGTCGTCTGTAGAACTGTCATCTGTAGAACTGTCGTCTGTAGAATGGTCATCTGTAGAACTGTCTTCTGTAGAACTGTTGTCTGTAGAACTGTCGTCTGTAGAATGGTCCTCTGTAGAACTGTCTTCTGTAGAATTGTCGTCTATAGAACTGTCGTCTGTAGAATGGTCATCTGTAGAACTGTCGTCTGTAGAACTGTCCTCTGTAGAACTGTCTTCTGTAGAATGGTCGTCTGTAGAACTGTCTTCTGTAGAACTGTCATCTGTAGAACTGTCGTCTGTAAAATGGTCATCTGTAGAACTGTCGTCTGTAGAACTGTCCTCTGTAGAACTGTCTTCTGTAGAACTGTCTTCTGTAGAACTGTCATCTGTAGAAATGTCCTCTGTAGAACTGCATTCTGTAGAACTGTCATCTGTAGAACTGTCGTCTGTAGAATGGTCATCTGTAGAACTGTCGTCTGTAGAACTGTCCTCTGTAGAACTGTCTTCTCTAGAACTGTCATCTGTTGAACTGTCGTCTGTAGAATGGTCATCTGTAGAACTTTCGTCTGTAGAACTGTCCTCTGTAGAACTGTCGTATGTAGAACTGTCTTCTGTAGAACTGTCATCTGTAGAATGGTCCTCTGTAGAACTGCATTCTGTAGAACTGTCATCTGTAGAACTGTCGTCTGTAGAATGGTCATCTGTAGAACTGTCGTCTGTAGAACTGTCCTCTGTAGAACTGTCTTCTCTAGAACTGTCATCTGTTCAACTGTCGTCTGTAGAATGGTCATCTGTAGAACTTTCGTCTGTAGAACTGTCCTCTCTAGACTTGTCTTCTGTAAAACTGTCCTCTGTAGAACTGTCATCTGTAGAATGGTCGTCTGTAGAACTGTCTTCTGTAGAACTGTCATCTGTAGAACTGTCGTCTGTAGAAGGGTCCTCTGTATAACTGTCGTCTGTAGAACTGTCGTCTGTAGAACTGTCATCTGTAGAACTGTCGTCTGTAGAATGGTCCTCTGTAGAACTGTCTTCTGTAGAACTGTCCTCTGTAGAACTGTCTTCTGTAGAACTGTCATCTGTAGAACTGTCGTCTGTAGAATGGTCATCTGTAGAACTGTCTTCTGTAGAACTGTCGTCTGTAGAACTGTCGTCTGTAGAATGGTCCTCTGTAGAACTGTCTTCTGTAGAACTGTCGTCTATAGAACTGTCGTCTGTAGAATGGTCATCTGTAGAACTGTCGTCTGTAGAATGGTCATCTGTAGAACTGTCTTCTCTAGAACTGTCGTCTGTAGAATGGTCCCCTGTAGAACTGTCTTCTGTAGAACTGTCGTCTGTAGAACTGTCGTCTGTAGAATGGTCCTCTGTAGAACTGTCTTCTGTAGAATTGTCGTCTATAGAACTGTCGTCTGTAGAATGGTCATCTGTAGAACTGTCGTCTGTAGAACTGTCCTCTGTAGAACTGTCTTCTGTAGAATGGTCGTCTGTAGAACTGTCTTCTGTAGAACTGTCATCTGTAGAACTGTCGTCTGTAAAATGGTCATCTGTAGAACTGTCGTCTGTAGAACTGTCCTCTGTAGAACTGTCTTCTGTAGAACTGTCTTCTGTAGAACTGTCATCTGTAGAATGGTCCTCTGTAGAACTGCATTCTGTAGAACTGTCATATGTAGAACTGTCGTCTGTAGAACTGTTTTCTGTAGAACTGTCATCTGTAGAACTGTCCTCTGTAGAAGGGTCATCTGTAGAACTGTCTTCTGTAGAACTGTCGTCTATAGAACTGTCGTCTGTAGAATGGTCATCTGTAGAACTGTCCTATGTAGAACTGTCTTCCTTAGAACTGTCATCTGTAGAACTGTCGTCTGTAGAATGGTCATCTGTAGAACTGTCCTCTGTAGAACTGTCGTCTGTAAAATGGTCCTCTGTAGAACTGTCGTCTGTAGAACTGTCCTTTTTATAATTGTCGTCTGTAGAATGGTCGTCTGTAGAACTGTCGTCCATAGAACTGTCGTCTGTAGAATGGTCCTCTGTAGAACTGTCGTCTGTAGAATGGTCCTCTGTAGAACTGTCATCCATAGAACTGTCATCTGCAGAACTGTCGTCTGTAGAACTGTCGTCTGTAGAATTGTCCTCTGTAGAACTGTCGTCTGTAGAACTGTCGTCTGTAGAACTGTCATCTGTAGAACTGTCCTCTGTAGAAGGGTCCTCTGTAGAACTTTCCTCTGTAGAACTGTCGTCTGTAGAATGGTCCTCTGTAGAACTGTCTTCTGTAGAATTGTCGTCTATAGAACTGTCGTCTGTAGAATGGTCATCTGTAGAACTGTCGTCTGTAGAACTGTCCTCTGTAGAACTGTCTTCTGTAGAATGGTCGTCTGTAGAACTGTCTTCTGTAGAACTGTCATCTGTAGAACTGTCGTCTGTAAAATGGTCATCTGTAGAACTGTCGTCTGTAGAACTGTCATCTGTAGAACTGTCGTCTGTAGAAGTGTCGTCTTTAGAATGGTCCTCTGTAGAACTGTCTCCTGTAGAACTATCGTCTGTAGAACTGTCGTCTGTAGAATGGTCCTCTGTAGAACTGTCTTCTGTAGAACTGTCCTCTGTAGAACTGTCTTCTGTAGAACTGTCATCTGTAGAACTGTCGTCTGTAGAATGGTCATCTGTAGAACTGTCTTCTGTAGAACTGTCGTCTGTAGAATGGTCCTCTGTAGAACTGTCTTCTGTAGAACTGTCGTCTATAGAACTGTCGTCTGTAGAATGGTCATCTGTAGAACTGTCGTCTGTAGAACTGTCCTCTGTAGAACTGTCTTCTGTAGAATGGTCCCCTGTAGAACTGTCTTCTGTAGAACTGTCGTCTGTAGAACTGTCATCTGTAGAACTGTCGTCTGTAGAATGGTCATCTGTAGAACTGTCTTCTGTAGAACTGTTGTCTGTAGAACTGTCGTCTGTAGAATGGTTTTCTGTAGAACTGTCTTCTGTAGAATTGTCGTCTATAGAACTGTTGTCTGTAGAATGGTCATCTGTAGAACTGTCGTCTGTAGAACTGTCCTCTGTAGAACTGTCTTCTGTAGAATGGTCGTCTGTAGAACTGTCTTCTGTAGAACTGTCATCTGTAGAACTGTCGTCTGTAAAATGGTCATCTGTAGAACTGTCGTCTGTAGAACTGTCCTCTGTAGAACTGTCTTCTGTAGAACTGTCTTCTGTAGAACTGTCATCTGTAGAATGGTCCTCTGTAGAACTGCATTCTGTAGAACTGTCATCTGTAGAACTGTCGTCTGTAGAATGGTCATCTGTAGAACTGTCGTCTGTAAAACTGTCCTCTGTAGAACTGTCTTCTCTAGAACTTTCATCTGTTGAACTGTCGTCTGTAGAATGGTCATTTGTAGAACTTTCGTCTGTAGAACTGTCCTCTGTAGAACTGTCGTCTGTAGAACTGTCTTCTGTAGAACTGTCATCTGTAGAATGGTCCTCTGTAGAACTGCATTCTGTAGAACTGTCATCTGTAGAACTGTCGTCTGTAGAATGGTCATCTGTAGAACTGTCGTCTGTAGAACTGTCCTCTGTAGAACTGTCTTCTCTAGAACTGTCATCTGTTGAACTGTCGTCTGTAGAATGGTCATCTGTAGAACTTTCGTCTGTAGAACTGTCCTCTCTAGACTTGTCTTCTGTAAAACTGTCCTCTGTAGAACTGTCATCTGTAGAATGGTCGTCTGTAGAACTGTCTTCTGTAGAACTGTCATCTGTAGAACTGTCGTCTGTAGAAGGGTCCTCTGTATAACTGTCGTCTGTAGAACTGTCGTCTGTAGAACTGTCATCTGTAGAACTGTCGTCTGTAGAATGGTCCTCTGTAGAACTGTCTTCTGTAGAACTGTCCTCTGTAGAACTGTCTTCTGTAGAACTGTCATCTGTAGAACTGTCGTCTGTAGAATGGTCATCTGTAGAACTGTCTTCTGTAGAACTGTCGTCTGTAGAACTGTCGTCTGTAGAATGGTCCTCTGTAGAACTGTCTTCTGTAGAACTGTCGTCTATAGAACTGTCGTCTGTAGAATGGTCATCTGTAGAACTGTCGTCTGTAGAATGGTCATCTGTAGAACTGTCTTCTCTAGAACTGTCGTCTGTAGAATGGTCCCCTGTAGAACTGTCTTCTGTAGAACTGTCGTCTGTAGAACTGTCGTCTGTAGAATGGTCCTCTGTAGAACTGTCTTCTGTAGAATTGTCGTCTATAGAACTGTCGTCTGTAGAATGGTCATCTGTAGAACTGTCGTCTGTAGAACTGTCCTCTGTAGAACTGTCTTCTGTAGAATGGTCGTCTGTAGAACTGTCTTCTGTAGAACTGTCGTCTGTAGAACTGTCGTCTGTAAAATGGTCATCTGTAGAACTGTCGTCTGTAGAACTGTCCTCTGTAGAACTGTCTTCTGTAGAACTGTCTTCTGTAGAACTGTCATCTGTAGAATGGTCCTCTGTAGAACTGCATTCTGTAGAACTGTCATCTGTAGAACTGTCGTCTGTAGAACTGTTTTCTGTAGAACTGTCATCTGTAGAACTGTCCTCTGTAGAAGGGTCATCTGTAGAACTGTCTTCTGTAGAACTGTCGTCTATAGAACTGTCGTCTGTAGAATGGTCATCTGTAAAACTGTCCTATGTAGAACTGTCTTCCTTAGAACTGTCATCTGTAGAACTGTCCTCTGTAGAACTGTCGTCTGTAAAATGGTCCTCTGTAGAACTGTCGTCTGTAGAACTGTCCTTTTTATAATTGTCGTCTGTAGAATGGTCGTCTGTAGAACTGTCATCCATAGAACTGTCGTCTGTAGAATGGTCCTCTGTAGAACTGTCGTCTGTAGAATGGTCCTCTGTAGAACTGTCCTCTGTATAAGGGTCCTCTGTAGAACTTTCCTCTGTAGAACTGTCGTCTGTAGAATGGTCCTCTGTAGAACTGTCTTCTGTAGAATTGTCGTCTATAGAACTGTCGTCTGTAGAATGGTCATCTGTAGAACTGTCGTCTGTAGAACTGTCCTCTGTAGAACTGTCTTCTGTAGAATGGTCGTCTGTAGAACTGTCTTCTGTAGAACTGTCATCTGTAGAACTGTCGTCTGTAAAATGGTCATCTGTAGAACTGTCGTCTGTAGAACTGTCCTCTGTAGAACTGTCTTCTGTAGAACTGTCTTCTGTAGAACTGTCATCTGTAGAATGGTCCTCTGTAGAACTGCATTCTGTAGAATTGTCATCTGTAGAACTGTCGTCTGTAGAACTGTCGTCTGTAGAACTGTCCTCTGTAGAACTGTCTTCTCTAGAACTGTCATCTGTTGAACTGTCGTCTGTAGAATGGTCATCTGTAGAACTTTCGTCTGTAGAACTGTCCTCTGTAGACTTGTCTTCTGTAAAACTGTCCTCTGTAGAACTGTCATCTGTAGAATGGTTGTCTGTAGAACTGTCTTCTGTAGAACTGTCATCTGTAGAACTGTCGTCTGTAGAAGGGTCCTCTGTATAACTGTCGTCTGTAGAACTGTCGTCTGTAGAACTGTCATCTGTAGAACTGTCGTCTGTAGAATGGTCATCTGTAGATCTGTCGTCTGTAGAACTGTCCTCTGTAGAACTCTCTTCTGTAGAACTGTCCTCTGTAGAACTGTCGTCTGTAGAACTGTCGTCTGTAGAACTGTCATCTGTAGAAGGGTCCTCTGTAGAACTGTCCTCTTTAGAACTGTCGTCTGTAGAATGGTCCTCTGTAGATCTGTCTTCTGTATAACTGTCCTCTGTAGAACTGTCTTCTGTAGAACTGTCATCTGTAAAACTATCGTCTGTAGAACTGTCGTCTGTAAAATGGTCCTCTGTAGAACTGTCTTCTGTATAACTGTCCTCTGTAGAACTGTCTTCTGTAGAACTGTCATCTGTAGAATGGTCCTCTGTAGAACTGTCTTCTGTAGAACTGTCGTCTATAGAACTGTCGTCTGTAGAATGGTCATCTGTAGAACTGTCCTCTGTAGAACTGTCTTCTGTAGAACTGTCATCTGTAGAACTGTCGTCTGTAGAAGTGTCGTCTTTAGAATGGTCCTCTGTAGAACTGTCTCCTGTAGAACTATCGTCTGTAGAACTGTCGTCTGTAGAATTGTCCTCTGTAGAACTGTCTTCTGTAGAACTGTCCTCTGTAGAACTGTCTTCTGTAGAACTGTCATCTGTAGAACTGTCGTCTGTAGAATGGTCATCTGTAGAACTGTCTTCTGTAGAACTGTCGTCTGTAGAACTGTCGTCTGTAGAATGGTCCTCTGTAGAACTGTCTTCTGTAGAACTGTCGTCTATAGAACTGTCGTCTGTAGAATGGTCATCTGTAGAACTGTCGTCTGTAGAACTGTCCTCTGTAGAACTGTCTTCTGTAGAATGGTCCCCTGTAGAACTGTCTTCTGTAGAACTGTCGTCTGTAGAACTGTCATCTGTAGAACTGTCATCTGTAGAACTGTCGTCTGTAGAATGGTCCTCTGTAGAACTGTCTTCTGTAGAACTGTCCTCTGTAGACCTGTCTTCTGTAGAACTGTCATCTGTAGAACTGTCGTCTGTAGAATGGTCATCTGTAGAACTGTCTTCTGTAGAACTGTCGTCTGTAGAACTGTCGTCTGTAGAATGGTCCTCTGTAGAACTGTCTTCTGTAGAACTGTCGTCTATAGAACTGTCGTCTGTAGAATGGTCATCTGTAGAACTGTCGTCTGTAGAATGGTCATCTGTAGAACTGTCTTCTCTAGAACTGTCGTCTGTAGAATGGTCCCCTGTAGAACTGTCTTCTGTAGAACTGTCGTCTGTAGAACTGTCGTCTGTAGAAAGGTCCTCTGTAGAACTGTCTTCTGTAGAATTGTCGTCTATAGAATTGTCGTCTGTAGAATGGTCATCTGTAGAACTGTCGTCTGTAGAACTGTCCTCTGTAGAACTGTCTTCTGTAGAATGGTCGTCTGTAGAACTGTCTTCTGTAGAACTGTCATCTGTAGAACTGTCGTCTGTAAAATGGTCATCTGTAGAACTGTCCTCTGTAGAACTGTCTTCTGTAGAACTGTCTTCTGTAGAACTGTCATCTGTAGAATGGTCCTCTGTAGAACTGCATTCTGTAGAACTGTCATCTGTAGAACTGTCGTCTGTAGAACTGTTTTCTGTAGAACTGTCATCTGTAGAACTGTCCTCTGTAGAAGGGTCATCTGTAGAACTGTCTTCTGTAGAACTGTCGTCTATAGAACTGTCGTCTGTAGAATGGTCATCTGTAGAACTGTCCTATGTAGAACTGTCTTCCTTAGAACTGTCATCTGTAGAACTGTCGTCTGTAGAATGGTCATCTGTAGAACTGTCCTCTGTAGAACTGTCGTCTGTAAAATGGTCCTCTGTAGAATGGTCGTCTGTAGAACTGTCCTTTTTATAATTGTCGTCTGTAGAATGGTCGTCTGTAGAACTGTCGTCCATAGAACTGTCGTCTGTAGAATGGTCCTCTGTAGAACTGTCGTCTGTAGAATGGTCCTCTGTAGAACTGTCATCCATAGAACTGTCATCTGTAGAACTGTCGTCTGTAGAACTGTCGTCTGTAGAATTGTCCTCTGTAGAACTGTCGTCTGTAGAACTGTCGTCTGTAGAACTGTCATCTGTAGAACTGTCCTCTGTAGAAGGGTCCTCTGTAGAACTTTCCTCTGTAGAACTGTCGTCTGTAGAATGGTCCTCTTTAGAACTGTCGTCTGTAAAACTGTCGTCTGTAGAATGGTCATCTCTAGAACTGTCTTCTGTAGAACTGTCGTCTATAGAACTGTCGTCTGTAGAATGGTCATCTGTAAAAACTGTCGTCTATAGAACTGTCCTCTGTAGAACTGTCTTCTGTAGAACTGTCATCTGTACAACTGTCGTCTGTAGAACTGTCCTCTGTAGAACTGTCCTCTGTAAAACTGTTGTTTTTAGAATGGTCATCTGTTTAACTGTCGTCTGTAGAATGGTCCTCTGTAGAACTGTCGTCTGTAGAACTGTTGTCCATAGAATGGTTGTCTGTACAACTGTCGTCTGTAGAATGGTCCTCTGTAGAACTGTCGTCCATAGAACTGTCGTCTCTACAACTGTCCTCTGTAGAACTGTCGTCTGTAGAACTGTCGTCTGTAAAACTGCCCTCTGTAGAACTGTCTTCTGTAGAACTGTCATCTGTAGAACTGTCGTCTGTAGAATGGTCATCTGTAGAACTGTCATCTGTAGAACTGTCGTCTGTAAAATGATCCTCTGTTGAACTGTCGTCTGTAGAATGGTCCTCTGTAGAACTGTCATCTGTAGAACTGTCGTCTGTAGAATGTTCATCTGTAGAACTGTCTTCTGTAGAATGGTCCTCTGTAGAACTGTCGTCCATAGAACTGTCGTCTGTAGAATGGTCCTCTGTAGAACTGTCGTCTGTAGAATGGTCCTCTGTAGAACTGTCCTCTGTAGAACTGTCGTCCATAGAACTGTCATCTGTAGAACTGTCGTCTGTAGAACTGTCATCTGTAGAACTGTCGTCTGTAGAACTGTCGTCTGTAGAATTGTCCTCTGTAGAACTGTCGTCTGTAGAACTGTCGTCTGTAGAACTGTCATCTGTAGAACTGTCGTCTGTAGAATGGTCATCTGTAGAACTGCATTCTGTAGAATTGTCATCTGTAGAACTGTCGTCTGTAGAACTGTCGTCTGTAGAACTGTCCTCTGTAGAACTGTCTTCTCTAGAACTGTCATCTGTTGAACTGTCGTCTGTAGAATGGTCATCTGTAGAACTTTCGTCTGTAGAACTGTCCTCTGTAGACTTGTCTTCTGTAAAACTGTCCTCTGTAGAACTGTCATCTGTAGAATGGTTGTCTGTAGAACTGTCTTCTGTAGAACTGTCATCTGTAGAACTGTCGTCTGTAGAAGGGTCCTCTGTATAACTGTCGTCTGTAGAACTGTCGTCTGTAGAACTGTCATCTGTAGAACTGTCGTCTGTAGAATGGTCATCTGTAGATCTGTCGTCTGTAGAACTGTCCTCTGTAGAACTCTCTTCTGTAGAACTGTCCTCTGTAGAACTGTCGTCTGTAGAACTGTCGTCTGTAGAACTGTCATCTGTAGAAGGGTCCTCTGTAGAACTGTCCTCTTTAGAACTGTCGTCTGTAGAATGGTCCTCTGTAGATCTGTCTTCTGTATAACTGTCCTCTGTAGAACTGTCTTCTGTAGAACTGTCATCTGTAAAACTATCGTCTGTAGAACTGTCGTCTGTAAAATGGTCCTCTGTAGAACTGTCTTCTGTATAACTGTCCTCTGTAGAACTGTCTTCTGTAGAACTGTCATCTGTAGAATGGTCCTCTGTAGAACTGTCTTCTGTAGAACTGTCGTCTATAGAACTGTCGTCTGTAGAATGGTCATCTGTAGAACTGTCCTCTGTAGAACTGTCTTCTGTAGAACTGTCATCTGTAGAACTGTCGTCTGTAGAAGTGTCGTCTTTAGAATGGTCCTCTGTAGAACTGTCTCCTGTAGAACTATCGTCTGTAGAACTGTCGTCTGTAGAATTGTCCTCTGTAGAACTGTCTTCTGTAGAACTGTCCTCTGTAGAACTGTCTTCTGTAGAACTGTCATCTGTAGAACTGTCGTCTGTAGAATGGTCATCTGTAGAACTGTCTTCTGTAGAACTGTCGTCTGTAGAACTGTCGTCTGTAGAATGGTCCTCTGTAGAACTGTCTTCTGTAGAACTGTCGTCTATAGAACTGTCGTCTGTAGAATGGTCATCTGTAGAACTGTCGTCTGTAGAACTGTCCTCTGTAGAACTGTCTTCTGTAGAATGGTCCCCTGTAGAACTGTCTTCTGTAGAACTGTCGTCTGTAGAACTGTCATCTGTAGAACTGTCATCTGTAGAACTGTCGTCTGTAGAATGGTCCTCTGTAGAACTGTCTTCTGTAGAACTGTCCTCTGTAGACCTGTCTTCTGTAGAACTGTCATCTGTAGAACTGTCGTCTGTAGAATGGTCATCTGTAGAACTGTCTTCTGTAGAACTGTCGTCTGTAGAACTGTCGTCTGTAGAATGGTCCTCTGTAGAACTGTCTTCTGTAGAACTGTCGTCTATAGAACTGTCGTCTGTAGAATGGTCATCTGTAGAACTGTCGTCTGTAGAATGGTCATCTGTAGAACTGTCTTCTCTAGAACTGTCGTCTGTAGAATGGTCCCCTGTAGAACTGTCTTCTGTAGAACTGTCGTCTGTAGAACTGTCGTCTGTAGAAAGGTCCTCTGTAGAACTGTCTTCTGTAGAATTGTCGTCTATAGAATTGTCGTCTGTAGAATGGTCATCTGTAGAACTGTCGTCTGTAGAACTGTCCTCTGTAGAACTGTCTTCTGTAGAATGGTCGTCTGTAGAACTGTCTTCTGTAGAACTGTCATCTGTAGAACTGTCGTCTGTAAAATGGTCATCTGTAGAACTGTCCTCTGTAGAACTGTCTTCTGTAGAACTGTCTTCTGTAGAACTGTCATCTGTAGAATGGTCCTCTGTAGAACTGCATTCTGTAGAACTGTCATCTGTAGAACTGTCGTCTGTAGAACTGTTTTCTGTAGAACTGTCATCTGTAGAACTGTCCTCTGTAGAAGGGTCATCTGTAGAACTGTCTTCTGTAGAACTGTCGTCTATAGAACTGTCGTCTGTAGAATGGTCATCTGTAGAACTGTCCTATGTAGAACTGTCTTCCTTAGAACTGTCATCTGTAGAACTGTCGTCTGTAGAATGGTCATCTGTAGAACTGTCCTCTGTAGAACTGTCGTCTGTAAAATGGTCCTCTGTAGAATGGTCGTCTGTAGAACTGTCCTTTTTATAATTGTCGTCTGTAGAATGGTCGTCTGTAGAACTGTCGTCCATAGAACTGTCGTCTGTAGAATGGTCCTCTGTAGAACTGTCGTCTGTAGAATGGTCCTCTGTAGAACTGTCATCCATAGAACTGTCATCTGTAGAACTGTCGTCTGTAGAACTGTCGTCTGTAGAATTGTCCTCTGTAGAACTGTCGTCTGTAGAACTGTCGTCTGTAGAACTGTCATCTGTAGAACTGTCCTCTGTAGAAGGGTCCTCTGTAGAACTTTCCTCTGTAGAACTGTCGTCTGTAGAATGGTCCTCTTTAGAACTGTCGTCTGTAAAACTGTCGTCTGTAGAATGGTCATCTCTAGAACTGTCTTCTGTAGAACTGTCGTCTATAGAACTGTCGTCTGTAGAATGGTCATCTGTAAAAACTGTCGTCTATAGAACTGTCCTCTGTAGAACTGTCTTCTGTAGAACTGTCATCTGTACAACTGTCGTCTGTAGAACTGTCCTCTGTAGAACTGTCCTCTGTAAAACTGTTGTTTTTAGAATGGTCATCTGTTTAACTGTCGTCTGTAGAATGGTCCTCTGTAGAACTGTCGTCTGTAGAACTGTTGTCCATAGAATGGTTGTCTGTACAACTGTCGTCTGTAGAATGGTCCTCTGTAGAACTGTCGTCCATAGAACTGTCGTCTCTACAACTGTCCTCTGTAGAACTGTCGTCTGTAGAACTGTCGTCTGTAAAACTGCCCTCTGTAGAACTGTCTTCTGTAGAACTGTCATCTGTAGAACTGTCGTCTGTAGAATGGTCATCTGTAGAACTGTCATCTGTAGAACTGTCGTCTGTAAAATGATCCTCTGTTGAACTGTCGTCTGTAGAATGGTCCTCTGTAGAACTGTCATCTGTAGAACTGTCGTCTGTAGAATGTTCATCTGTAGAACTGTCTTCTGAAGAATGGTCATCTGTAGAACTGTCCTCTGTAGAATGGTCCTCTGTAGAACTGTCCTATGTAGAACTGTCGTCTGTAGAATGGTCCTCTGTAGAACTGTCGTCTGTAGAACTGTCGTCTGTAGAACTGTCGTCTGTAGAATGGTCATCTGTAGAACTGTCGTCTGTAGAACTATCCTCTGTAGAACTGTCTTCTGTAGAACTGTCATCTGTAAAACTGTCGTCTGTAGAATGGTCGTCTGTAGAACTATCGTCTGTAGAACTGTCGTCTGTAGAATGGTCCTCTGTAGAACTGTCCTCTGTAGAACTGTCGTCTGTAGAATGGTCCTCTGTAGAACTGTCGTCTGTAGAACTGTCCTCTGTATAACTGTCGTCTGTAGAACTGTCGTCTGTAGAAGGGTCTTCTGTAGAACTGTCATCTGTAGAACTGTCATCTGTAGAACTGTCCTCTGTCGAACTGTTTTCTGTAGAATTGTCATCTGTAGAACTGTCGTCTGTAGAAGGGTCATCTGTAGAACTGTCCTCTGTAGAACCGTCGTCTGTAAAATGGTCCTCTTTTGAACTGTCGTCTGTAAACTGTCGTCCATAGAACTGTCATCTGTAGAACTGTCTTCTGTAGAACTGTCATCTGTAGAACTGTCGTCTGTAGAATGGTCATCTGTAGAATTGTCCTCTGTAGAACTGTCCTCTGTAGAACTGTCGTCTGTAGAATGGTCCTTTGTAGAACTGTCGTCCATAGAACTGTCGTCTGTAGAAGGGTCTTCTGTAGAACTGTCATCTGTAGAACTGTCGTCTGTAGAACTGTCCTCTGTAGAACTATCGTCTGTAAAACTGTCTTCTGTAGAACTGTCGTCTGTAGAATGGTCATCTGTAGAACTGTCCTCTGTAGAACTGTCGTCTGTAGAATGGTCCTCTGTAGAACTGTCGTCTGTAGAATGGTCCTCTGTAGAACTGTCGTCTGTAGAACTTTCGTCCATAGAACTGTCATCTGTAGAACTGTCTTCTGTAGAACTGTCATCTGTAGAACTGTCGTCTGTAGAATGGTCATCTGTAGAATTGTCCTCTGTAGAACTTTCCTCTGTAGAACTGTCGTCTGTACAATGGTCCTTTGTAGAACTGTCGTCCATAGAACTGTCGTCTGTAGAAGGGTCTTCTGTAGAACTGTCATCTGTAGAACTGTCGTCTGTAGAACTGTCCTCTGTAGAACTATCGTCTGTAAAACTGTCTTCTGTAGAACTGTCGTCTGTAGAATGGTCATCTGTAGAACTGTCCTCTGTAGAACTGTCGTCTGTAGAATGGTCCTCTGTAGAACTGTCGTCTGTAGAACGGTCCTCTGTAGAACTGTCATCTGTAGAACTGTCGTCTGTAGAATGGTCATCTGTAGAACTGTCTTCTGTAGAACTGCTGTCTGTAGAACTGTCGTCTGTAGAATGGTCCTCTGTAGAACTGTCTTCTGTAGAATTGTCGTCTATAGAACTGTCGTCTGTAGAATGGTCATCTGTAGAACTGTCGTCTGTAGAACTGTCCTCTGTAGAACTGTCTTCTGTAGAATGGTCGTCTGTAGAACTGTCTTCTGTAGAACTGTCATCTGTAGAACTGTCGTCTGTAAAATGGTCATCTGTAGAACTGTCGTCTGTAGAACTGTCCTCTGTAGAACTGTCTTCTGTAGAACTGTCTTCTGTAGAACTGTCATCTGTAGAAATGTCCTCTGTAGAACTGCATTCTGTAGAACTGTCATCTGTAGAACTGTCGTCTGTAGAATGGTCATCTGTAGAACTGTCGTCTGTAGAACTGTCCTCTGTAGAACTGTCTTCTCTAGAACTGTCATCTGTTGAACTGTCGTCTGTAGAATGGTCATCTGTAGAACTTTCGTCTGTAGAACTGTCCTCTGTAGAACTGTCGTCTGTAGAACTGTCTTCTGTAGAACTGTCATCTGTAGAATGGTCCTCTGTAGAACTGCATTCTGTAGAACTGTCATCTGTAGAACTGTCGTCTGTAGAATGGTCATCTGTAGAACTGTCGTCTGTAGAACTGTCCTCTGTAGAACTGTCTTCTCTAGAACTGTCATCTGTTCAACTGTCGTCTGTAGAATGGTCATCTGTAGAACTTTCGTCTGTAGAACTGTCCTATCTAGACTTGTCTTCTGTAAAACTGTCCTCTGTAGAACTGTCATCTGTAGAATGGTCGTCTGTAGAACTGTCTTCTGTAGAACTGTCATCTGTAGAACTGTCGTCTGTAGAAGGGTCCTCTGTATAACTGTCGTCTGTAGAACTGTCGTCTGTAGAACTGTCATCTGTAGAACTGTCGTCTGTAGAATGGTCCTCTGTAGAACTGTCTTCTGTAGAACTGTTCTCTGTAGAACTGTCTTCTGTAGAACTGTCATCTGTAGAACTGTCGTCTGTAGAATGGTCATCTGTAGAACTGTCTTCTGTAGAACTGTCGTCTGTAGAACTGTCGTCTGTAGAATGGTCCTCTGTAGAACTGTCTTCTGTAGAACTGTCGTCTATAGAACTGTCGTCTGTAGAATGGTCATCTGTAGAACTGTCGTCTGTAGAATGGTCATCTGTAGAACTGTCTTCTCTAGAACTGTCGTCTGTAGAATGGTCCCCTGTAGAACTGACTTCTGTAGAACTGTCGTCTGTAGAACTGTCGTCTGTAGAATGGTCCTCTGTAGAACTGTCTTCTGTAGAATTGTCGTCTATAGAACTGTCGTCTGTAGAATGGTCATCTGTAGAACTGTCGTCTGTAGAACTGTCCTCTGTAGAACTGTCTTCTGTAGAATGGTCGTCTGTAGAACTGTCTTCTGTAGAACTGTCATCTGTAGAACTGTCGTCTGTAAAATGGTCATCTGTAGAACTGTCGTCTGTAGAACTGTCCTCTGTAGAACTGTCTTCTGTAGAACTGTCTTCTGTAGAACTGTCATCTGTAGAATGGTCCTCTGTAGAACTGCATTCTGTAGAACTGTCATCTGTAGAACTGTCGTCTGTAGAACTGTTTTCTGTAGAACTGTCATCTGTAGAACTGTCCTCTGTAGAAGGGTCATCTGTAGAACTGTCTTCTGTAGAACTGTCGTCTATAGAACTGTCGTCTGTAGAATGGTCATCTGTAGAACTGTCCTATGTAGAACTGTCTTCCTTAGAACTGTCATCTGTAGAACTGTCGTCTGTAGAATGGTCATCTGTAGAACTGTCCTCTGTAGAACTGTCGTCTGTAAAATGGTCCTCTGTAGAACTGTCGTCTGTAGAACTGTCCTTTTTATAATTGTCGTCTGTAGAATGGTCGTCTGTAGAACTGTCGTCCATAGAACTGTCGTCTGTAGAATGGTCCTCTGTAGAACTGTCGTCTGTAGAATGGTCCTCTGTAGAACTGTCATCCATAGAACTGTCATCTGTAGAACTGTCGTCTGTAGAACTGTCGTCTGTAGAATTGTCCTCTGTAGAACTGTCGTCTGTAGAACTGTCGTCTGTAGAACTGTCATCTGTAGAACTGTCCTCTGTAGAAGGGTCCTCTGTAGAACTTTCCTCTGTAGAACTGTCGTCTGTAGAATGGTCCTCTGTAGAACTGTCTTCTGTAGAATTGTCGTCTATAGAACTGTCGTCTGTAGAATGGTCATCTGTAGAACTGTCGTCTGTAGAACTGTCCTCTGTAGAACTGTCTTCTGTAGAATGGTCGTCTGTAGAACTGTCTTCTGTAGAACTGTCATCTGTAGAACTGTCGTCTGTAAAATGGTCATCTGTAGAACTGTCTTCTGTAGAATGGTCGTCTGTAGAACTGTCTTCTGTAGAACTGTCATCTGTAGAACTGTCGTCTGTAAAATGGTCATCTGTAGAACTGTCGTCTGTAGAACTGTCATCTGTAGAACTGTCGTCTGTAGAAGTGTCGTCTTTAGAATGGTCCTCTGTAGAACTGTCTCCTGTAGAACTATCGTCTGTAGAACTGTCGTCTGTAGAATGGTCCTCTGTAGAACTGTCTTCTGTAGAACTGTCCTCTGTAGAACTGTCTTCTGTAGAACTGTCATCTGTAGAACTGTCGTCTGTAGAATGGTCATCTGTAGAACTGTCTTCTGTAGAACTGTCGTCTGTAGAACTGTCGTCTGTAGAATGGTCCTCTGTAGAACTGTCTTCTGTAGAACTGTCGTCTATAGAACTGTCGTCTGTAGAATGGTCATCTGTAGAACTGTCGTCTGTAGAACTGTCCTCTGTAGAACTGTCTTCTGTAGAATGGTCCCCTGTAGAACTGTCTTCTGTAGAACTGTCGTCTGTAGAACTGTCATCTGTAGAACTGTCGTCTGTAGAATGGTCATCTGTAGAACTGTCTTCTGTAGAACTGTTGTCTGTAGAATTGTCGTCTGTAGAATGGTCCTCTGTAGAACTGTCTTCTGTAGAATTGTCGTCTATAGAACTGTCGTCTGTAGAATGGTCATCTGTAGAACTGTCGTCTGTAGAACTGTCCTCTGTAGAACTGTCTTCTGTAGAATGGTCGTCTGTAGAACTGTCTTCTGTAGAACTGTCATCTGTAGAACTGTCGTCTGTAAAATGGTCATCTGTAGAACTGTCGTCTGTAGAACTGTCCTCTGTAGAACTGTCTTCTGTAGAACTGTCTTCTGTAGAACTGTCATCTGTAGAATGGTCCTCTGTAGAACTGCATTCTGTAGAACTGTCATCTGTAGAACTGTCGTCTGTAGAATGGTCATCTGTAGAACTGTCGTCTGTAGAACTGTCCTCTGTAGAACTGTCTTCTCTAGAACTTTCATCTGTTGAACTGTCGTCTGTAGAATGGTCATCTGTAGAACTTTCGTCTGTAGAACTGTCCTCTGTAGAACTGTCGTCTGTAGAACTGTCTTCTGTAGAACTGTCATCTGTAGAATGGTCCTCTGTAGAACTGCATTCTGTAGAACTGTCATCTGTAGAACTGTCGTCTGTAGAATGGTCATCTGTAGAACTGTCGTCTGTAGAACTGTCCTCTGTAGAACTGTCTTCTCTAGAACTGTCATCTGTTGAACTGTCGTCTGTAGAATGGTCATCTGTAGAACTTTCGTCTGTAGAACTGTCCTCTCTAGACTTGTCTTCTGTAAAACTGTCCTCTGTAGAACTGTCATCTGTAGAATGGTCGTCTGTAGAACTGTCTTCTGTAGAACTGTCATCTGTAGAACTGTCGTCTGTAGAAGGGTCCTCTGTATAACTGTCGTCTGTAGAACTGTCGTCTGTAGAACTGTCATCTGTAGAACTGTCGTCTGTAGAATGGTCCTCTGTAGAACTGTGTTCTGTAGAACTGTCCTCTGTAGAACTGTCTTCTGTAGAACTGTCATCTGTAGAACTGTCGTTTGTAGAATGGTCATCTGTAGAACTGTCTTCTGTAGAACTGTCGTCTGTAGAACTGTCGTCTGTAGAATGGTCCTCTGTAGAACTGTCTTCTGTAGAACTGTCGTCTATAGAACTGTCGTCTGTAGAATGGTCATCTGTAGAACTGTCGTCTGTAGAATGGTCATCTGTAGAACTGTCTTCTCTAGAACTGTCGTCTGTAGAATGGTCCCCTGTAAAACTGTCTTCTGTAGAACTGTCGTCTGTAGAACTGTCGTCTGTAGAATGGTCCTCTGTAGAACTGTCTTCTGTAGAATTGTCGTCTATAGAACTGTCGTCTGTAGAATGGTCATCTGTAGAACTGTCGTCTGTAGAACTGTCCTCTGTAGAACTGTCTTCTGTAGAATGGTCGTCTGTAGAACTGTCTTCTGTAGAACTGTCATCTGTAGAACTGTCGTCTGTAAAATGGTCATCTGTAGAACTGTCGTCTGTAGAACTGTCCTCTGTAGAACTGTCTTCTGTAGAACTGTCTTCTGTAGAACTGTCATCTGTAGAATGGTCCTCTGTAGAACTGCATTCTGTAGAACTGTCATCTGTAGAACTGTCGTCTGTAGAACTGTTTTCTGTAGAACTGTCATCTGTAGAACTGTCCTCTGTAGAAGGGTCATCTGTAGAACTGTCTTCTGTAGAACTGTCGTCTATAGAACTGTCGTCTGTAGAATGGTCATCTGTAGAACTGTCCTATGTAGAACTGTCTTCCTTAGAACTGTCATCTGTAGAACTGTCGTCTGTAGAATGGTCATCTGTAGAACTGTCCTCTGTAGAACTGTCGTCTGTAAAATGGTCCTCTGTAGAACTGTCGTCTGTAGAACTGTCCTTTTTATAATTGTCGTCTGTAGAATGGTCGTCTGTAGAACTGTCGTCCATAGAACTGTCGTCTGTAGAATGGTCCTCTGTAGAACTGTCGTCTGTAGAATGGTCCTCTGTAGAACTGTCATCTGTAGAACTGTCGTCTGTAGAATGGTCATCTGTAGAACTGTCGTCTGTAGAACTGTCCTCTGTAGAACTGTCTTCTCTAGAACTGTCATCTGTTCAACTGTCGTCTGTAGAATGGTCATCTGTAGAACTTTCGTCTGTAGAACTGTCCTATCTAGACTTGTCTTCTGTAAAACTGTCCTCTGTAGAACTGTCATCTGTAGAATGGTCGTCTGTAGAACTGTCTTCTGTAGAACTGTCATCTGTAGAACTGTCGTCTGTAGAAGGGTCCTCTGTATAACTGTCGTCTGTAGAACTGTCGTCTGTAGAACTGTCATCTGTAGAACTGTCGTCTGTAGAATGGTCCTCTGTAGAACTGTCTTCTGTAGAACTGTTCTCTGTAGAACTGTCTTCTGTAGAACTGTCATCTGTAGAACTGTCGTCTGTAGAATGGTCATCTGTAGAACTGTCTTCTGTAGAACTGTCGTCTGTAGAACTGTCGTCTGTAGAATGGTCCTCTGTAGAACTGTCTTCTGTAGAACTGTCGTCTATAGAACTGTCGTCTGTAGAATGGTCATCTGTAGAACTGTCGTCTGTAGAATGGTCATCTGTAGAACTGTCTTCTCTAGAACTGTCGTCTGTAGAATGGTCCCCTGTAGAACTGACTTCTGTAGAACTGTCGTCTGTAGAACTGTCGTCTGTAGAATGGTCCTCTGTAGAACTGTCTTCTGTAGAATTGTCGTCTATAGAACTGTCGTCTGTAGAATGGTCATCTGTAGAACTGTCGTCTGTAGAACTGTCCTCTGTAGAACTGTCTTCTGTAGAATGGTCGTCTGTAGAACTGTCTTCTGTAGAACTGTCATCTGTAGAACTGTCGTCTGTAAAATGGTCATCTGTAGAACTGTCGTCTGTAGAACTGTCCTCTGTAGAACTGTCTTCTGTAGAACTGTCTTCTGTAGAACTGTCATCTGTAGAATGGTCCTCTGTAGAACTGCATTCTGTAGAACTGTCATCTGTAGAACTGTCGTCTGTAGAACTGTTTTCTGTAGAACTGTCATCTGTAGAACTGTCCTCTGTAGAAGGGTCATCTGTAGAACTGTCTTCTGTAGAACTGTCGTCTATAGAACTGTCGTCTGTAGAATGGTCATCTGTAGAACTGTCCTATGTAGAACTGTCTTCCTTAGAACTGTCATCTGTAGAACTGTCGTCTGTAGAATGGTCATCTGTAGAACTGTCCTCTGTAGAACTGTCGTCTGTAAAATGGTCCTCTGTAGAACTGTCGTCTGTAGAACTGTCCTTTTTATAATTGTCGTCTGTAGAATGGTCGTCTGTAGAACTGTCGTCCATAGAACTGTCGTCTGTAGAATGGTCCTCTGTAGAACTGTCGTCTGTAGAATGGTCCTCTGTAGAACTGTCATCCATAGAACTGTCATCTGTAGAACTGTCGTCTGTAGAACTGTCGTCTGTAGAATTGTCCTCTGTAGAACTGTCGTCTGTAGAACTGTCGTCTGTAGAACTGTCATCTGTAGAACTGTCCTCTGTAGAAGGGTCCTCTGTAGAACTTTCCTCTGTAGAACTGTCGTCTGTAGAATGGTCCTCTGTAGAACTGTCTTCTGTAGAATTGTCGTCTATAGAACTGTCGTCTGTAGAATGGTCATCTGTAGAACTGTCGTCTGTAGAACTGTCCTCTGTAGAACTGTCTTCTGTAGAATGGTCGTCTGTAGAACTGTCTTCTGTAGAACTGTCATCTGTAGAACTGTCGTCTGTAAAATGGTCATCTGTAGAACTGTCTTCTGTAGAATGGTCGTCTGTAGAACTGTCTTCTGTAGAACTGTCATCTGTAGAACTGTCGTCTGTAAAATGGTCATCTGTAGAACTGTCGTCTGTAGAACTGTCATCTGTAGAACTGTCGTCTGTAGAAGTGTCGTCTTTAGAATGGTCCTCTGTAGAACTGTCTCCTGTAGAACTATCGTCTGTAGAACTGTCGTCTGTAGAATGGTCCTCTGTAGAACTGTCTTCTGTAGAACTGTCCTCTGTAGAACTGTCTTCTGTAGAACTGTCATCTGTAGAACTGTCGTCTGTAGAATGGTCATCTGTAGAACTGTCTTCTGTAGAACTGTCGTCTGTAGAACTGTCGTCTGTAGAATGGTCCTCTGTAGAACTGTCTTCTGTAGAACTGTCGTCTATAGAACTGTCGTCTGTAGAATGGTCATCTGTAGAACTGTCGTCTGTAGAACTGTCCTCTGTAGAACTGTCTTCTGTAGAATGGTCCCCTGTAGAACTGTCTTCTGTAGAACTGTCGTCTGTAGAACTGTCATCTGTAGAACTGTCGTCTGTAGAATGGTCATCTGTAGAACTGTCTTCTGTAGAACTGTTGTCTGTAGAATTGTCGTCTGTAGAATGGTCCTCTGTAGAACTGTCTTCTGTAGAATTGTCGTCTATAGAACTGTCGTCTGTAGAATGGTCATCTGTAGAACTGTCGTCTGTAGAACTGTCCTCTGTAGAACTGTCTTCTGTAGAATGGTCGTCTGTAGAACTGTCTTCTGTAGAACTGTCATCTGTAGAACTGTCGTCTGTAAAATGGTCATCTGTAGAACTGTCGTCTGTAGAACTGTCCTCTGTAGAACTGTCTTCTGTAGAACTGTCTTCTGTAGAACTGTCATCTGTAGAATGGTCCTCTGTAGAACTGCATTCTGTAGAACTGTCATCTGTAGAACTGTCGTCTGTAGAATGGTCATCTGTAGAACTGTCGTCTGTAGAACTGTCCTCTGTAGAACTGTCTTCTCTAGAACTTTCATCTGTTGAACTGTCGTCTGTAGAATGGTCATCTGTAGAACTTTCGTCTGTAGAACTGTCCTCTGTAGAACTGTCGTCTGTAGAACTGTCTTCTGTAGAACTGTCATCTGTAGAATGGTCCTCTGTAGAACTGCATTCTGTAGAACTGTCATCTGTAGAACTGTCGTCTGTAGAATGGTCATCTGTAGAACTGTCGTCTGTAGAACTGTCCTCTGTAGAACTGTCTTCTCTAGAACTGTCATCTGTTGAACTGTCGTCTGTAGAATGGTCATCTGTAGAACTTTCGTCTGTAGAACTGTCCTCTCTAGACTTGTCTTCTGTAAAACTGTCCTCTGTAGAACTGTCATCTGTAGAATGGTCGTCTGTAGAACTGTCTTCTGTAGAACTGTCATCTGTAGAACTGTCGTCTGTAGAAGGGTCCTCTGTATAACTGTCGTCTGTAGAACTGTCGTCTGTAGAACTGTCATCTGTAGAACTGTCGTCTGTAGAATGGTCCTCTGTAGAACTGTGTTCTGTAGAACTGTCCTCTGTAGAACTGTCTTCTGTAGAACTGTCATCTGTAGAACTGTCGTTTGTAGAATGGTCATCTGTAGAACTGTCTTCTGTAGAACTGTCGTCTGTAGAACTGTCGTCTGTAGAATGGTCCTCTGTAGAACTGTCTTCTGTAGAACTGTCGTCTATAGAACTGTCGTCTGTAGAATGGTCATCTGTAGAACTGTCGTCTGTAGAATGGTCATCTGTAGAACTGTCTTCTCTAGAACTGTCGTCTGTAGAATGGTCCCCTGTAAAACTGTCTTCTGTAGAACTGTCGTCTGTAGAACTGTCGTCTGTAGAATGGTCCTCTGTAGAACTGTCTTCTGTAGAATTGTCGTCTATAGAACTGTCGTCTGTAGAATGGTCATCTGTAGAACTGTCGTCTGTAGAACTGTCCTCTGTAGAACTGTCTTCTGTAGAATGGTCGTCTGTAGAACTGTCTTCTGTAGAACTGTCATCTGTAGAACTGTCGTCTGTAAAATGGTCATCTGTAGAACTGTCGTCTGTAGAACTTTCCTCTGTAGAACTGTCTTCTGTAGAACTGTCTTCTGTAGAACTGTCATCTGTAGAATGGTCCTCTGTAGAACTGCATTCTGTAGAACTGTCATCTGTAGAACTGTCGTCTGTAGAACTGTTTTCTGTAGAACTGTCATCTGTAGAACTGTCCTCTGTAGAAGGGTCATCTGTAGAACTGTCTTCTGTAGAACTGTCGTCTATAGAACTGTCGTCTGTAGAATGGTCATCTGTAGAACTGTCCTATGTAGAACTGTCTTCCTTAGAACTGTCATCTGTAGAACTGTCGTCTGTAGAATGGTCATCTGTAGAACTGTCCTCTGTAGAACTGTCGTCTGTAAAATGGTCCTCTGTAGAACTGTCGTCTGTAGAACTGTCCTTTTTATAATTGTCGTCTGTAGAATGGTCGTCTGTAGAACTGTCGTCCATAGAACTGTCGTCTGTAGAATGGTCCTCTGTAGAACTGTCGTCTGTAGAATGGTCCTCTGTAGAACTGTCATCCATAAAACTGTCATCTGTAGAACTGTCGTCTGTAGAACTGTCGTCTGTAGAATTGTCCTCTGTAGAACTGTCGTCTGTAGAACTGTCGTCTGTAGAACTGTCATCTGTAGAACTGTCCTCTGTAGAAGGGTCCTCTGTAGAACTTTCCTCTGTAGAACTGTCGTCTGTAGAATGGTCCTCTGTAGAACTGTCTTCTGTAGAATTGTCGTCTATAGAACTGTCGTCTGTAGAATGGTCATCTGTAGAACTGTCGTCTGTAGAACTGTCCTCTGTAGAACTGTCTTCTGTAGAATGGTCGTCTGTAGAACTGTCTTCTGTAGAACTGTCATCTGTAGAACTGTCGTCTGTAAAATGGTCATCTGTAGAACTGTCGTCTGTAGAACTGTCCTCTGTAGAACTGTCTTCTGTAGAACTGTCTTCTGTAGAACTGTCATCTGTAGAATGGTCCTCTGTAGAACTGCATTCTGTAGAATTGTCATCTGTAGAACTGTCGTCTGTAGAACTGTCGTCTGTAGAACTGTCCTCTGTAGAACTGTCTTCTCTAGAACTGTCATCTGTTGAACTGTCGTCTGTAGAATGGTCATCTGTAGAACTTTCGTCTGTAGAACTGTCCTCTGTAGACTTGTCTTCTGTAAAACTGTCCTCTGTAGAACTGTCATCTGTAGAATGGTTGTCTGTAGAACTGTCTTCTGTAGAACTGTCATCTGTAGAACTGTCGTCTGTAGAAGGGTCCTCTGTATAACTGTCGTCTGTAGAACTGTCGTCTGTAGAACTGTCATCTGTAGAACTGTCGTCTGTAGAATGGTCATCTGTAGATCTGTCGTCTGTAGAACTGTCCTCTGTAGAACTCTCTTCTGTAGAACTGTCCTCTGTAGAACTGTCGTCTGTAGAACTGTCGTCTGTAGAACTGTCATCTGTAGAAGGGTCCTCTGTAGAACTGTTCTCTTTAGAACTGTCGTCTGTAGAATGGTCCTCTGTAGATCTGTCTTCTGTATAACTGTCCTCTGTAGAACTGTCTTCTGTAGAACTGTCATCTGTAGAATGGTCCTCTGTAGAACTGTCTTCTGTAGAACTGTCGTCTATAGAACTGTCGTCTGTAGAATGGTCATCTGTAGAACTGTCCTCTGTAGAACTGTCTTCTGTAGAACTGTCATCTGTGGAACTGTCGTCTGTAGAAGTGTCGTCTTTAGAATGGTCCTCTGTAGAACTGTCTCCTGTAGAACTATCGTCTGTAGAACTGTCGTCTGTAGAATGGTCCTCTGTAGAACTGTCTTCTGTAGAACTGTCCTCTGTAGAACTGTCTTCTGTAGAACTGTCATCTGTAGAACTGTCGTCTGTAGAATGGTCATCTGTAGAACTGTCTTCTGTAGAACTGTCGTCTGTAGAACTGTCGTCTGTAGAATGGTCCTCTGTAGAACTGTCTTCTGTAGAACTGTCGTCTATAGAACTGTCGTCTGTAGAATGGTCATCTGTAGAACTGTCGTCTGTAGAACTGTCCTCTGTAGAACTGTCTTCTGTAGAATGGTCCCCTGTAGAACTGTCTTCTGTAGAACTGTCGTCTGTAGAACTGTCATCTGTAGAACTGTCGTCTGTAGAATGGTCATCTGTAGAACTGTCTTCTGTAGAACTGTTGTCTGTAGAACTGTCGTCTGTAGAATGGTCCTCTGTAGAACTGTCTTCTGTAGAATTGTCGTCTATAGAACTGTCGTCTGTAGAATGGTCATCTGTAGAACTGTCGTCTGTCGAACTGTCCTCTGTAGAACTGTCTTCTGTAGAATGGTCGTCTGTAGAACTGTCTTCTGTAGAACTGTCATCTGTAGAACTGTCGTCTGTAAAATGGTCATCTGTAGAACTGTCGTCTGTAGAACTGTCTTCTGTAGAACTGTCTTCTGTAGAACTGTCATCTGTAGAATGGTCCTCTGTAGAACTGCATTCTGTAGAACTGTCATCTGTAGAACTGTCGTCTGTAGAATGGTCATCTGTAGAACTGTCGTCTGTAGAACTGTCCTCTGTAGAACTGTCTTCTCTAGAACTGTCATCTGTTGAACTGTCGTCTGTAGAATGGTCATCTGTAGAACTTTCGTCTGTAGAACTGTCCTCTGTAGAACAGTCGTCTGTAGAACTGTCTTCTGTAGAACTGTCATCTGTAGAATGGTCCTCTGTAGAACTGCATTCTGTAGAACTGTCATCTGTAGAACTGTCGTCTGTAGAATGGTCATCTGTAGAACTGTCGTCTGTAGAACTGTCCTTTGTAGAACTGTCTTCTCTAGAACTGTCATCTGTTGAACTGTCGTCTGTAGAATGGTCATCTGTAGAACTTTCGTCTGTAGAACTGTCCTCTCTAGACTTGTCTTCTGTAAAACTGTCCTCTGTAGAACTGTCATCTGTAGAATGGTCGTCTGTAGAACTGTCTTCTGTAGAACTGTCATCTGTAGAACTGTCGTCTGTAGAAGGGTCCTCTGTATAACTATCGTCTGTAGAACTGTCGTCTGTAGAACTGTCATCTGTAGAACTGTCGTCTGTAGAATGGTCCTCTGTAGAACTGTCTTCTGTAGAACTGTCATCTGTAGACCTGTCTTCTGTAGAACTGTCATCTGTAGAACTGTCGTCTGTAGAATGGTCATCTGTAGAACTGTCTTCTGTAGAACTGTCGTCTGTAGAACTGTCGTCTGTAGAATGGTCCTCTGTAGAACTGTCTTCTGTAGAACTGTCGTCTATAGAACTGTCGTCTGTAGAATGGTCATCTGTAGAACTGTCGTCTGTAGAATGGTCATCTGTAGAACTGTCTTCTCTAGAACTGTCGTCTGTAGAATGGTCCCCTGTAAAACTGTCTTCTGTAGAACTGTCGTCTGTAGAACTGTCGTCTGTAGAATGGTCCTCTGTAGAACTGTCTTCTGTAGAATTGTCGTCTATAGAATTGTCGTCTGTAGAATGGTCATCTGTAGAACTGTCGTCTGTAGAACTGTCCTCTGTAGAACTGTCTTCTGTAAAATGGTCGTCTGTAGAACTGTCTTCTGTAGAACTGTCATCTGTAGAACTGTCGTCTGTAAAATGGTCATCTGTAGAACTGTCCTCTGTAGAACTGTCTTCTGTAGAACTGTCTTCTGTAGAACTGTCATCTGTAGAATGGTCCTCTGTAGAACTGCATTCTGTAGAACTGTCATCTGTAGAACTGTCGTCTGTAGAACTGTTTTCTGTAGAACTGTCATCTGTAGAACTGTCCTCTGTAGAAGGGTCATCTGTAGAACTGTCTTCTGTAGAACTGTCGTCTATAGAACTGTCGTCTGTAGAATGGTCATCTGTAGAACTGTCCTATGTAGAACTGTCTTCCTTAGAACTGTCATCTGTAGAACTGTCGTCTGTAGAATGGTCATCTGTAGAACTGTCCTCTGTAGAACTGTCGTCTGTAAAATGGTCCTCTGTAGAACTGTCGTCTGTAAAATGGTCATCTGTAGAACTGTCGTCTGTAGAATGGTCATCTGTAGAACTGTCGTCTGTAGAACTGTCCTCTGTAGAACTGTCTTCTGTAGAATGGTCGTCTGTAGAACTGTCTTCTGTAGAACTGTCATCTGTAGAACTGTCGTCTGTAAAATGGTCATCTGTAGAACTGTCGTCTGTAGAACTGTCCTCTGTAGAACTGTCTTCTGTAGAACTGTCTTCTGTAGAACTGTCATCTGTAGAATGGTCCTCTGTAGAACTGCATTCTGTAGAACTGTCATCTGTAGAACTGTCGTCTGTAGAACTGTTTACTGTAGAACTGTCATCTGTAGAACTGTCCTCTGTAGAAAGGTCATCTGTAGAACTGTCTTCTGTAGAACTGTCGTCTATAGAACTGTCGTCTGTAGAATGGTCATCTGTAGAACTGTCCTATGTAGAACTGTCTTCCTTAGAACTGTCATCTGTAGAACTGTCGTCTGTAGAATGGTCATCTGTAGAACTGTCCTCTGTAGAACTGTCGTCTGTAAAATGGTCCTCTGTAGAACTGTCGTCTGTAGAACTGTCCTTTTTATAATTGTCGTCTGTAGAATGGTCGTCTGTAGAACTGTCGTCCATAGAACTGTCGTCTGTAGAATGGTCCTCTGTAGAACTGTCATCCATAAAACTGTCATCTGTAGAACTGTCGTCTGTAGAACTGTCGTCTGTAGAATTGTCCTCTGTAGAACTGTCGTCTGTAGAACTGTCGTCTGTAGAACTGTCCTCTGTAGAAGGGTCCTCTGTAGAACTTTCCTCTGTAGAACTGTCGTCTGTAGAATGGTCCTCTGTAGAACTGTCTTCTGTAGAATTGTCGTCTATAGAACTGTCGTCTGTAGAATGGTCATCTGTAGAACTGTCGTCTGTAGAACTGTCCTCTGTAGAACTGTCTTCTGTAGAATGGTCGTCTGTAGAACTGTCTTCTGTAGAACTGTCATCTGTAGAACTGTCGTCTGTAAAATGGTCATCTGTAGAACTGTCGTCTGTAGAACTGTCCTCTGTAGAACTGTCTTCTGTAGAACTGTCTTCTGTAGAACTGTCATCTGTAGAATGGTCCTCTGTAGAACTGCATTCTGTAGAATTGTCATCTGTAGAACTGTCGTCTGTAGAACTGTCGTCTGTAGAACTGTCCTCTGTAGAACTGTCTTCTCTAGAACTGTCATCTGTTGAACTGTCGTCTGTAGAATGGTCATCTGTAGAACTTTCGTCTGTAGAACTGTCCTCTGTAGACTTGTCTTCTGTAAAACTGTCCTCTGTAGAACTGTCATCTGTAGAATGGTTGTCTGTAGAACTGTCTTCTGTAGAACTGTCATCTGTAGAACTGTCGTCTGTAGAAGGGTCCTCTGTATAACTGTCGTCTGTAGAACTGTCGTCTGTAGAACTGTCATCTGTAGAACTGTCGTCTGTAGAATGGTCATCTGTAGATCTGTCGTCTGTAGAACTGTCCTCTGTAGAACTCTCTTCTGTAGAACTGTCCTCTGTAGAACTGTCGTCTGTAGAACTGTCGTCTGTAGAACTGTCATCTGTAGAAGGGTCCTCTGTAGAACTGTTCTCTTTAGAACTGTCGTCTGTAGAATGGTCCTCTGTAGATCTGTCTTCTGTATAACTGTCCTCTGTAGAACTGTCTTCTGTAGAACTGTCATCTGTAAAACTATCGTCTGTAGAACTGTCGTCTGTAAAATGGTCCTCTGTAGAACTGTCTTCTGTATAACTGTCCTCTGTAGAACTGTCTTCTGTAGAACTGTCATCTGTAGAATGGTCCTCTGTAGAACTGTCTTCTGTAGAACTGTCGTCTATAGAACTGTCGTCTGTAGAATGGTCATCTGTAGAACTGTCCTCTGTAGAACTGTCTTCTGTAGAACTGTCATCTGTAGAACTGTCGTCTGTAGAAGTGTCGTCTTTAGAATGGTCCTCTGTAGAACTGTCTCCTGTAGAACTATCGTCTGTAGAACTGTCGTCTGTAGAATGGTCCTCTGTAGAACTGTCTTCTGTAGAACTGTCCTCTGTAGAACTGTCTTCTGTAGAACTGTCATCTGTAGAACTGTCGTCTGTAGAATGGTCATCTGTAGAACTGTCTTCTGTAGAACTGTCGTCTGTAGAACTGTCGTCTGTAGAATGGTCCTCTGTAGAACTGTCTTCTGTAGAACTGTCGTCTATAGAACTGTCGTCTGTAGAATGGTCATCTGTAGAACTGTCGTCTGTAGAACTGTCCTCGGTAGAACTGTCTTCTGTAGAATGGTCCCCTGTAGAACTGTCTTCTGTAGAACTGTCGTCTGTAGAACTGTCATCTGTAGAACTGTCGTCTGTAGAATGGTCATCTGTAGAACTGTCTTCTGTAGAACTGTTGTCTGTAGAACTGTCGTCTGTAGAATGGTCCTCTGTAGAACTGTCTTCTGTAGAATTGTCGTCTATAGAACTGTCTTCTGTAGAATGGTCATCTGTAGAACTGTCGTCTGTAGAACTGTCCTCTGTAGAACTGTCTTCTGTAGAATGGTCGTCTGTAGAACTGTCTTCTGTAGAACTGTCATCTGTAGAACTGTCGTCTGTAGAAGGGTCCTCTGTATAACTGTCGTCTGTAGAACTGTCGTCTGTAGAACTGTCATCTGTAGAACTGTCGTCTGTAGAATGGTCCTCTGTAGAACTGTGTTCTGTAGAACTGTCCTCTGTAGAACTGTCTTCTGTAGAACTGTCATCTGTAGAACTGTCGTTTGTAGAATGGTCATCTGTAGAACTGTCTTCTGTAGAACTGTCGTCTGTAGAACTGTCGTCTGTAGAATGGTCCTCTGTAGAACTGTCTTCTGTAGAACTGTCGTCTATAGAACTGTCGTCTGTAGAATGGTCATCTGTAGAACTGTCGTCTGTAGAATGGTCATCTGTAGAACTGTCTTCTCTAGAACTGTCGTCTGTAGAATGGTCCCCTGTAAAACTGTCTTCTGTAGAACTGTCGTCTGTAGAACTGTCGTCTGTAGAATGGTCCTCTGTAGAACTGTCTTCTGTAGAATTGTCGTCTATAGAACTGTCGTCTGTAGAATGGTCATCTGTAGAACTGTCGTCTGTAGAACTGTCCTCTGTAGAACTGTCTTCTGTAGAATGGTCGTCTGTAGAACTGTCTTCTGTAGAACTGTCATCTGTAGAACTGTCGTCTGTAAAATGGTCATCTGTAGAACTGTCGTCTGTAGAACTGTCCTCTGTAGAACTGTCTTCTGTAGAACTGTCTTCTGTAGAACTGTCATCTGTAGAATGGTCCTCTGTAGAACTGCATTCTGTAGAACTGTCATCTGTAGAACTGTCGTCTGTAGAACTGTTTTCTGTAGAACTGTCATCTGTAGAACTGTCCTCTGTAGAAGGGTCATCTGTAGAACTGTCTTCTGTAGAACTGTCGTCTATAGAACTGTCGTCTGTAGAATGGTCATCTGTAGAACTGTCCTATGTAGAACTGTCTTCCTTAGAACTGTCATCTGTAGAACTGTCGTCTGTAGAATGGTCATCTGTAGAACTGTCCTCTGTAGAACTGTCGTCTGTAAAATGGTCCTCTGTAGAACTGTCGTCTGTAGAACTGTCCTTTTTATAATTGTCGTCTGTAGAATGGTCGTCTGTAGAACTGTCGTCCATAGAACTGTCGTCTGTAGAATGGTCCTCTGTAGAACTGTCGTCTGTAGAATGGTCCTCTGTAGAACTGTCATCCATAAAACTGTCATCTGTAGAACTGTCGTCTGTAGAACTGTCGTCTGTAGAATTGTCCTCTGTAGAACTGTCGTCTGTAGAACTGTCGTCTGTAGAACTGTCATCTGTAGAACTGTCCTCTGTAGAAGGGTCCTCTGTAGAACTTTCCTCTGTAGAACTGTCGTCTGTAGAATGGTCCTCTGTAGAACTGTCTTCTGTAGAATTGTCGTCTATAGAACTGTCGTCTGTAGAATGGTCATCTGTAGAACTGTCGTCTGTAGAACTGTCCTCTGTAGAACTGTCTTCTGTAGAATGGTCGTCTGTAGAACTGTCTTCTGTAGAACTGTCATCTGTAGAACTGTCGTCTGTAAAATGGTCATCTGTAGAACTGTCGTCTGTAGAACTGTCCTCTGTAGAACTGTCTTCTGTAGAACTGTCTTCTGTAGAACTGTCATCTGTAGAATGGTCCTCTGTAGAACTGCATTCTGTAGAATTGTCATCTGTAGAACTGTCGTCTGTAGAACTGTCGTCTGTAGAACTGTCCTCTGTAGAACTGTCTTCTCTAGAACTGTCATCTGTTGAACTGTCGTCTGTAGAATGGTCATCTGTAGAACTTTCGTCTGTAGAACTGTCCTCTGTAGACTTGTCTTCTGTAAAACTGTCCTCTGTAGAACTGTCATCTGTAGAATGGTTGTCTGTAGAACTGTCTTCTGTAGAACTGTCATCTGTAGAACTGTCGTCTGTAGAAGGGTCCTCTGTATAACTGTCGTCTGTAGAACTGTCGTCTGTAGAACTGTCATCTGTAGAACTGTCGTCTGTAGAATGGTCATCTGTAGATCTGTCGTCTGTAGAACTGTCCTCTGTAGAACTCTCTTCTGTAGAACTGTCCTCTGTAGAACTGTCGTCTGTAGAACTGTCGTCTGTAGAACTGTCATCTGTAGAAGGGTCCTCTGTAGAACTGTTCTCTTTAGAACTGTCGTCTGTAGAATGGTCCTCTGTAGATCTGTCTTCTGTATAACTGTCCTCTGTAGAACTGTCTTCTGTAGAACTGTCATCTGTAAAACTATCGTCTGTAGAACTGTCGTCTGTAAAATGGTCCTCTGTAGAACTGTCTTCTGTATAACTGTCCTCTGTAGAACTGTCTTCTGTAGAACTGTCATCTGTAGAATGGTCCTCTGTAGAACTGTCTTCTGTAGAACTGTCGTCTATAGAACTGTCGTCTGTAGAATGGTCATCTGTAGAACTGTCCTCTGTAGAACTGTCTTCTGTAGAACTGTCATCTGTGGAACTGTCGTCTGTAGAAGTGTCGTCTTTAGAATGGTCCTCTGTAGAACTGTCTCCTGTAGAACTATCGTCTGTAGAACTGTCGTCTGTAGAATGGTCCTCTGTAGAACTGTCTTCTGTAGAACTGTCCTCTGTAGAACTGTCTTCTGTAGAACTGTCATCTGTAGAACTGTCGTCTGTAGAATGGTCATCTGTAGAACTGTCTTCTGTAGAACTGTCGTCTGTAGAACTGTCGTCTGTAGAATGGTCCTCTGTAGAACTGTCTTCTGTAGAACTGTCGTCTATAGAACTGTCGTCTGTAGAATGGTCATCTGTAGAACTGTCGTCTGTAGAACTGTCCTCTGTAGAACTGTCTTCTGTAGAATGGTCCCCTGTAGAACTGTCTTCTGTAGAACTGTCGTCTGTAGAACTGTCATCTGTAGAACTGTCGTCTGTAGAATGGTCATCTGTAGAACTGTCTTCTGTAGAACTGTTGTCTGTAGAACTGTCGTCTGTAGAATGGTCCTCTGTAGAACTGTCTTCTGTAGAATTGTCGTCTATAGAACTGTCGTCTGTAGAATGGTCATCTGTAGAACTGTCGTCTGTAGAACTGTCCTCTGTAGAACTGTCTTCTGTAGAATGGTCGTCTGTAGAACTGTCTTCTGTAGAACTGTCATCTGTAGAACTGTCGTCTGTAAAATGGTCATCTGTAGAACTGTCGTCTGTAGAACTGTCCTCTGTAGAACTGTCTTCTGTAGAACTGTCTTCTGTAGAACTGTCATCTGTAGAATGGTCCTCTGTAGAACTGCATTCTGTAGAACTGTCATCTGTAGAACTGTCGTCTGTAGAATGGTCATCTGTAGAACTGTCGTCTGTAGAACTGTCCTCTGTAGAACTGTCTTCTCTAGAACTGTCATCTGTTGAACTGTCGTCTGTAGAATGGTCATCTGTAGAACTTTCGTCTGTAGAACTGTCCTCTGTAGAACAGTCGTCTGTAGAACTGTCTTCTGTAGAACTGTCATCTGTAGAATGGTCCTCTGTAGAACTGCATTCTGTAGAACTGTCATCTGTAGAACTGTCGTCTGTAGAATGGTCATCTGTAGAACTGTCGTCTGTAGAACTGTCCTTTGTAGAACTGTCTTCTCTAGAACTGTCATCTGTTGAACTGTCGTCTGTAGAATGGTCATCTGTAGAACTTTCGTCTGTAGAACTGTCCTCTCTAGACTTGTCTTCTGTAAAACTGTCCTCTGTAGAACTGTCATCTGTAGAATGGTCGTCTGTAGAACTGTCTTCTGTAGAACTGTCATCTGTAGAACTGTCGTCTGTAGAAGGGTCCTCTGTATAACTGTCGTCTGTAGAACTGTCGTCTGTAGAACTGTCATCTGTAGAACTGTCGTCTGTAGAATGGTCCTCTGTAGAACTGTCTTCTGTAGAACTGTCCTCTGTAGACCTGTCTTCTGTAGAACTGTCATCTGTAGAACTGTCGTCTGTAGAATGGTCATCTGTAGAACTGTCTTCTGTAGAACTGTCGTCTGTAGAACTGTCGTCTGTAGAATGGTCCTCTGTAGAACTGTCTTCTGTAGAACTGTCGTCTATAGAACTGTCGTCTGTAGAATGGTCATCTGTAGAACTGTCGTCTGTAGAATGGTCATCTGTAGAACTGTCTTCTCTAGAACTGTCGTCTGTAGAATGGTCCCCTGTAAAACTGTCTTCTGTAGAACTGTCGTCTGTAGAACTGTCGTCTGTAGAATGGTCCTCTGTAGAACTGTCTTCTGTAGAATTGTCGTCTATAGAATTGTCGTCTGTAGAATGGTCATCTGTAGAACTGTCGTCTGTAGAACTGTCCTCTGTAGAACTGTCTTCTGTAAAATGGTCGTCTGTAGAACTGTCTTCTGTAGAACTGTCATCTGTAGAACTGTCGTCTGTAAAATGGTCATCTGTAGAACTGTCCTCTGTAGAACTGTCTTCTGTAGAACTGTCTTCTGTAGAACTGTCATCTGTAGAATGGTCCTCTGTAGAACTGCATTCTGTAGAACTGTCATCTGTAGAACTGTCGTCTGTAGAACTGTTTTCTGTAGAACTGTCATCTGTAGAACTGTCCTCTGTAGAAGGGTCATCTGTAGAACTGTCTTCTGTAGAACTGTCGTCTATAGAACTGTCGTCTGTAGAATGGTCATCTGTAGAACTGTCCTATGTAGAACTGTCTTCCTTAGAACTGTCATCTGTAGAACTGTCGTCTGTAGAATGGTCATCTGTAGAACTGTCCTCTGTAGAACTGTCGTCTGTAAAATGGTCCTCTGTAGAACTGTCGTCTGTAAAATGGTCATCTGTAGAACTGTCGTCTGTAGAATGGTCATCTGTAGAACTGTCGTCTGTAGAACTGTCCTCTGTAGAACTGTCTTCTGTAGAATGGTCGTCTGTAGAACTGTCTTCTGTAGAACTGTCATCTGTAGAACTGTCGTCTGTAAAATGGTCATCTGTAGAACTGTCGTCTGTAGAACTGTCCTCTGTAGAACTGTCTTCTGTAGAACTGTCTTCTGTAGAACTGTCATCTGTAGAATGGTCCTCTGTAGAACTGCATTCTGTAGAACTGTCATCTGTAGAACTGTCGTCTGTAGAACTGTTTACTGTAGAACTGTCATCTGTAGAACTGTCCTCTGTAGAAAGGTCATCTGTAGAACTGTCTTCTGTAGAACTGTCGTCTATAGAACTGTCGTCTGTAGAATGGTCATCTGTAGAACTGTCCTATGTAGAACTGTCTTCCTTAGAACTGTCATCTGTAGAACTGTCGTCTGTAGAATGGTCATCTGTAGAACTGTCCTCTGTAGAACTGTCGTCTGTAAAATGGTCCTCTGTAGAACTGTCGTCTGTAGAACTGTCCTTTTTATAATTGTCGTCTGTAGAATGGTCGTCTGTAGAACTGTCGTCCATAGAACTGTCGTCTGTAGAATGGTCCTCTGTAGAACTGTCGTCTGTAGAATGGTCCTCTGTAGAACTGTCATCCATAAAACTGTCATCTGTAGAACTGTCGTCTGTAGAACTGTCGTCTGTAGAATTGTCCTCTGTAGAACTGTCGTCTGTAGAACTGTCGTCTGTAGAACTGTCCTCTGTAGAAGGGTCCTCTGTAGAACTTTCCTCTGTAGAACTGTCGTCTGTAGAATGGTCCTCTGTAGAACTGTCTTCTGTAGAATTGTCGTCTATAGAACTGTCGTCTGTAGAATGGTCATCTGTAGAACTGTCGTCTGTAGAACTGTCCTCTGTAGAACTGTCTTCTGTAGAATGGTCGTCTGTAGAACTGTCTTCTGTAGAACTGTCATCTGTAGAACTGTCGTCTGTAAAATGGTCATCTGTAGAACTGTCGTCTGTAGAACTGTCCTCTGTAGAACTGTCTTCTGTAGAACTGTCTTCTGTAGAACTGTCATCTGTAGAATGGTCCTCTGTAGAACTGCATTCTGTAGAATTGTCATCTGTAGAACTGTCGTCTGTAGAACTGTCGTCTGTAGAACTGTCCTCTGTAGAACTGTCTTCTCTAGAACTGTCATCTGTTGAACTGTCGTCTGTAGAATGGTCATCTGTAGAACTTTCGTCTGTAGAACTGTCCTCTGTAGACTTGTCTTCTGTAAAACTGTCCTCTGTAGAACTGTCATCTGTAGAATGGTTGTCTGTAGAACTGTCTTCTGTAGAACTGTCATCTGTAGAACTGTCGTCTGTAGAAGGGTCCTCTGTATAACTGTCGTCTGTAGAACTGTCGTCTGTAGAACTGTCATCTGTAGAACTGTCGTCTGTAGAATGGTCATCTGTAGATCTGTCGTCTGTAGAACTGTCCTCTGTAGAACTCTCTTCTGTAGAACTGTCCTCTGTAGAACTGTCGTCTGTAGAACTGTCGTCTGTAGAACTGTCATCTGTAGAAGGGTCCTCTGTAGAACTGTTCTCTTTAGAACTGTCGTCTGTAGAATGGTCCTCTGTAGATCTGTCTTCTGTATAACTGTCCTCTGTAGAACTGTCTTCTGTAGAACTGTCATCTGTAAAACTATCGTCTGTAGAACTGTCGTCTGTAAAATGGTCCTCTGTAGAACTGTCTTCTGTATAACTGTCCTCTGTAGAACTGTCTTCTGTAGAACTGTCATCTGTAGAATGGTCCTCTGTAGAACTGTCTTCTGTAGAACTGTCGTCTATAGAACTGTCGTCTGTAGAATGGTCATCTGTAGAACTGTCCTCTGTAGAACTGTCTTCTGTAGAACTGTCATCTGTAGAACTGTCGTCTGTAGAAGTGTCGTCTTTAGAATGGTCCTCTGTAGAACTGTCTCCTGTAGAACTATCGTCTGTAGAACTGTCGTCTGTAGAATGGTCCTCTGTAGAACTGTCTTCTGTAGAACTGTCCTCTGTAGAACTGTCTTCTGTAGAACTGTCATCTGTAGAACTGTCGTCTGTAGAATGGTCATCTGTAGAACTGTCTTCTGTAGAACTGTCGTCTGTAGAACTGTCGTCTGTAGAATGGTCCTCTGTAGAACTGTCTTCTGTAGAACTGTCGTCTATAGAACTGTCGTCTGTAGAATGGTCATCTGTAGAACTGTCGTCTGTAGAACTGTCCTCGGTAGAACTGTCTTCTGTAGAATGGTCCCCTGTAGAACTGTCTTCTGTAGAACTGTCGTCTGTAGAACTGTCATCTGTAGAACTGTCGTCTGTAGAATGGTCATCTGTAGAACTGTCTTCTGTAGAACTGTTGTCTGTAGAACTGTCGTCTGTAGAATGGTCCTCTGTAGAACTGTCTTCTGTAGAATTGTCGTCTATAGAACTGTCGTCTGTAGAATGGTCATCTGTAGAACTGTCGTCTGTAGAACTGTCCTCTGTAGAACTGTCTTCTGTAGAATGGTCGTCTGTAGAACTGTCTTCTGTAGAACTGTCATCTCTAGAACTGTCGTCTGTAAAATGGTCATCTGTAGAACTGTCGTCTGTAGAACTGTCCTCTGTAGAACTGTCTTCTGTAGAACTGTCTTCTGTAGAACTGTCATCTGTAGAATGGTCCTCTGTAGAACTGCATTCTGTAGAACTGTCATCTGTAGAACTGTCGTCTGTAGAATGGTCATCTGTAGAACTGTCGTCTGTAGAACTGTCCTCTGTAGAACTGTCTTCTCTAGAACTGTCATCTGTTGAACTGTCGTCTGTAGAATGGTCATCTGTAGAACTTTCGTCTGTAGAACTGTCCTCTGTAGAACAGTCGTCTGTAGAACTGTCTTCTGTAGAACTGTCATCTGTAGAATGGTCCTCTGTAGAACTGCATTCTGTAGAACTGTCATCTGTAGAACTGTCGTCTGTAGAATGGTCATCTGTAGAACTGTCGTCTGTAGAACTGTCCTTTGTAGAACTGTCTTCTCTAGAACTGTCATCTGTTGAACTGTCGTCTGTAGAATGGTCATCTGTAGAACTTTCGTCTGTAGAACTGTCCTCTCTAGACTTGTCTTCTGTAAAACTGTCCTCTGTAGAACTGTCATCTGTAGAATGGTCGTCTGTAGAACTGTATTCTGTAGAACTGTCATCTGTAGAACTGTCGTCTGTAGAAGGGTCCTCTGTATAACTGTCGTCTGTAGAACTGTCGTCTGTAGAACTGTCATCTGTAGAACTGCCGTCTGTAGAATGGTCCTCTGTAGAACTGTCTTCTGTAGAACTGTCCTCTGTAGACCTGTCTTCTGTAGAACTGTCATCTGTAGAACTGTCGTATGTAGAACTGTCCTCTGTAGAACTGTCTTCTGTAGAACTGTCGTCTGTAGAACTGTCGTCTGTAGAATGGTCCTCTTTAGAACTGTCTTCTGTAGAACTGTCGTCTATAGAACTGTCGTCTGTAGAATGGTCATCTGTAGAACTGTCGTCTGTAGAATGGTCATCTGTAGAACTGTCTTCTCTAGAACTGTCGTCTGTAGAATGGTCCCCTGTAGAACTGTCTTCTGTAGAACTGTCGTCTGTAGAACTGTCGTCTGTAGAATGGTCCTCTGTAGAACTGTCTTCTGTAGAATTGTCGTCTATAGAATTGTCGTCTGTAGAATGGTCATCTGTAGAACTGTCGTCTGTAGAACTGTCCTCTGTAGAACTGTCTTCTGTAAAATGGTCGTCTGTAGAACTGTCTTCTGTAGAACTGTCATCTGTAGAACTGTCGTCTGTAAAATGGTCATCTGTAGAACTGTCCTCTGTAGAACTGTCTTCTGTAGAACTGTCTTCTGTAGAACTGTCATCTGTAGAATGGTCCTCTGTAGAACTGCATTCTGTAGAACTGTCATCTGTAGAACTGTCGTCTGTAGAACTGTTTTCTGTAGAACTGTCATCTGTAGAACTGTCCTCTGTAGAAGGGTCATCTGTAGAACTGTCTTCTGTAGAACTGTCGTCTATAGAACTGTCGTCTGTAGAATGGTCATCTGTAGAACTGTCCTATGTAGAACTGTCTTCCTTAGAACTGTCATCTGTAGAACTGTCGTCTGTAGAATGGTCATCTGTAGAACTGTCCTCTGTAGAACTGTCGTCTGTAAAATGGTCCTCTGTAGAACTGTCGTCTGTAGAACTGTCCTTTTTATAATTGTCGTCTGTAGAATGGTCGTCTGTAGAACTGTCGTCCATAGAACTGTCGTCTGTAGAATGGTCCTTTGTAGAACTGTCGTCTGTAGAATGGTCCTCTGTAGAACTGTCATCCATAGAACTGTCATCTGTAGAACTGTCGTCTGTAGAACTGTCGTCTGTAGAATTGTCCTCTGTAGAACTGTCGTCTGTAGAACTGTCGTCTGTAGAACTGTCATCTGTAGAACTGTCCTCTGTAGAAGGGTCCTCTGTAGAACTTTCCTCTGTAGAACTGTCGTCTGTAGAATGGTCCTCTTTAGAACTGTCGTCTGTAAAACTGTCGTCTGTAGATTGGTCATCTCTAGAACTGTCTTCTGTAGAACTGTCGTCTATAGAACTGTCGTCTGTAGAATGGTCATCTGTAAAAACTGTCGTCTGTAGAACTGTCCTCTGTAGAACTGTCTTCTGTAGAACTGTCATCTGTACAACTGTCGTCTGTAGAACTGTCCTCTGTAGAACTGTCCTCTGTAAAACTGTTGTTTTTAGAATGGTCGTCTGTTGAACTGTCGTCTGTAGAATGGTCCTCTGTAGAACTGTCGTCTGTAGAACTGTTGTCCATAGAATGGTTGTCTGTACAACTGTCGTCTGTAGAATGGTCCTCTGTAGAACTGTCGTCCATAGAACTGTCGTCTCTACAACTGTCCTCTGTAGAACTGTCGTCTGTAGAACTGTCGTCTGTAAAACTGCCCTCTGTAGAACTGTCTTCTGTAGAACTGTCATCTGTAGAACTGTCGTCTGTAGAATGGTCATCTGTAGAACTGTCATCTGTAGAACTGTCGTCTGTAAAATGATCCTCTGTTGAACTGTCGTCTGTAGAATGGTCCTCTGTAGAACTGTCATCTGTAGAACTGTCGTCTGTAGAATGTTCATCTGTAGAACTGTCCTCTGAAGAATGGTCATCTGTAGAACTGTCCTCTGTAGAATGGTCCTCTGTAGAACTGTCCTATGTAGAACTGTCGTCTGTAGAATGGTCCTCTGTAGAACTGTCGTCTGTAGAACTGTCGTCTGTAGAACTGTCGTCTGTAGAATGGTCATCTGTAGAACTGTCGTCTGTAGAACTATCCTCTGTAGAACTGTCTTCTGTAAAACTGTCATCTGTAAAACTGTCGTCTGTAGAATGGTCGTCTGTAGAACTATCGTCTGTAGAACTGTCGTCTGTAGAATGGTCCTCTGTAGAACTGTCCTCTGTAGAACTGTCGTCTGTAGAATGGTCCTCTGTAGAACTGTCGTCTGTAGAACTGTCCTCTGTATAACTGTCGTCTGTAGAACTGTCGTCTGTAGAAGGGTCTTCTGTAGAACTGTCATCTGTAGAACTGTCATCTGTAGAACTGTCCTCTGTCGAACTGTTTTCTGTAGAATTGTCATCTGTAGAGCTGTCGTCTGTAGAAGGGTCATCTGTAGAACTGTCCTCTGTAGAACCGTCGTCTGTAAAATGGTCCTCTTTTGAACTGTCGTCTGTAGAACTGTCGTCCATAGAACTGTCATCTGTAGAACTGTCTTCTGTAGAACTGTCATCTGTAGAACTGTCGTCTGTAGAATGGTCATCTGTAGAATTGTCCTCTGTAGAACTGTCCTCTGTAGAACTGTCGTCTGTAGAATGGTCCTTTGTAGAACTGTCGTCCATAGAACTGTCGTCTGTAGAAGGGTCTTCTGTAGAACTGTCATCTGTAGAACTGTCGTCTGTAGAACTGTCCTCTGTAGAACTATCGTCTGTAAAACTGTCTTCTGTAGAACTGTCGTCTGTAGAATGGTCATCTGTAGAACTGTCCTCTGTAGAACTGTCGTCTGTAGAATGGTCCTCTGTAGAACTGTCGTCTGTAGAATGGTCCTCTGTAGAACTGTCGTCTGTAGAACTTTCGTCCATAGAACTGTCATCTGTAGAACTGTCTTCTGTAGAACTGTCATCTGTAGAACTGTCGTCTGTAGAATGGTCATCTGTAGAATTGTCCTCTGTAGAACTTTCCTCTGTAGAACTGTCGTCTGTAGAATGGTCCTTTGTAGAACTGTCGTCCATAGAACTGTCGTCTGTAGAAGGGTCTTCTGTAGAACTGTCATCTGTAGAACTGTCGTCTGTAGAACTGTCCTCTGTAGAACTATCGTCTGTAAAACTGTCTTCTGTAGAACTGTCGTCTGTAGAATGGTCATCTGTAGAACTGTCCTCTGTAGAACTGTCGTCTGTAGAATGGTCCTCTGTAGAACTGTCGTCTGTAGAATGGTCCTCTGTAGAACTGTCGTCTGTAGAACTTTCGTCCATAGAACTGTCATCTGTAGAACTGTCTTCTGTAGAACTGTCGTCTATAGAACTGTCGTCTGTAGAATGGTCATCTGTAGAACTGTCGTCTGTAGAACTGTCTTCTGTAGAACTGTCATCTGTAGAACTGTCGTTTGTAGAACTTTCGTCCATAGAACTGTCATCTGTAGAACTGTCTTCTGTAGAACTGTCGTCTATAGAACTGTCGTCTGTAGAATGGTCATCTGTAGAACTGTCGTCTGTAGAACTGTCCTCTGTAGAACTGTCTTCTGTAGAACTGTCATCTGTAGAACTGTCGTCTGTAGAATGGTCATCTGTAGAATGGTCTTCTGTAGAACTGTCGTCTGTAGAATGGTCCTCTGTAGAACTGTCGTCTGTAGAACTTTCGTCCATAAAACTGTCATCTGTAGAACTGTCGTCTGTAGAACTGTCATCTGTAGAACTGTCGTCTGTAGAACTGTCGTCTGTAGAATTGTCCTCTGTATAACTGTCGTCTGTAGAACTGTCGTCTGTAGAACTGTCATCTGTAGAACTGTCCTCTGTAGAAGGGTCATCTGTAGAACTGTCTTCTGTAGAACTGTCGTCTATAGAACTGTCGTCTGTAGAATGGTCATCTGTAGAACTGTCGTCTGTAGAACTGTCCTATGTAGAACTGTCTTCCTTAGAACTGTCATCTGTAGAACTGTCGTCTGTAGAATGGTCATCTGTAGAACTGTCCTCTGTAGAACTGTCGTCTGTAAAATGGTCCTCTGTTGAACTGTCGTCTGTAGAATGGTCCTCTGTAGAACTGTCGTCTGTAGAACTGTCCTTTTTGGAACTGTCGTCTGTAGAATGGTCCTCTGTAGAACTGTCGTCCATAGAACTGTCGTCTGTAGAATGGTCCTCTGTAGAACTGTCGTCTGTAGAATGGTCCTCTGTAGAACTGTCGTCTGTAGAACTGTCATCCATAGAACTGTCATCTGTAGAACTGTCGTCTGTAGAACTGTCGTCTGTAGAATTGTCCTCTGTAGAACTGTCGTCTGTAGAACTGTCGTCTGTAGAACTGTCATCTGTAGAACTGTCCTCTGTAGAAGGGTCCTCTGTAGAACTTTCCTCTGTAGAACTGTCGTCTGTAGAATGGTCCTCTTTAGAACTGTCGTCTGTAAAACTGTCGTCTGTAGAATGGTCATCTGTAGAACTGTCTTCTGTAGAACTGTCGTCTATAGAACTGTCGTCTGTAGAATGGTCATCTGTAAAAACTGTCGTCTGTAGAACTGTCCTCTGTAGAACTGTCTTCTGTAGAACTGTCATCTGTACAACTGTCGTCTGTAGAACTGTCCTCTGTAGAACTGTCCTCTGTAGAACTGTCGTTTTTAGAATGGTCGTCTGTTGAACTGTCGTCTGTAGAATGGTCCTCTGTAGAACTGTCGTCTGTAGAACTGTTGTCCATAGAATGGTCGTCTGTAGAACTGTCGTCTGTAGAATGGTCCTCTGTAGAACTGTCGTCCATAGAACTGTCGTCTCTACAACTGTCCTCTGTAGAACTGTCGTCTGTAGAACTGTCGTCTGTAGAACTGTCCTCTGTAGAACTGTCTTCTGTAGAACTGTCATCTGTAGAACTGTCGTCTGTAGAATGGTCCTCTGTAGAACTGTCATCTGTAGAACTGTCGTCTGTAGAATGGTCCTCTGTTGAACTGTCGTCTGTAAAATGGTCCTCTGTAGAACTGTCATCTGTAGAACTGTCGTCTGTAGAATGTTCATCTGTAGAACTGTCCTCTGAAGAATGGTCATCTGTAGAAGGGTCCTCTGTATAACTGTCGTCTGTAGAACTGTCCTATGTAGAACTATCGTCTGTAGAATGGTCCTCTGTAGAACTGTCGTCTGTAGAACTGTCGTCTGTAGAACTGTCGTCTGTAGAATGGTCATCTGTAGAACTGTCGTCTGTAGAACTATCCTCTGTAGAACTGTCTTCTGTAGAACTGTCATCTGTAGAACTGTCGTCTGTAGAATGGTCGTCTGTAGAACTGTCGTCTGTAGAACTGTCGTCTGTAGAAGGGTCCTCTGTATAACTGTCGTCTGTAGAACTGTCGTCTGTAGAAGGGTCCTCTGTAGAACTGTCATCTGTAGAACTGTCGTCTGTAGAACTATCCTCTGTAGAACTGTCTTCTGTAGAACTGTCATCTGTAGAACTGTCGTCTGTAGAATGGTCGTCTGTAGAACTGTCGTCTGTAGAAGGGTCCTCTGTATAACTGTCGTCTGTAGAACTGTCGTCTGTAGAACTGTCATCTGTAGAACTGTCGTCTGTAGAACTGTCCTCTGTAGAACTGTCTTCTGTAGAACTGTCATCTGTAGAACTGTCGTCTGTAGAATGGTCATCTGTAGAATGGTCTTCTGTAGAACTGTCGTCTGTAGAACTGTCATCTGTAGAACTGTCCTATGTAGAACTGTCTTCCTTAGAACTGTCATCTGTAGAACTGTCGTCTGTAGAATGGTCATCTGTAGAACTGTCCTCTGTAGAACTGTCCTATGTAGAACTGTCTTCCTTAGAACTGTCATCTGTAGAACTGTCGTCTGTAGAATGGTCATCTGTAGAACTGTCGTCTGTAGAACTGTCGTCTGTAAAATGGTCCTCTGTTGAACTGTCGTCTGTAGAATGGTCCTCTGTAGAACTGTCGTCTGTAGAACTGTCCTTTTTATAATTGTCGTCTGTAGAATGGTCGTCTGTAGAACTGTCGTCCATAGAACTGTCGTCTGTAGAATGGTCCTCTGTAGAACTGTCGTCTGTAGAATGGTCCTCTGTAGAACTGTCATCCATAGAACTGTCATCTGTAGAACTGTCGTCTGTAGAACTGTCGTCTGTAGAATTGTCCTCTGTAGAACTGTCGTCTGTAGAACTGTCGTCTGTAGAACTGTCATCTGTAGAACTGTCCTCTGTAGAAGGGTCCTCTGTAGAACTTTCCTCTGTAGAACTGTCGTCTGTAAAATGGTCCTCTTTAGAACTGTCGTCTGTAAAACTGTCGTCTGTAGAATGGTCATCTCTAGAACTGTCTTCTGTAGAACTGTCGTCTATAGAACTGTCGTCTGTAGAATGGTCATCTGTAAAAACTGTCGTCTGTAGAACTGTCCTCTGTAGAACTGTCTTCTGTAGAACTGTCATCTGTACAACTGTCGTCTGTAGAACTGTCCTCTGTAGAACTGTCCTCTGTAGAACTGTCGTTTTTAGAATGGTCGTCTGTTGAACTGTAGTCTGTAGAATGGTCTTCTGTAGAACTGTCGTCTGTAGAACTGTTGTCCATAGAATGGTTGTCTGTAGAACTGTCGTCTGTAGAATGGTCCTCTGTAGAACTGTCGTCCATAGAACTGTCGTCTCTACAACTGTCCTCTGTAGAACTGTCGTCTGTAGAACTGTCGTCTGTAAAACTGTCCTCTGTAGAACTGTCTTCTGTAGAACTGTCATCTGTAGAACTGTCGTCTGTAGAATGGTCATCTGTAGAACTGTCATCTGTAGAACTGTCGTCTGTAGAATGATCCTCTGTTGAACTGTCGTCTGTAGAATGGTCCTCTGTAGAACTGTCATCTGTAGAACTGTCGTCTGTAGAATGTTCATCTGTAGAACTGTCCTCTGAAGAATGGTCATCTGTAGAACTATCCTCTGTAGAACTGTTTTCTGTAGAACTGTCATCTGTAGAACTGTCGTCTGTAGAATGGTCGTCTGTAGAACTATCGTCTGTAGAACTGTCGTCTGTAGAATGGTCCTCTGTAGAACTGTCCTCTGTAGAACTGTCGTCTGTAGAATGGTCCTCTGTAGAACCTTCGTCTGTAGAACTGTCCTCTGTATAACTGTCGTCTGTAGAACTGTCGTCTGTAGAAGGGTCTTCTGTAGAACTGTCATCTGTAGAACTGTCATCTGTAGAACTGTCCTCTGTCGAACTGTTTTCTGTAGAAATGTCATCTGTAGAACTGTCGTCTGTAGAAGGGTCATCTGTAGAACTGTCCTCTGTAGAACCGTCGTCTGTAAAATGGTCCTCTTTTGAACTGTCGTCTGTAGAATGGTCCTTTGTAGAACTGTCGTCTGTAGAACTTTCGTCCATAGAACTGTCATCTGTAGAACTGTCTTCTGTAGAACTGTCATCTGTAGAACTGTCGTCTGTAGAATGGTCATCTGTAGAATTGTCCTCTGTAGAACTGTACTCTGTAGAACTGTCGTCTGTAGAATGGTCCTTTGTAGAACTGTCGTCCATAGAACTGTCGTCTGTAGAAGGGTCTTCTGTAGAACTGTCATCTGTAGAACTGTCGTCTGTAGAATGGTCATCTGTAAAACTGTCCTCTGTAGAACTGTCGTCTGTAGAATGGTCCTCTGTAGAACTGTCGTCTGTAGAATGGTCCTCTGTAGAACTGTCGTCTGTAGAACTATCGTCTGTAAAACTGTCTTCTGTAGAACTGTCGTCTGTAGAACTGTCTTCTGTAGAACTGTCCTCTGTAGAACTGTCGTCTGTAGAACTGTCTTCTGTAGAACTGTCCTCTGTAGAACTGTCGTCTGTAAAACTGTCTTCTGTAGAACTGTCCTCTGTAGAACTGTCGTCTGTAGAATGGTCCTCTGTAGAACTGTCGTCTGTAGAATGGTCCTCTGTAGAACTGTCCTCTGTAGAACTATCGTCTGTAAAACTGTCTTCTGTAGTACTGTCGTCTGTAGAATGGTCCTCTGTAGAACTGTCGTCTGTAGAATGGTCCTCTGTAGAACTGTCGTCTGTAGAACTTTCGTCCATAGAACTGTCATCTGTAGAACTGTCTTCTGTAGAACTGTCGTCTATAGAACTTTCGTCTGTAGAATGGTCATCTGTAGAACTGTCGTCTGTAGAACTTTCCTCTGTAGAACTGTCTTCTGTAGAACTGTCATCTGTACAACTGTCGTCTGTAAAACTGTCCTCTGTAGAACTGTCCTCTGTAGAACTGTCGTTTTTAGAATGGTCGTCTGTTGAACTGTCGTCTGTAGAATGGTCCTCTGTAGAACTGTCGTCTGTAGAACTGTTGTCCATAGAATGGTTGTCTGTAGAACTGTCGTCTGTAGAATGGTCCTCTGTAGAACTGTCGTCCATAGAACTGTCGTCTCTACAACTGTCCTCTGTAGAACTGTCGTCTGTAGAACTGTCGTCTGTAAAACTGCCCTCTGTAGAACTGTCTTCTGTAGAACTGTCATCTGTAGAACTGTCGTCTGTAGAATGGTCATCTGTAGAACTGTCATCTGTAGAACTGTCGTCTGTAAAATGATCCTCTGTTGAACTGTCGTCTGTAGAATGGTCCTCTGTAGAACTGTCATCTGTAGAACTGTCGTCTGTAGAATGTTCATCTGTAGAACTGTCCTCTGAAGAATGGTCATCTGTAGAACTGTCCTCTGTAGAATGGTCCTCTGTAAAACTGTCCTATGTAGAACTGTCGTCTGTAGAATGGTCCTCTGTAGAACTGTCGTCTGTAGAACTGTCGTCTGTAGAACTGTCGTCTGTAGAATGGTCATCTGTAGAACTGTCGTCTGTAGAACTATCCTCTGTAGAACTGTCTTCTGTAGAACTGTCATCTGTAGAACTGTCGTCTGTAGAATGGTCGTCTGTAGAACTATCGTCTGTAGAACTGTCGTCTGTAGAATGGTCCTCTGTAGAACTGTCCTCTGTAGAACTGTCGTCTGTAGAATGGTCCTCTGTAGAACTGTCGTCTGTAGAACTGTCCTCTGTATAACTGTCGTCTGTAGAACTGTCGTCTGTAGAAAGGTCTTCTGTAGAACTGTCATCTGTAGAACTGTCATCTGTAGAACTGTCCTCTGTCGAACTGTTTTCTGTAGAACTGTCCTCTGTAGAACTGTCTTCTGTAGAACTGTCATCTGTAGAACTGTCGTCTGTAGAATGGTCATCTGTAGAATGGTCTTCTGTAGAACTGTCGTCTGTAGAACTGTCATCTGTAGAACTGTCCTATGTAGAACTGTCTTCCTTAGAACTGTCATCTGTAGAACCGTCGTCTGTAAAATGGTCCTCTTTTGAACTGTCGTCTGTAGAATGGTCCTTTGTAGAACTGTCGTCTGTAGAACTTTCGTCCATAGAACTGTCATCTGTAGAACTGTCTTCTGTAGAACTGTCATCTGTAGAACTGTCGTCTGTAGAATGGTCATCTGTAGAATTGTCCTCTGTAGAACTGTCCTCTGTAGAACTGTCGTCTGTAGAATGGTCCTTTGTAGAACTGTCGTCCATAGAACTGTCGTCTGTAGAAGGGTCTTCTGTAGAACTGTCATCTGTAGAACTGTCGTCTGTAGAATGGTCATCTGTAAAACTGTCCTCTGTAGAACTGTCGTCTGTAGAATGGTCCTCTGTAGAACTGTCGTCTGTAGAATGGTCCTCTGTAGAACTGTCGTCTGTAGAACTATCGTCTGTAAAACTGTCTTCTGTAGAACTGTCGTCTGTAGAACTGTCTTCTGTAGAACTGTCCTCTGTAGAACTGTCGTCTGTAGAACTGTCTTCTGTAGAACTGTCCTCTGTAGAACTGTCGTCTGTAAAACTGTCTTCTGTAGAACTGTCCTCTGTAGAACTGTCGTCTGTAGAATGGTCCTCTGTAGAACTGTCGTCTGTAGAATGGTCCTCTGTAGAACTGTCCTCTGTAGAACTATCGTCTGTAAAACTGTCTTCTGTAGTACTGTCGTCTGTAGAATGGTCCTCTGTAGAACTGTCGTCTGTAGAATGGTCCTCTGTAGAACTGTCGTCTGTAGAACTTTCGTCCACAGAACTGTCATCTGTAGAACTGTCTTCTGTAGAACTGTCGTCTATAGAACTTTCGTCTGTAGAATGGTCATCTGTAGAACTGTCGTCTGTAGAACTTTCCTCTGTAGAACTGTCTTCTGTAGAACTGTCATCTGTACAACTGTCGTCTGTAAAACTGTCCTCTGTAGAACTGTCCTCTGTAGAACTGTCGTTTTTAGAATGGTCGTCTGTTGAACTGTCTTCTGTAGAATGGTCCTCTGTAGAACTGTCGTCTGTAGAACTGTTGTCCATAGAATGGTTGTCTGTAGAACTGTCGTCTGTAGAATGGTCCTCTGTAGAACTGTCGTCCATAGAACTGTCGTCTCTACAACTGTCCTCTGTAGAACTGTCGTCTGTAGAACTGTCGTCTGTAAAACTGCCCTCTGTAGAACTGTCTTCTGTAGAACTGTCATCTGTAGAACTGTCGTCTGTAGAATGGTCATCTGTAGAACTGTCATCTGTAGAACTGTCGTCTGTAAAATGATCCTCTGTTGAACTGTCGTCTGTAGAATGGTCCTCTGTAGAACTGTCATCTGTAGAACTGTCGTCTGTAGAATGTTCATCTGTAGAACTGTCCTCTGAAGAATGGTCATCTGTAGAACTGTCCTCTGTAGAATGGTCCTCTGTAAAACTGTCCTATGTAGAACTGTCGTCTGTAGAATGGTCCTCTGTAGAACTGTCGTCTGTAGAACTGTCGTCTGTAGAACTGTCGTCTGTAGAATGGTCATCTGTAGAACTGTCGTCTGTAGAACTATCCTCTGTAGAACTGTCTTCTGTAGAACTGTCATCTGTAGAACTGTCGTCTGTAGAATGGTCGTCTGTAGAACTATCGTCTGTAGAACTGTCGTCTGTAGAATGGTCCTCTGTAGAACTGTCCTCTGTAGAACTGTCGTCTGTAGAATGGTCCTCTGTAGAACTGTCGTCTGTAGAACTGTCCTCTGTATAACTGTCGTCTGTAGAACTGTCGTCTGTAGAAAGGTCTTCTGTAGAACTGTCATCTGTAGAACTGTCATCTGTAGAACTGTCCTCTGTCGAACTGTTTTCTGTAGAACTGTCCTCTGTAGAACTGTCTTCTGTAGAACTGTCATCTGTAGAACTGTCGTCTGTAGAATGGTCATCTGTAGAATGGTCTTCTGTAGAACTGTCGTCTGTAGAACTGTCATCTGTAGAACTGTCCTATGTAGAACTGTCTTCCTTAGAACTGTCATCTGTAGAACTGTCGTCTGTAGAATGGTCCTCTGTAGAACTGTCGTCTGTAGAACTGTCATCCATAGAACTGTCATCTGTAGAACTGTCGTCTGTAGAACTGTCGTCTGTAGAATTGTCCTCTGTAGAACTGTCGTCTGTAGAACTGTCGTCTGTAGAACTGTCATCTGTAGAACTGTCCTCTGTAGAAGGGTCCTCTGTAGAACTTTCCTCTGTAGAACTGTCGTCTGTAGAATGGTCCTCTTTAGAACTGTCGTCTGTAAAACTGTCGTCTGTAGAATGGTCATCTGTAGAACTGTCTTCTGTAGAACTGTCGTCTATAGAACTGTCGTCTGTAGAATGGTCATCTGTAAAAACTGTCGTCTGTAGAACTGTCCTCTGTAGAACTGTCTTCTGTAGAACTGTCATCTGTACAACTGTCGTCTGTAGAACTGTCCTCTGTAGAACTGTCCTCTGTAGAACTGTCGTTTTTAGAATGGTCGTCTGTTGAACTGTCGTCTGTAGAATGGTCCTCTGTAGAACTGTCGTCTGTTGAACTTTTGTCCATAGAATGGTCGTCTGTAGAACTGTCGTCTGTAGAATGGTCCTCTGTAGAACTGTCGTCCATAGAACTGTCGTCTCTACAACTGTCCTCTGTAGAACTGTCGTCTGTAGAACTGTCGTCTGTAGAACTGTCCTCTGTAGAACTGTCTTCTGTAGAACTGTCATCTGTAGAACTGTCGTCTGTAGAATGGTCATCTGTAGAACTGTCATCTGTAGAACTGTCGTCTGTAGAATGGTCCTCTGTTGAACTGTCGTCTGTAAAATGGTCCTCTGTAAAACTGTCATCTGTAGAACTGTCGTCTGTAGAATGTTCATCTGTAGAACTGTCCTCTGAAGAATGGTCATCTGTAGAACTGTCCTCTGTAGAATGGTCCTCTGTAGAACTGTCCTATGTAGAACTATCGTCTGTAGAATGGTCCTCTGTAGAACTGTCGTCTGTAGAACTGTCGTCCATAGAACTGTCATCTGTAGAACTGTCTTCTGTAGAACTGTCATCTGTAGAACTGTCGTCTGTAGAATGGTCATCTGTAGAATTGTCCTCTGTAGAACTGTCCTCTGTAGAACTGTCGTCTGTAGAATGGTCCTTTGTAGAACTGTCGTCTGTAGAATGGTCATCTGTAGAACTGTCGTCTGTAGAACTATCCTCTGTAGAACTGTCTTCTGTAGAACTGTCATCTGTAGAACTGTCGTCTGTAGAATGGTCGTCTGTAGAACTGTCGTCTGTAGAACTGTCGTCTGTAGAAGGGTCCTCTGTATAACTGTCGTCTGTAGAACTGTCGTCTGTAGAAGGGTCCTCTGTAGAACTGTCATCTGTAGAACTGTCGTCTGTAGAACTATCCTCTGTAGAACTGTCTTCTGTAGAACTGTCATCTGTAGAACTGTCGTCTGTAGAATGGTCGTCTGTAGAACTGTCGTCTGTAGAAGGGTCCTCTGTATAACTGTCGTCTGTAGAACTGTCGTCTGTAGAACTGTCATCTGTAGAACTGTCGTCTGTAGAACTGTCCTCTGTAGAACTGTCTTCTGTAGAACTGTCATCTGTAGAACTGTCGTCTGTAGAATGGTCATCTGTAGAATGGTCTTCTGTAGAACTGTCGTCTGTAGAACTGTCATCTGTAGAACTGTCCTATGTAGAACTGTCTTCCTTAGAACTGTCATCTGTAGAACTGTCGTCTGTAGAATGGTCATCTGTAGAACTGTCCTCTGTAGAACTGTCCTATGTAGAACTGTCTTCCTTAGAACTGTCATCTGTAGAACTGTCGTCTGTAGAATGGTCATCTGTAGAACTGTCGTCTGTAGAACTGTCGTCTGTAAAATGGTCCTCTGTTGAACTGTCGTCTGTAGAATGGTCCTCTGTAGAACTGTCGTCTGTAGAACTGTCCTTTTTATAATTGTCGTCTGTAGAATGGTCGTCTGTAGAACTGTCGTCCATAGAACTGTCGTCTGTAGAATGGTCCTCTGTAGAACTGTCGTCTGTAGAATGGTCCTCTGTAGAACTGTCATCCATAGAACTGTCATCTGTAGAACTGTCGTCTGTAGAACTGTCGTCTGTAGAATTGTCCTCTGTAGAACTGTCGTCTGTAGAACTGTCGTCTGTAGAACTGTCATCTGTAGAACTGTCCTCTGTAGAAGGGTCCTCTGTAGAACTTTCCTCTGTAGAACTGTCGTCTGTAAAATGGTCCTCTTTAGAACTGTCGTCTGTAAAACTGTCGTCTGTAGAATGGTCATCTCTAGAACTGTCTTCTGTAGAACTGTCGTCTATAGAACTGTCGTCTGTAGAATGGTCATCTGTAAAAACTGTCGTCTGTAGAACTGTCCTCTGTAGAACTGTCTTCTGTAGAACTGTCATCTGTACAACTGTCGTCTGTAGAACTGTCCTCTGTAGAACTGTCCTCTGTAGAACTGTCGTTTTTAGAATGGTCGTCTGTTGAACTGTAGTCTGTAGAATGGTCTTCTGTAGAACTGTCGTCTGTAGAACTGTTGTCCATAGAATGGTTGTCTGTAGAACTGTCGTCTGTAGAATGGTCCTCTGTAGAACTGTCGTCCATAGAACTGTCGTCTCTACAACTGTCCTCTGTAGAACTGTCGTCTGTAGAACTGTCGTCTGTAAAACTGTCCTCTGTAGAACTGTCTTCTGTAGAACTGTCATCTGTAGAACTGTCGTCTGTAGAATGGTCATCTGTAGAACTGTCATCTGTAGAACTGTCGTCTGTAGAATGATCCTCTGTTGAACTGTCGTCTGTAGAATGGTCCTCTGTAGAACTGTCATCTGTAGAACTGTCGTCTGTAGAATGTTCATCTGTAGAACTGTCCTCTGAAGAATGGTCATCTGTAGAACTATCCTCTGTAGAACTGTTTTCTGTAGAACTGTCATCTGTAGAACTGTCGTCTGTAGAATGGTCGTCTGTAGAACTATCGTCTGTAGAACTGTCGTCTGTAGAATGGTCCTCTGTAGAACTGTCCTCTGTAGAACTGTCGTCTGTAGAATGGTCCTCTGTAGAACCTTCGTCTGTAGAACTGTCCTCTGTATAACTGTCGTCTGTAGAACTGTCGTCTGTAGAAGGGTCTTCTGTAGAACTGTCATCTGTAGAACTGTCATCTGTAGAACTGTCCTCTGTCGAACTGTTTTCTGTAGAACTGTCATCTGTAGAACTGTCGTCTGTAGAAGGGTCATCTGTAGAACTGTCCTCTGTAGAACCGTCGTCTGTAAAATGGTCCTCTTTTGAACTGTCGTCTGTAGAATGGTCCTTTGTAGAACTGTCGTCTGTAGAACTTTCGTCCATAGAACTGTCATCTGTAGAACTGTCTTCTGTAGAACTGTCATCTGTAGAACTGTCGTCTGTAGAATGGTCATCTGTAGAATTGTCCTCTGTAGAACTGTCCTCTGTAGAACTGTCGTCTGTAGAATGGTCCTTTGTAGAACTGTCGTCCATAGAACTGTCGTCTGTAGAAGGGTCTTCTGTAGAACTGTCATCTGTAGAACTGTCGTCTGTAGAATGGTCATCTGTAAAACTGTCCTCTGTAGAACTGTCGTCTGTAGAATGGTCCTCTGTAGAACTGTCGTCTGTAGAATGGTCCTCTGTAGAACTGTCGTCTGTAGAACTATCGTCTGTAAAACTGTCTTCTGTAGAACTGTCGTCTGTAGAACTGTCTTCTGTAGAACTGTCCTCTGTAGAACTGTCGTCTGTAGAACTGTCTTCTGTAGAACTGTCCTCTGTAGAACTGTCGTCTGTAAAACTGTCTTCTGTAGAACTGTCCTCTGTAGAACTGTCGTCTGTAGAATGGTCCTCTGTAGAACTGTCGTCTGTAGAATGGTCCTCTGTAGAACTGTCCTCTGTAGAACTATCGTCTGTAAAACTGTCTTCTGTAGAACTGTCGTCTGTAGAATGGTCATCTGTAGAACTGTCCTCTGTAGTACTGTCGTCTGTAGAATGGTCCTCTGTAGAACTGTCGTCTGTAGAATGGTCCTCTGTAGAACTGTCGTCTGTAGAACTTTCGTCCATAGAACTGTCATCTGTAGAACTGTCTTCTGTAGAACTGTCGTCTATAGAACTTTCGTCTGTAGAATGGTCATCTGTAGAACTGTCGTCTGTAGAACTTTCCTCTGTAGAACTGTCTTCTGTAGAACTGTCATCTGTACAACTGTCGTCTGTAAAACTGTCCTCTGTAGAACTGTCCTCTGTAGAACTGTCGTTTTTAGAATGGTCGTCTGTTGAACTGTCGTCTGTAGAATGGTCCTCTGTAGAACTGTCGTCTGTAGAACTGTTGTCCATAGAATGGTTGTCTGTAGAACTGTCGTCTGTAGAATGGTCCTCTGTAGAACTGTCGTCCATAGAACTGTCGTCTCTACAACTGTCCTCTGTAGAACTGTCGTCTGTAGAACTGTCGTCTGTAAAACTGCCCTCTGTAGAACTGTCTTCTGTAGAACTGTCATCTGTAGAACTGTCGTCTGTAGAATGGTCATCTGTAGAACTGTCATCTGTAGAACTGTCGTCTGTAAAATGATCCTCTGTTGAACTGTCGTCTGTATAATGGTCCTCTGTAGAACTGTCATCTGTAGAACTGTCGTCTGTAGAATGTTCATCTGTAGAACTGTCCTCTGAAGAATGGTCATCTGTAGAACTGTCCTCTGTAGAATGGTCCTCTGTAAAACTGTCCTATGTAGAACTGTCGTCTGTAGAATGGTCCTCTGTAGAACTGTCGTCTGTAGAACTGTCGTCTGTAGAACTGTCGTCTGTAGAATGGTCATCTGTAGAACTGTCGTCTGTAGAACTATCCTCTGTAGAACTGTCTTCTGTAGAACTGTCATCTGTAGAACTGTCGTCTGTAGAATGGTCGTCTGTAGAACTATCGTCTGTAGAACTGTCGTCTGTAGAATGGTCCTCTGTAAAACTGTCCTCTGTAGAACTGTCGTCTGTAGAATGGTCCTCTGTAGAACTGTCGTCTGTAGAACTGTCCTCTGTATAACTGTCGTCTGTAGAACTGTCGTCTGTAGAAAGGTCTTCTGTAGAACTGTCATCTGTAGAACTGTCATCTGTAGAACTGTCCTCTGTCGAACTGTTTTCTGTAGAACTGTCCTCTGTAGAACTGTCTTCTGTAGAACTGTCATCTGTAGAACTGTCGTCTGTAGAATGGTCATCTGTAGAATGGTCTTCTGTAGAACTGTCGTCTGTAGAACTGTCATCTGTAGAACTGTCCTATGTAGAACTGTCTTCCTTAGAACTGTCATCTGTAGAACTGTCGTCTGTAGAATCGTCATCTGTAGAACTGTCGTCTGTAGAACTATCCTCTGTAGAACTGTCTTCTGTAGAACTGTCATCTGTAGAACTGTCGTCTGTAGAATGGTCGTCTGTAGAACTATCGTCTGTAGAACTGTCGTCTGTAGAATGGTCCTCTGTAGAACTGTCCTCTGTAGAACTGTCGTCTGTAGAATGGTCCTCTGTAGAACTGTCGTCTGTAGAACTGTCCTCTGTATAACTGTCGTCTGTAGAACTGTCGTCTGTAGAAAGGTCTTCTGTAGAACTGTCATCTGTAGAACTGTCATCTGTAGAACTGTCCTCTGTCGAACTGTTTTCTGTAGAACTGTCATCTGTAGAACTGTCGTCTGTAGAAGGGTCATCTGTAGAACTGTCCTCTGTAGAACCGTCGTCTGTAAAATGGTCCTCTTTTGAACTGTCGTCTGTAGAACTGTCGTCCATAGAACTGTCATCTGTAGAACTGTCTTCTGTAGAACTGTCATCTGTAGAACTGTCGTCTGTAGAATGGTCATCTGTAGAATTGTCCTCTGTAGAACTGTCCTCTGTAGAACTGTCGTCTGTAGAATGGTCCTTTGTAGAACTGTCGTCCATAGAACTGTCGTCTGTAGAAGGGTCTTCTGTAGAACTGTCATCTGTAGAACTGTCGTCTGTAGAACTGTCCTCTGTAGAACTATCGTCTGTAAAACTGTCTTCTGTAGAACTGTCGTCTGTAGAATGGTCATCTGTAGAACTGTCCTCTGTAGAACTGTCGTCTGTAGAATGGTCTTCTGTAGAACTGTCATCTGTAGAACTGTCGTCTGTAGAATGGTCATCTGTAGAATTGTCCTCTGTAGAACTGTCCTCTGTAGAACTGTCGTCTGTAGAATGGTCCTTTGTAGAACTGTCGTCCATAGAACTGTCGTCTGTAGAAGGGTCTTCTGTAGAACTGTCATCTGTAGAACTGTCGTCTGTAGAACTGTCCTCTGTAGAACTATCGTCTGTAAAACTGTCTTCTGTAGAACTGTCGTCTGTAGAATGGTCATCTGTAGAACTGTCCTCTGTAAAACTGTCGTCTGTAGAATGGTCCTCTGTAGAACTGTCGTCTGTAGAATGGTCCTCTGTAGAACTGTCGTCTGTAGAACTTTCGTCCATAGAACTGTCATCTGTAGAACTGTCTTCTGTAGAACTGTCGTCTATAGAACTGTCGTCTGTAGAATGGTCATCTGTAGAACTGTCGTCTGTAGAACTGTCTTCTGTAGAACTGTCATCTGTAGAACTGTCGTTTGTAGAACTTTCGTCCATAGAACTGTCATCTGTAGAACTGTCTTCTGTAGAACTGTCTTCTGTAGAACTGTCATCTGTAGAACTGTCGTCTGTAGAATGGTCATCTGTAGAATGGTCTTCTGTAGAACTGTCGTCTGTAGAATGGTCCTCTGTAGAACTGTCGTCTGTAGAACTTTCGTCCATAAAACTGTCATCTGTAGAACTGTCTTCTGTAGAACTGTCATCTGTAGAACTGTCGTCTGTAGAACTGTCGTCTGTAGAATTGTCCTCTGTATAACTGTCGTCTGTAGAACTGTCGTCTGTAGAACTGTCATCTGTAGAACTGTCCTCTGTAGAAGGGTCCTCTGTAGAACTGTCTTCTGTAGAACTGTCATCTGTAGAACTGTCGTCTGTAGAATGGTCATCTGTAGAATGGTCTTCTGTAGAACTGTCGTCTGTAGAATGGTCCTCTGTAGAACTGTCGTCTGTAGAACTTTCGTCCATAAAACTGTCATCTGTAGAACTGTCTTCTGTAGAACTGTCATCTGTAGAACTGTCGTCTGTAGAACTGTCGTCTGTAGAATTGTCCTCTGTATAACTGTCGTCTGTAGAACTGTCGTCTGTAGAACTGTCATCTGTAGAACTGTCCTCTGTAGAAGGGTCATCTGTAGAACTGTCTTCTGTAGAACTGTCGTCTATAGAACTGTCGTCTGTAGAATGGTCATCTGTAGAACTGTCATCTGTAGAACTGTCCTATGTAGAACTGTCTTCCTTAGAACTGTCATCTGTAGAACTGTCGTCTGTAGAATGGTCATCTGTAGAACTGTCCTCTGTAGAACTGTCGTCTGTAAAATGGTCCTCTGTTAAACTGTCGTCTGTAGAATGGTCCTCTGTAGAACTGTCGTCTGTAGAAATGTCCTTTTTGGAACTGTCGTCTGTAGAATGGTCCTCTGTAGAACTGTCGTCTATAGAACTGTCGTCTGTAGAATGGTCATCTGTAGAACTGTCATCTGTAGAACTGTCCTATGTAGAACTGTCTTCCTTAGAACTGTCTTCTGTAGAACTGTCGTCTGTAGAATGGTCATCTGTAGAACTGTCCTCTGTAGAACTGTCGTCTGTAGAATGGTCCTCTGTAGAACTGTCGTCTGTAGAATGGTCCTCTGTAGAACTGTCCTCTGTAGAACTGTCATCCATAGAACTGTCATCTGTAGAACTGTCGTCTGTAGAACTGTCGTCTGTAGAATTGTCCTCTGTAGAACTGTCGTCTGTAGAACTGTCGTCTGTAGAACTGTCATCTGTAGAACTGTCCTCTGTAGAAGGGTCCTCTGTAGAACTTTCCTCTGTAGAACTGTCGTCTGTAGAATGGTCCTCTTTAGAACTGTCGTTTGTAAAACTGTCGTCTGTAGAATGGTCATCTGTAAAACTGTCTTCTGTAGAACTGTCGTCTATAGAACTGTCGTCTGTAGAATGGTCATCTGTAAAAACTGTCGTCTGTAGAACTGTCCTCTGTAGAACTGTCTTCTGTAGAACTGTCGTTTGTAGAACTTTCGTCCATAGAACTGTCATCTGTAGAACTGTCTTCTGTAGAACTGTCTTCTGTAGAACTGTCATCTGTAGAACTGTCGTCTGTAGAATGGTCATCTGTAGAATGGTCTTCTGTAGAACTGTCGTCTGTAGAATGGTCCTCTGTAGAACTGTCGTCTGTAGAACTTTCGTCCATAAAACTGTCATCTGTAGAACTGTCTTCTGTAGAACTGTCATCTGTAGAACTGTCGTCTGTAGAACTGTCGTCTGTAGAATTGTCCTCTGTATAACTGTCGTCTGTAGAACTGTCGTCTGTAGAACTGTCATCTGTAGAACTGTCCTCTGTAGAAGGGTCCTCTGTAGAACTGTCTTCTGTAGAACTGTCATCTGTAGAACTGTCGTCTGTAGAATGGTCATCTGTAGAATGGTCTTCTGTAGAACTGTCGTCTGTAGAATGGTCCTCTGTAGAACTGTCGTCTGTAGAACTTTCGTCCATAAAACTGTCATCTGTAGAACTGTCTTCTGTAGAACTGTCATCTGTAGAACTGTCGTCTGTAGAACTGTCGTCTGTAGAATTGTCCTCTGTATAACTGTCGTCTGTAGAACTGTCGTCTGTAGAACTGTCATCTGTAGAACTGTCCTCTGTAGAAGGGTCATCTGTAGAACTGTCTTCTGTAGAACTGTCGTCTATAGAACTGTCGTCTGTAGAATGGTCATCTGTAGAACTGTCATCTGTAGAACTGTCCTATGTAGAACTGTCTTCCTTAGAACTGTCATCTGTAGAACTGTCGTCTGTAGAATGGTCATCTGTAGAACTGTCCTCTGTAGAACTGTCGTCTGTAAAATGGTCCTCTGTTAAACTGTCGTCTGTAGAATGGTCCTCTGTAGAACTGTCGTCTGTAGAAATGTCCTTTTTGGAACTGTCGTCTGTAGAATGGTCCTCTGTAGAACTGTCGTCTATAGAACTGTCGTCTGTAGAATGGTCATCTGTAGAACTGTCATCTGTAGAACTGTCCTATGTAGAACTGTCTTCCTTAGAACTGTCTTCTGTAGAACTGTCGTCTGTAGAATGGTCATCTGTAGAACTGTCCTCTGTAGAACTGTCGTCTGTAGAATGGTCCTCTGTAGAACTGTCGTCTGTAGAATGGTCCTCTGTAGAACTGTCCTCTGTAGAACTGTCATCCATAGAACTGTCATCTGTAGAACTGTCGTCTGTAGAACTGTCGTCTGTAGAATTTTCCTCTGTAGAACTGTCGTCTGTAGAACTGTCGTCTGTAGAACTGTCATCTGTAGAACTGTCCTCTGTAGAAGGGTCCTCTGTAGAACTTTCCTCTGTAGAACTGTCGTCTGTAGAATGGTCCTCTTTAGAACTGTCGTTTGTAAAACTGTCGTCTGTAGAATGGTCATCTGTAAAACTGTCTTCTGTAGAACTGTCGTCTATAGAACTGTCGTCTGTAGAATGGTCATCTGTAAAAACTGTCGTCTGTAGAACTGTCCTCTGTAGAACTGTCTTCTGTAGAACTGTCATCTGTACAACTGTCGTCTGTAGAACTGTCCTCTGTAGAACTGTCCTCTGTAGAACTGTCGTTTTTAGAATGGTCGTCTGTTGAACTGTCGTCTGTAGAATGGTCCTCTGTAGAACTGTCGTCTGTAGAACTGTTGTCCATAGAATGGTCGTCTGTAGAACTGTCGTCTGTAGAATGGTCCTCTGTAGAACTGTCGTCCATAGAACTGTCGTCTCTACAACTGTCCTCTGTAGAACTGTCGTCTGTAGAACTGTCGTCTGTAGAACTGTCCTCTGTAGAACTGTCTTCTGTAGAACTGTCATCTGTAGAACTGTCGTCTGTAGAATGGTCATCTGTAGAACTGTCATCTGTAGAACTGTCGTCTGTAGAATGGTCCTCTGTTGAACTGTCGTCTGTAGAATGGTCTTCTGTAGAACTGTCATCTGTAGAACTATCGTCTGTAAAACTGTCTTCTGTAGAACTGTCGTCTGTAGAATGGTCATCTGTAGAACTGTCCTCTGTAGAACTGTCGTCTGTAGAATGGTCCTCTGTAGAACTGTCGTCTGTAGAATGGTCCTCTGTAGAACTGTCGTCTGTAGAACTTTCGTCCATAGAACTGTCATCTGTAGAACTGTCTTCTGTAGAACTGTCATCTGTAGAACTGTCGTCTGTAGAATGGTCATCTGTAGAATTGTCCTCTGTAGAACTGTCCTCTGTAGAACTGTCGTCTGTAGAATGGTCCTTTGTAGAACTGTCGTCCATAGAACTGTCGTCTGTAGAAGGGTCTTCTGTAGAACTGTCATCTGTAGAACTGTCGTCTGTAGAACTGTCCTCTGTAGAACTATCGTCTGTAAAACTGTCTTCTGTAGAACTGTCGTCTGTAGAATGGTCATCTGTAGAACTGTCCTCTGTAGAACTGTCGTCTGTAGAATGGTCCTCTGTAGAACTGTCGTCTGTAGAATGGTCCTCTGTAGAACTGTCGTCTGTAGAACTTTCGTCCATAGAACTGTCATCTGTAGAACTGTCTTCTGTAGAACTGTCGTCTGTAGAACTGTCTTCTGTAGAACTGTCATCTGTAGAACTGTCGTTTGTAGAACTTTCGTCCATAGAACTGTCATCTGTAGAACTGTCTTCTGTAGAACTGTCGTCTATAGAACTGTCGTCTGTAGAATGGTCATCTGTAGAACTGTCGTCTGTAGAACTGTCTTCTGTAGAACTGTCTTCTGTAGAACTGTCATCTGTAGAACTGTCGTCTGTAGAATGGTCATCTGTAGAATGGTCTTCTGTAGAACTGTCGTCTGTAGAATGGTCCTCTGTAGAACTGTCGTCTGTAGAACTTTCGTCCATAAAACTGTCATCTGTAGAACTGTCTTCTGTAGAACTGTCATCTGTAGAACTGTCGTCTGTAGAACTGTCGTCTGTAGAATTGTCCTCTGTATAACTGTCGTCTGTAGAACTGTCGTCTGTAGAACTGTCATCTGTAGAACTGTCCTCTGTAGAAGGGTCATCTGTAGAACTGTCTTCTGTAGAACTGTCGTCTATAGAATTGTCGTCTGTAGAATGGTCATCTGTAGAACTGTCGTCTGTAGAACTGTCCTATGTAGAACTGTCTTCCTTAGAACTGTCATCTGTAGAACTGTCGTCTGTAGAATGGTCATCTGTAGAACTGTCCTCTGTAGAACTGTCGTCTGTAAAATGGTCCTCTGTTGAACTGCCGTCTGTAGAATGGTCCTCTGTAGAACTGTCGTCTGTAGAACTGTCCTTTTTGGAACTGTCGTCTGTAGAATGGTCCTCTGTAGAACTGTCGTCCATAGAACTGTCGTCTGTAGAATGGTCTTCTGTAGAAATGTCGTCTGTAGAATGGTCCTCTGTAGAACTGTCCTCTGTAGAACTGTCATCCATAGAACTGTCATCTGTAGAACTGTCGTCTGTAGAACTGTCGTCTGTAGAATTGTCCTCTGTAGAACTGTCGTCTGTAGAACTGTCGTCTGTAGAACTGTCATCTGTAGAACTGTCCTCTGTAGAAGGGTCCTCTGTAGAACTTTCCTCTGTAGAACTGTCGTCTGTAGAATGGTCCTCTTTAGAACTGTCGTCTGTAAAACTGTCGTCTGTAGAATGGTCATCTGTAGAACTGTCTTCTGTAGAACTGTCGTCTATAGAACTGTCGTCTGTAGAATGGTCATCTGTAAAAACTGTCGTCTGTAGAACTGTCCTCTGTAGAACGGTCTTCTGTAGACCTGTCATCTGTACAACTGTCGTCTGTAGAACTGTCCTCTGTAGAACTGTCCTCTGTAGAACTGTCGTTTTTAGAATGGTCGTCTGTTGAACTGTCGTCTGTAGAATGGTCCTCTGTAGAACTGTCGTCTGTAGAACTGTTGTCCATAGAATGGTCGTCTGTAGAACTGTCGTCTGTAGAATGGTCCTCTGTAGAACTGTCGTCCATAGAACTGTCGTCTCTACAACTGTCCTCTGTAGAACTGTCGTCTGTAGAACTGTCGTCTGTAGAACTGTCCTCTGTAGAACTGTCTTGTGTAGAACTGTCATCTGTAGAACTGTCGTCTGTAGAATGGTCATCTGTAGAACTGTCATCTGTAGAACTGTCGTCTGTAGAATGGTCCTCTGTTGAACTGTCGTCTGTAGAATGGTCCTCTGTAGAACTGTCATCTGTAGAACTGTCGTCTGTAGAATGTTCATCTGTAGAACTGTCCTCTGAAGAATGGTCATCTGTAGAACTGTCCTCTGTAGAATGGTCCTCTGTAGAACTGTCCTATGTAGAACTATCGTCTGTAGAATGGTCCTCTGTAGAACTGTCGTCTGTAGAACTGTCGTCTGTAGAACTATCCTCTGTAGAACTGTCATCTGTAGAACTGTCATCTGTAGAACTGTCGTCTGTAGAATGGTCGTCTGTAGAACTGTCGTCTGTAGAACTTTCGTCTGTAGAATGGTCCTCTGTAGAACTGTCGTCTGTAGAACTGTCGTCTGTAGAATGGTCCTCTGTAGAACTGTCGTCTGTAGAAGGGTCTTCTGTAGAACTGTCATCTGTAGAACTGTCGTCTGTAGAATTATCCTCTGTAGAACTGTCTTCTGTAGAACTGTCATCTGTAAAACTGTCGTCTGTAGAATGGTCGTCTGTAGAACTGTCCTCTGTAGAACTGTCGTCTGTAGACGGGTCCTCTGTAGAACTGTCGTCTGTAGAACTGTCGTCTGTAGAACTGTCATCTGTAGAACGGTCCTCTGTAGAACTGTCGTCTGTAGAACTGTCCTCTGTAGAACTGTCCTCTGTAGAACTGTCGTCTGTAGAATGGTCCTCTGTAGAACTGTCGTCTGTAGAACTGTTGTTTGTAGAACTGTCGTCTGTAGAATGGTCATCTGTAGAACTGTCGTCTGTAGAACTATCCTCTGTAGAACTGTCTTCTGTAGAACTGTCATCTGTAGAACTGTCGTCTGTAGAATGGTCGTCTGTAGAACTGTCGTCTGTAGAACTGTCGTCTGTAGAAGGGTCCTCTGTATAACTGTCGTCTGTAGAACTGTCGTCTGTAGAAGGGTCCTCTGTAGAACTGTCATCTGTAGAACTGTCGTCTGTAGAACTATCCTCTGTAGAACTGTCTTCTGTAGAACTGTCATCTGTAGAACTGTCGTCTGTAGAATGGTCGTCTGTAGAACTGTCGTCTGTAGAAGGGTCCTCTGTATAACTGTCGTCTGTAGAACTGTCGTCTGTAGAACTGTCATCTGTAGAACTGTCGTCTGTAGAACTGTCCTCAGTAGAACTGTCTTCTGTAGAACTGTCATCTGTAGAACTGTCGTCTGTAGAATGGTCATCTGTAGAATGGTCTTCTGTAGAACTGTCGTCTGTAGAACTGTCATCTGTAGTACTGTCCTATGTAGAACTGTCTTCCTTAGAACTGTCATCTGTAGAACTGTCGTCTGTAGAATGGTCATCTGTAGAACTGTCCTCTGTAGAACTGTCCTATGTAGAACTGTCTTCCTTAGAACTGTCATCTGTAGAACTGTCGTCTGTAGAATGGTCATCTGTAGAACTGTCGTCTGTGGAACTGTCGTCTGTAAAATGGTCCTCTGTTGAACTGTCGTCTGTAGAATGGTCGTCTGTAGAACTGTCCTCTGTAGAACTGTCGTCTGTAGACGGGTCCTCTGTAGAACTGTCGTCTGTAGAACTGTCGTCTGTAGAACTGTCATCTGTAGAACGGTCCTCTGTAGAACTGTCGTCTGTAGAACTGTCGTCTGTAGAATGGTCATCTGTAGAACTGTCGTCTGTAGAACTATCCTCTGTAGAACTGTCTTCTGTAGAACTGTCATCTGTAGAACTGTCGTCTGTAGAATGGTCGTCTGTAGAACTGTCGTCTGTAGAACTGTCGTCTGTAGAAGGGTCCTCTGTATAACTGTCGTCTGTAGAACTGTCGTCTGTAGAAGGGTCCTCTGTAGAACTGTCATCTGTAGAACTGTCGTCTGTAGAACTATCCTCTGTAGAACTGTCTTCTGTAGAACTGTCATCTGTAGAACTGTCGTCTGTAGAATGGTCGTCTGTAGAACTGTCGTCTGTAGAAGGGTCCTCTGTATAACTGTCGTCTGTAGAACTGTCGTCTGTAGAACTGTCATCTGTATAACTGTCGTCTGTAGAACTGTCCTCTGTAGAACTGTCTTCTGTAGAACTGTCATCTGTAGAACTGTCGTCTGTAGAATGGTCATCTGTAAAATGGTCTTCTGTAGAACTGTCGTCTGTAGAACTGTCATCTGTAGAACTGTCCTATGTAGAACTGTCTTCCTTAGAACTGTCATCTGTAGAACTGTCGTCTGTAGAATGGTCATCTGTAGAACTGTCCTCTGTAGAACTGTCCTATGTAGAACTGTCTTCCTTAGAACTGTCGTCTGTAGAATGGTCATCTGTAGAACTGTCGTCTGTAGAACTGTCGTCTGTAAAATGGTCCTCTGTTGAACTGTCGTCTGTAGAATGGTCCTCTGTAGAACTGTCGTCTGTAGAACTGTCCTTTTTATAATTGTCGTCTGTAGAATGGTCGTCTGTAGAACTGTCGTCCATAGAACTGTCGTCTGTAGAATCGTCCTCTGTAGAACTGTCGTCTGTAGAATGGTCCTCTGTAGAACTGTCTTCTGTAGAACTGTCATCTGTAGAACTGTCGTCTGTAGAATGGTCGTCTGTAGAACTGTCGTCTGTAGAAGGGTCCTCTGTATAACTGTCGTCTGTAGAACTGTCGTCTGTAGAACTGTCATCTGTAGAACTGTCGTCTGTAGAACTGTCCTCTGTAGAACTGTCTTCTGTAGAACTGTCATCTGTAGAACTGTCGTCTGTAGAATGGTCATCTGTAGAATGGTCTTCTGTAGAACTGTCGTCTGTAGAACTGTCATCTGTAGAACTGTCCTATGTAGAACTGTCTTCCTTAGAACTGTCATCTGTAGAACTGTCGTCTGTAGAATGGTCATCTGTAGAACTGTCCTCTGTAGAACTGTCCTATGTAGAACTGTCTTCCTTAGAACTGTCATCTGTAGAACTGTCGTCTGTAGAATGGTCATCTGTAGAACTGTCGTCTGTAGAACTGTCGTCTGTAAAATGGTCCTCTGTTGAACTGTCGTCTGTAGAATGGTCCTCTGTAGAACTGTCGTCTGTAGAACTGTCCTTTTTATAATTGTCGTCTGTAGAATGGTCGTCTGTAGAACTGTCGTCCATAGAACTGTCGTCTGTAGAATGGTCCTCTGTAGAACTGTCGTCTGTAGAATGGTCCTCTGTAGAACTGTCATCCATAGAACTGTCATCTGTAGAACTGTCGTCTGTAGAACTGTCGTCTGTAGAATTGTCCTCTGTAGAACTGTCGTCTGTAGAACTGTCGTCTGTAGAACTGTCATCTGTAGAATGGTCATCTGTAGAATGGTCATCTGTAGAACTTTCCTCTGTAGAACTGTCGTCTGTAGAATGGTCCTCTTTAGAACTGTCGTCTGTAAAACTGTCGTCTGTAGAATGGTCATCTGTAGAACTGTCTTCTGTAGAACTGTCGTCTATAGAACTGTCGTCTGTAGAATGGTCATCTGTAAAAACTGTCGTCTGTAGAACTGTCCTCTGTAGAACTGTCTTCTGTAGAACTGTCATCTGTACAACTGTCGTCTGTAGAACTGTCGTCTGTAGAATGGTCCTCTGTAGAACTGTCGTCTGTAGAAGGGTCTTCTGTAGAACTGTCATCTGTAGAACTGTCGTCTGTAGAATTATCCTCTGTAGAACTGTCTTCTGTAGAACTGTCATCTGTAAAACTGTCGTCTGTAGAATGGTCGTCTGTAGAACTGTCCTCTGTAGAACTGTCGTCTGTAGACGGGTCCTCTGTAGAACTGTCGTCTGTAGAACTGTCGTCTGTAGAACTGTCATCTGTATAACGGTCCTCTGTAGAACTGTCGTCTGTAGAACTGTCCTCTGTAGAACTGTCCTCTGTAGAACTATCGTCTGTAGAATGGTCCTCTGTAGAACTGTCGTCTGTAGAACTGTTGTTTGTAGAACTGTCGTCTGTAGAATGGTCATCTGTAGAACTGTCGTCTGTAGAACTATCCTCTGTAGAACTGTCTTCTGTAGAACTGTCATCTGTAGAACTGTCGTCTGTAGAATGGTCGTCTGTAGAACTGTCGTCTGTAGCACTGTCGTCTGTAGAAGGGTCCTCTGTATAACTGTCGTCTGTAGAACTGTCGTCTGTAGAAGGGTCCTCTGTAGAACTGTCATCTGTAGAACTGTCGTCTGTAGAACTATCCTCTGTAGAACTGTCTTCTGTAAAACTGTCATCTGTAGAACTGTCGTCTGTAGAATGGTCGTCTGTAGAACTGTCGTCTGTAGAAGGGTCCTCTGTATAACTGTCGTCTGTAGAACTGTCGTCTGTAGAACTGTCATCTGTAGAACTGTCGTCTGTAGAACTGTCCTCTGTAGAACTGTCTTCTGTAGAACTGTCATCTGTAGAACTGTCGTCTGTAGAATGGTCATCTGTAGAATGGTCTTCTGTAGAACTGTCGTCTGTAGAACTGTCATCTGTAGAACTGTCCTACGTAGAACTGTCTTCCTTAGAACTGTCATCTGTAGAACTGTCGTCTGTAGAATGGTCATCTGTAGAACTGTCCTTTGTAGAACTGTCCTATGTAGAACTGTCTTCCTTAGAACTGTCATCTGTAGAACTGTCGTCTGTAGAATGGTCATCTGTAGAACTGTCGTCTGTAGAACTGTCGTCTGTAAAATGGTCCTCTGTTGAACTGTCGTCTGTAGAATGGTCCTCTGTAGAACTGTCGTCTGTAGAACTGTCCTTTTTATAATTGTCGTCTGTAGAATGGTCGTCTGTAGAACTGTCGTCCATAGAACTGTCGTCTGTAGAATGGTCCTCTGTAGAACTGTCGTCTGTAGAATGGTCCTCTGTAGAACTGTCATCCATAGAACTGTCATCTGTAGAACTGTCGTCTGTAGAACTGTCGTCTGTAGAATTGTCCTCTGTAGAACTGTCGTCTGTAGAACTGTCGTCTGTAGAACTGTCATCTGTAGAACTGTCCTCTGTAGAAGGGTCCTCTGTAGAACTTTCCTCTGTAGAACTGTCGTCTGTAGAATGGTCCTCTTTAGAACTGTCGTCTGTAAAACTGTCGTCTGTAGAATGGTCATCTCTAGAACTGTCTTCTTTAGAACTGTCGTCTATAGAACTGTCGTCTGTAGAATGGTCATCTGTAAAAACTGTCGTCTGTAGAACTGTCCTCTGTAGAACTGTCTTCTGTAGAACTGTCATCTGTACAACTGTCGTCTGTAGAACTGTCCTCTGTAGAACTGTCCTCTGTAGAACTGTCGTTTTTAGAATGGTCGTCTGTTGAACTGTCGTCTGTAGAATGGTCCTCTGTAGAACTGTCGTCTGTAGAACTGTTGTCCATAGAATGGTTGTCTGTAGAACTGTCGTCTGTAGAATGGTCCTCTGTAGAACTGTCGTCCATAGAACTGTCGTCTCTACAACTGTCCTCTGTAGAACTGTCGTCTGTAGAACTGTCGTCTGTAAAACTGTCCTCTGTAGAACTGTCTTCTGTAGAACTGTCATCTGTAGAACTGTCGTCTGTAGAATGGTCATCTGTAGAACTGTCATCTGTAGAACTGTCGTCTGTAGAATGATCCTCTGTTGAACTGTCGTCTGTAGAATGGTCCTCTGTAGAACTGTCATCTGTAGAACTGTCGTCTGTAGAATGTTCATCTGTAGAACTGTCCTCTGAAGAATGGTCATCTGTAGAACTATCCTCTGTAGAACTGTCTTCTGTAGAACTGTCATCTGTAGAACTGTCGTCTGTAGAATGGTCGTCTGTAGAACTATCGTCTGTAGAACTGTCGTCTGTAGAATGGTCCTCTGTAGAACTGTCCTCTGTAGAACTGTCGTCTGTAGAATGGTCCTCTGTAGAACCTTCGTCTGTAGAACTGTCCTCTGTATAACTGTCGTCTGTAGAACTGTCGTCTGTAGAAGGGTCTTCTGTAGAACTGTCATCTGTAGAACTGTCATCTGTAGAACTGTCCTCTGTCGAACTGTTTTCTGTAGAACTGTCATCTGTAGAACTGTCGTCTGTAGAAGGGTCATCTGTAGAACTGTCCTCTGTAGAACCGTCGTCTGTAAAATGGTCTTCTTTTGAACTGTCGTCTGTAGAATGGTCCTCTGTAGAACTGTCGTCTGTAGAACTTTCGTCCATAGAACTGTCATCTGTAGAACTGTCTTCTGTAGAACTGTCATCTGTAGAACTGTCGTCTGTAGAATGGTCATCTGTAGAATTGTCCTCTGTAGAACTGTCCTCTGTAGAACTGTCGTCTGTAGAATGGTCCTTTGTAGAACTGTCGTCCATAGAACTGTCGTCTGTAGAAGGGTCTTCTGTAGAACTGTCATCTGTAGAACTGTCGTCTGTAGAATGGTCATCTGTAAAACTGTCCTCTGTAGAACTGTCGTCTGTAGAATGGTCATCTGTAGAACTGTCGTCTGTAGAATGGTCATCTGTAGAACTGTCGTCTGTAGAACTGTCTTCTGTAGAACTGTCATCTGTAGAACTGTCGTTTGTAGAACTTTCGTCCATAGAACTGTCATCTGTAGAACTGTCTTCTGTAGAACTGTCGTCTATAGAACTGTCGTCTGTAGAATGGTCATCTGTAGAACTGTCGTCTGTAGAACTGTCTTCTGTAGAACTGTCTTCTGTAGAACTGTCATCTGTAGAACTGTCGTCTGTAGAATGGTCATCTGTAGAATGGTCTTCTGTAGAACTGTCGTCTGTAGAATGGTCCTCTGTAGAACTGTCGTCTGTAGAACTTTCGTCCATAAAACTGTCATCTGTAGAACTGTCTTCTGTAGAACTGTCATCTGTAGAACTGTCGTCTGTAGAACTGTCGTCTGTAGAATTGTCCTCTGTATAACTGTCGTCTGTAGAACTGTCGTCTGTAGAACTGTCATCTGTAGAACTGTCCTCTGTAGAAGGGTCATCTGTAGAACTGTCTTCTGTAGAACTGTCGTCTATAGAATTGTCGTCTGTAGAATGGTCATCTGTAGAACTGTCGTCTGTAGAACTGTCCTATGTAGAACTGTCTTCCTTAGAACTGTCATCTGTAGAACTGTCGTCTGTAGAATGGTCATCTGTAGAACTGTCCTCTGTAGAACTGTCGTCTGTAAAATGGTCCTCTGTTGAACTGCCGTCTGTAGAATGGTCCTCTGTAGAACTGTCGTCTGTAGAACTGTCCTTTTTGGAACTGTCGTCTGTAGAATGGTCCTCTGTAGAACTGTCGTCCATAGAACTGTCGTCTGTAGAATGGTCTTCTGTAGAAATGTCGTCTGTAGAATGGTCCTCTGTAGAACTGTCCTCTGTAGAACTGTCATCCATAGAACTGTCATCTGTAGAACTGTCGTCTGTAGAACTGTCGTCTGTAGAATTGTCCTCTGTAGAACTGTCGTCTGTAGAACTGTCGTCTGTAGAACTGTCATCTGTAGAACTGTCCTCTGTAGAAGGGTCCTCTGTAGAACTTTCCTCTGTAGAACTGTCGTCTGTAGAATGGTCCTCTTTAGAACTGTCGTCTGTAAAACTGTCGTCTGTAGAATGGTCATCTGTAGAACTGTCTTCTGTAGAACTGTCGTCTATAGAACTGTCGTCTGTAGAATGGTCATCTGTAAAAACTGTCGTCTGTAGAACTGTCCTCTGTAGAACTGTCTTCTGTAGAACTGTCATCTGTACAACTGTCGTCTGTAGAACTGTCCTCTGTAGAACTGTCCTCTGTAGAACTGTCGTTTTTAGAATGGTCGTCTGTTGAACTGTCGTCTGTAGAATGGTCCTCTGTAGAACTGTCGTCTGTAGAACTGTTGTCCATAGAATGGTCGTCTGTAGAACTGTCGTCTGTAGAATGGTCCTCTGTAGAACTGTCGTCCATAGAACTGTCGTCTCTACAACTGTCCTCTGTAGAACTGTCGTCTGTAGAACTGTCGTCTGTAGAACTGTCCTCTGTAGAACTGTCTTGTGTAGAACTGTCATCTGTAGAACTGTCGTCTGTAGAATGGTCATCTGTAGAACTGTCATCTGTAGAACTGTCGTCTGTAGAATGGTCCTCTGTTGAACTGTCGTCTGTAGAATGGTCCTCTGTAGAACTGTCATCTGTAGAACTGTCGTCTGTAGAATGTTCATCTGTAGAACTGTCCTCTGAAGAATGGTCATCTGTAGAACTGTCCTCTGTAGAATGGTCCTCTGTAGAACTGTCCTATGTAGAACTATCGTCTGTAGAATGGTCCTCTGTAGAACTGTCGTCTGTAGAACTGTCGTCTGTAGAACTATCCTCTGTAGAACTGTCATCTGTAGAACTGTCATCTGTAGAACTGTCGTCTGTAGAATGGTCGTCTGTAGAACTGTCGTCTGTAGAACTTTCGTCTGTAGAATGGTCCTCTGTAGAACTGTCGTCTGTAGAACTGTCGTCTGTAGAATGGTCCTCTGTAGAACTGTCGTCTGTAGAAGGGTCTTCTGTAGAACTGTCATCTGTAGAACTGTCGTCTGTAGAATTATCCTCTGTAGAACTGTCTTCTGTAGAACTGTCATCTGTAAAACTGTCGTCTGTAGAATGGTCGTCTGTAGAACTGTCCTCTGTAGAACTGTCGTCTGTAGACGGGTCCTCTGTAGAACTGTCGTCTGTAGAACTGTCGTCTGTAGAACTGTCATCTGTAGAACGGTCCTCTGTAGAACTGTCGTCTGTAGAACTGTCCTCTGTAGAACTGTCCTCTGTAGAACTGTCGTCTGTAGAATGGTCCTCTGTAGAACTGTCGTCTGTAGAACTGTTGTTTGTAGAACTGTCGTCTGTAGAATGGTCATCTGTAGAACTGTCGTCTGTAGAACTATCCTCTGTAGAACTGTCTTCTGTAGAACTGTCATCTGTAGAACTGTCGTCTGTAGAATGGTCGTCTGTAGAACTGTCGTCTGTAGAACTGTCGTCTGTAGAAGGGTCCTCTGTATAACTGTCGTCTGTAGAACTGTCGTCTGTAGAAGGGTCCTCTGTAGAACTGTCATCTGTAGAACTGTCGTCTGTAGAACTATCCTCTGTAGAACTGTCTTCTGTAGAACTGTCATCTGTAGAACTGTCGTCTGTAGAATGGTCGTCTGTAGAACTGTCGTCTGTAGAAGGGTCCTCTGTATAACTGTCGTCTGTAGAACTGTCGTCTGTAGAACTGTCATCTGTAGAACTGTCGTCTGTAGAACTGTCCTCAGTAGAACTGTCTTCTGTAGAACTGTCATCTGTAGAACTGTCGTCTGTAGAATGGTCATCTGTAGAATGGTCTTCTGTAGAACTGTCGTCTGTAGAACTGTCATCTGTAGAACTGTCCTATGTAGAACTGTCTTCCTTAGAACTGTCATCTGTAGAACTGTCGTCTGTAGAATGGTCATCTGTAGAACTGTCCTCTGTAGAACTGTCCTATGTAGAACTGTCTTCCTTAGAACTGTCATCTGTAGAACTGTCGTCTGTAGAATGGTCATCTGTAGAACTGTCGTCTGTGGAACTGTCGTCTGTAAAATGGTCCTCTGTTGAACTGTCGTCTGTAGAATGGTCGTCTGTAGAACTGTCCTCTGTAGAACTGTCGTCTGTAGACGGGTCCTCTGTAGAACTGTCGTCTGTAGAACTGTCGTCTGTAGAACTGTCATCTGTAGAACGGTCCTCTGTAGAACTGTCGTCTGTAGAACTGTCGTCTGTAGAATGGTCATCTGTAGAACTGTCGTCTGTAGAACTATCCTCTGTAGAACTGTCTTCTGTAGAACTGTCATCTGTAGAACTGTCGTCTGTAGAATGGTCGTCTGTAGAACTGTCGTCTGTAGAACTGTCGTCTGTAGAAGGGTCCTCTGTATAACTGTCGTCTGTAGAACTGTCGTCTGTAGAAGGGTCCTCTGTAGAACTGTCATCTGTAGAACTGTCGTCTGTAGAACTATCCTCTGTAGAACTGTCTTCTGTAGAACTGTCATCTGTAGAACTGTCGTCTGTAGAATGGTCGTCTGTAGAACTGTCGTCTGTAGAAGGGTCCTCTGTATAACTGTCGTCTGTAGAACTGTCGTCTGTAGAACTGTCATCTGTATAACTGTCGTCTGTAGAACTGTCCTCTGTAGAACTGTCTTCTGTAGAACTGTCATCTGTAGAACTGTCGTCTGTAGAATGGTCATCTGTAGAATGGTCTTCTGTAGAACTGTCGTCTGTAGAACTGTCATCTGTAGAACTGTCCTATGTAGAACTGTCTTCCTTAGAACTGTCATCTGTAGAACTGTCGTCTGTAGAATGGTCATCTGTAGAACTGTCCTCTGTAGAACTGTCCTATGTAGAACTGTCTTCCTTAGAACTGTCGTCTGTAGAATGGTCATCTGTAGAACTGTCGTCTGTAGAACTGTCGTCTGTAAAATGGTCCTCTGTTGAACTGTCGTCTGTAGAATGGTCCTCTGTAGAACTGTCGTCTGTAGAACTGTCCTTTTTATAATTGTCGTCTGTAGAATGGTCGTCTGTAGAACTGTCGTCCATAGAACTGTCGTCTGTAGAATCGTCCTCTGTAGAACTGTCGTCTGTAGAATGGTCCTCTGTAGAACTGTCTTCTGTAGAACTGTCATCTGTAGAACTGTCGTCTGTAGAATGGTCGTCTGTAGAACTGTCGTCTGTAGAAGGGTCCTCTGTATAACTGTCGTCTGTAGAACTGTCGTCTGTAGAACTGTCATCTGTAGAACTGTCGTCTGTAGAACTGTCCTCTGTAGAACTGTCTTCTGTAGAACTGTCATCTGTAGAACTGTCGTCTGTAGAATGGTCATCTGTAGAATGGTCTTCTGTAGAACTGTCGTCTGTAGAACTGTCATCTGTAGAACTGTCCTATGTAGAACTGTCTTCCTTAGAACTGTCATCTGTAGAACTGTCGTCTGTAGAATGGTCATCTGTAGAACTGTCCTCTGTAGAACTGTCCTATGTAGAACTGTCTTCCTTAGAACTGTCATCTGTAGAACTGTCGTCTGTAGAATGGTCATCTGTAGAACTGTCGTCTGTAGAACTGTCGTCTGTAAAATGGTCCTCTGTTGAACTGTCGTCTGTAGAATGGTCCTCTGTAGAACTGTCGTCTGTAGAACTGTCCTTTTTATAATTGTCGTCTGTAGAATGGTCGTCTGTAGAACTGTCGTCCATAGAACTGTCGTCTGTAGAATGGTCCTCTGTAGAACTGTCGTCTGTAGAATGGTCCTCTGTAGAACTGTCATCCATAGAACTGTCATCTGTAGAACTGTCGTCTGTAGAACTGTCGTCTGTAGAATTGTCCTCTGTAGAACTGTCGTCTGTAGAACTGTCGTCTGTAGAACTGTCATCTGTAGAATGGTCATCTGTAGAATGGTCATCTGTAGAACTTTCCTCTGTAGAACTGTCGTCTGTAGAATGGTCCTCTTTAGAACTGTCGTCTGTAAAACTGTCGTCTGTAGAATGGTCATCTGTAGAACTGTCTTCTGTAGAACTGTCGTCTATAGAACTGTCGTCTGTAGAATGGTCATCTGTAAAAACTGTCGTCTGTAGAACTGTCCTCTGTAGAACTGTCTTCTGTAGAACTGTCATCTGTACAACTGTCGTCTGTAGAACTGTCGTCTGTAGAATGGTCCTCTGTAGAACTGTCGTCTGTAGAAGGGTCTTCTGTAGAACTGTCATCTGTAGAACTGTCGTCTGTAGAATTATCCTCTGTAGAACTGTCTTCTGTAGAACTGTCATCTGTAAAACTGTCGTCTGTAGAATGGTCGTCTGTAGAACTGTCCTCTGTAGAACTGTCGTCTGTAGACGGGTCCTCTGTAGAACTGTCGTCTGTAGAACTGTCGTCTGTAGAACTGTCATCTGTATAACGGTCCTCTGTAGAACTGTCGTCTGTAGAACTGTCCTCTGTAGAACTGTCCTCTGTAGAACTATCGTCTGTAGAATGGTCCTCTGTAGAACTGTCGTCTGTAGAACTGTTGTTTGTAGAACTGTCGTCTGTAGAATGGTCATCTGTAGAACTGTCGTCTGTAGAACTATCCTCTGTAGAACTGTCTTCTGTAGAACTGTCATCTGTAGAACTGTCGTCTGTAGAATGGTCGTCTGTAGAACTGTCGTCTGTAGCACTGTCGTCTGTAGAAGGGTCCTCTGTATAACTGTCGTCTGTAGAACTGTCGTCTGTAGAAGGGTCCTCTGTAGAACTGTCATCTGTAGAACTGTCGTCTGTAGAACTATCCTCTGTAGAACTGTCTTCTGTAAAACTGTCATCTGTAGAACTGTCGTCTGTAGAATGGTCGTCTGTAGAACTGTCGTCTGTAGAAGGGTCCTCTGTATAACTGTCGTCTGTAGAACTGTCGTCTGTAGAACTGTCATCTGTAGAACTGTCGTCTGTAGAACTGTCCTCTGTAGAACTGTCTTCTGTAGAACTGTCATCTGTAGAACTGTCGTCTGTAGAATGGTCATCTGTAGAATGGTCTTCTGTAGAACTGTCGTCTGTAGAACTGTCATCTGTAGAACTGTCCTACGTAGAACTGTCTTCCTTAGAACTGTCATCTGTAGAACTGTCGTCTGTAGAATGGTCATCTGTAGAACTGTCCTTTGTAGAACTGTCCTATGTAGAACTGTCTTCCTTAGAACTGTCATCTGTAGAACTGTCGTCTGTAGAATGGTCATCTGTAGAACTGTCGTCTGTAGAACTGTCGTCTGTAAAATGGTCCTCTGTTGAACTGTCGTCTGTAGAATGGTCCTCTGTAGAACTGTCGTCTGTAGAACTGTCCTTTTTATAATTGTCGTCTGTAGAATGGTCGTCTGTAGAACTGTCGTCCATAGAACTGTCGTCTGTAGAATGGTCCTCTGTAGAACTGTCGTCTGTAGAATGGTCCTCTGTAGAACTGTCATCCATAGAACTGTCATCTGTAGAACTGTCGTCTGTAGAACTGTCGTCTGTAGAATTGTCCTCTGTAGAACTGTCGTCTGTAGAACTGTCGTCTGTAGAACTGTCATCTGTAGAACTGTCCTCTGTAGAAGGGTCCTCTGTAGAACTTTCCTCTGTAGAACTGTCGTCTGTAGAATGGTCCTCTTTAGAACTGTCGTCTGTAAAACTGTCGTCTGTAGAATGGTCATCTCTAGAACTGTCTTCTTTAGAACTGTCGTCTATAGAACTGTCGTCTGTAGAATGGTCATCTGTAAAAACTGTCGTCTGTAGAACTGTCCTCTGTAGAACTGTCTTCTGTAGAACTGTCATCTGTACAACTGTCGTCTGTAGAACTGTCCTCTGTAGAACTGTCCTCTGTAGAACTGTCGTTTTTAGAATGGTCGTCTGTTGAACTGTCGTCTGTAGAATGGTCCTCTGTAGAACTGTCGTCTGTAGAACTGTTGTCCATAGAATGGTTGTCTGTAGAACTGTCGTCTGTAGAATGGTCCTCTGTAGAACTGTCGTCCATAGAACTGTCGTCTCTACAACTGTCCTCTGTAGAACTGTCGTCTGTAGAACTGTCGTCTGTAAAACTGTCCTCTGTAGAACTGTCTTCTGTAGAACTGTCATCTGTAGAACTGTCGTCTGTAGAATGGTCATCTGTAGAACTGTCATCTGTAGAACTGTCGTCTGTAGAATGATCCTCTGTTGAACTGTCGTCTGTAGAATGGTCCTCTGTAGAACTGTCATCTGTAGAACTGTCGTCTGTAGAATGTTCATCTGTAGAACTGTCCTCTGAAGAATGGTCATCTGTAGAACTATCCTCTGTAGAACTGTCTTCTGTAGAACTGTCATCTGTAGAACTGTCGTCTGTAGAATGGTCGTCTGTAGAACTATCGTCTGTAGAACTGTCGTCTGTAGAATGGTCCTCTGTAGAACTGTCCTCTGTAGAACTGTCGTCTGTAGAATGGTCCTCTGTAGAACCTTCGTCTGTAGAACTGTCCTCTGTATAACTGTCGTCTGTAGAACTGTCGTCTGTAGAAGGGTCTTCTGTAGAACTGTCATCTGTAGAACTGTCATCTGTAGAACTGTCCTCTGTCGAACTGTTTTCTGTAGAACTGTCATCTGTAGAACTGTCGTCTGTAGAAGGGTCATCTGTAGAACTGTCCTCTGTAGAACCGTCGTCTGTAAAATGGTCTTCTTTTGAACTGTCGTCTGTAGAATGGTCCTCTGTAGAACTGTCGTCTGTAGAACTTTCGTCCATAGAACTGTCATCTGTAGAACTGTCTTCTGTAGAACTGTCATCTGTAGAACTGTCGTCTGTAGAATGGTCATCTGTAGAATTGTCCTCTGTAGAACTGTCCTCTGTAGAACTGTCGTCTGTAGAATGGTCCTTTGTAGAACTGTCGTCCATAGAACTGTCGTCTGTAGAAGGGTCTTCTGTAGAACTGTCATCTGTAGAACTGTCGTCTGTAGAATGGTCATCTGTAAAACTGTCCTCTGTAGAACTGTCGTCTGTAGAATGGTCATCTGTAGAACTGTCGTCTGTAGAATGGTCATCTGTAGAATGGTCTTCTGTAGAACTGTCGTCTGTAGAACTGTCATCTGTAGAACTGTCCTATGTAGAACTGTCTTCCTTAGAACTGTCATCTGTAGAACTGTCGTCTGTAGAATGGTCATCTGTAGAACTGTCCTCTGTAGAACTGTCCTATGTAAAACTGTCTTCCTTAGAACTGTCATCTGTAGAACTGTCGTCTGTAGAATGGTCATCTGTAGAACTGTCGTCTGTAGAACTGTCGTCTGTAAAATGGTCCTCTGTTGAACTGTCGTCTGTAGAATGGTCCTCTGTAGAACTGTCGTCTGTAGAACTGTCCTTTTTATAATTGTCGTCTGTAGAATGGTCGTCTGTAGAACTGTCGTCCATAGAACTGTCGTCTGTAGAATGGTCCTCTGTAGAACTGTCGTCTGTAGAATGGTCCTCTGTAGAACTGTCATCCATAGAACTGTCATCTGTAGAACTGTCGTCTGTAGAACTGTCGTCTGTAGAATTGTCCTCTGTAGAACTGTCGTCTGTAGAACTGTCGTCTGTAGAACTGTCATCTGTAGAACTGTCCTCTGTAGAAGGGTCCTCTGTAGAACTTTCCTCTGTAGAACTGTCGTCTGTAGAATGGTCCTCTTTAGAACTGTCGTCTGTAAAACTGTCGTCTGTAGAATGGTCATCTCTAGAACTGTCTTCTGTAGAACTGTCGTCTATAGAACTGTCGTCTGTAGAATGGTCATCTGTAAAAACTGTCGTCTGTAGAACTGTCCTCTGTAGAACTGTCTTCTGTAGAACTGTCATCTGTACAACTGTCGTCTGTAGAACTGTCCTCTGTAGAACTGTCCTCTGTAGAACTGTCGTTTTTAGAATGGTCGTCTGTTGAACTGTCGTCTGTAGAATGGTCCTCTGTAGAACTGTCGTCTGTAGAACTGTTGTCCATAGAATGGTTGTCTGTAGAACTGTCGTCTGTAGAATGGTCCTCTGTAGAACTGTCGTCCATAGAACTGTCGTCTCTACAACTGTCCTCTGTAGAACTGTCGTCTGTAGAACTGTCGTCTGTAAAACTGTCCTCTGTAGAACTGTCTTCTGTAGAACTGTCATCTGTAGAACTGTCGTCTGTAGAATGGTCATCTGTAGAACTGTCATCTGTAGAACTGTCGTCTGTAGAATGATCCTCTGTTGAACTGTCGTCTGTAGAATGGTCTTCTGTAGAACTGTCATCTGTAGAACTGTCGTCTGTAGAATGTTCATCTGTAGAACTGTCCTCTGAAGAATGGTCATCTGTAGAACTATCCTCTGTAGAACTGTCTTCTGTAGAACTGTCATCTGTAGAACTGTCGTCTGTAGAATGGTCGTCTGTAGAACTATCGTCTGTAGAACTGTCGTCTGTAGAATGGTCCTCTGTAGAACTGTCCTCTGTAGAACTGTCGTCTGTAGAATGGTCCTCTGTAGAACCTTCGTCTGTAGAACTGTCCTCTGTATAACTGTCGTCTGTAGAAATGTCGTCTGTAGAAGGGTCTTCTGTAGAACTGTCATCTGTAGAACTGTCATCTGTAGAACTGTCCTCTGTCGAACTGTTTTCTGTAGAACTGTCATCTGTAGAACTGTCGTCTGTAGAAGGGTCATCTGTAGAACTGTCCTCTGTAGAACCGTCGTCTGTAAAATGGTCCTCTTTTGAACTGTCGTCTGTAGAATGGTCCTCTGTAGAACTGTCGTCTGTAGAACTTTCGTCCATAGAACTGTCATCTGTAGAACTGTCTTCTGTAGAACTGTCATCTGTAGAACTGTCGTCTGTAGAATGGTCATCTGTAGAATTGTCCTCTGTAGAACTGTCGTCTGTAGAACTTTCGTCCATAGAACTGTCATCTGTAGAACTGTCTTCTGTAGAACTGTCCTCTGTAGAACTGTCCTCTGTAGAACTGTCGTTTTTAGAATGGTCGTCTGTTGAACTGTCGTCTGTAGAATGGTCCTCTGTAGAACTGTCGTCTGTAGAACTGTTGTCCATAGAATGGTTGTCTGTAGAACTGTCGTCTGTAGAATGGTCCTCTGTAGAACTGTCGTCCATAGAACTGTCGTCTCTACAACTGTCCTCTGTAGAACTGTCGTCTGTAGAACTGTCGTCTGTAAAACTGTCCTCTGTAGAACTGTCTTCTGTAGAACTGTCATCTGTAGAACTGTCGTCTGTAGAATGGTCATCTGTAGAACTGTCATCTGTAGAACTGTCGTCTGTAGAATGATCCTCTGTTGAACTGTCGTCTGTAGAATGGTCTTCTGTAGAACTGTCATCTGTAGAACTGTCGTCTGTAGAATGTTCATCTGTAGAACTGTCCTCTGAAGAATGGTCATCTGTAGAACTATCCTCTGTAGAACTGTCTTCTGTAGAACTGTCATCTGTAGAACTGTCGTCTGTAGAATGGTCGTCTGTAGAACTATCGTCTGTAGAACTGTCGTCTGTAGAATGGTCCTCTGTAGAACTGTCCTCTGTAGAACTGTCGTCTGTAGAATGGTCCTCTGTAGAACCTTCGTCTGTAGAACTGTCCTCTGTATAACTGTCGTCTGTAGAAATGTCGTCTGTAGAAGGGTCTTCTGTAGAACTGTCATCTGTAGAACTGTCATCTGTAGAACTGTCCTCTGTCGAACTGTTTTCTGTAGAACTGTCATCTGTAGAACTGTCGTCTGTAGAAGGGTCATCTGTAGAACTGTCCTCTGTAGAACCGTCGTCTGTAAAATGGTCCTCTTTTGAACTGTCGTCTGTAGAATGGTCCTCTGTAGAACTGTCGTCTGTAGAACTTTCGTCCATAGAACTGTCATCTGTAGAACTGTCTTCTGTAGAACTGTCATCTGTAGAACTGTCGTCTGTAGAATGGTCATCTGTAGAATTGTCCTCTGTAGAACTGTCCTCTGTAGAACTGTCGTCTGTAGAATGGTCCTTTGTAGAACTGTCGTCCATAGAACTGTCGTCTGTAGAAGGGTCTTCTGTAGAACTGTCATCTGTAGAACTGTCGTCTGTAGAATGGTCATCTGTAAAACTGTCCTGTGTAGAACTGTCGTCTGTAGAATGGTCCTCTGTAGAACTGTCGTCTGTAGAATGGTCCTCTGTAGAACTGTCGTCTGTAGAACTATCGTCTGTAAAACTGTCTTCTGTAGAACTGTCGTCTGTAGAACTGTCTTCTGTAGAACTGTCCTCTGTAGAACTGTCGTCTGTAGAACTGTCCTCTGTAGAACTGTCGTCTGTAAAACTGTCTTCTGTAGAACTGTCCTCTGTAGAACTGTCGTCTGTAGAATGGTCCTCTGTAGAACTGTCGTCTGTAGAATGGTCCTCTGTAGAACTGTCCTCTGTAGAACTATCGTCTGTAAAACTGTCTTCTGTAGAACTGTCGTCTGTAGAACTGTCCTCTGTAGAACTGTTTTCTGTAGAACTGTCGTCTGTAGAATGGTCCTCTGTAGAACTGTCGTCTGTAGAACTGTCGTCTGTAGAACTGTCCTCTGTAGAAGGGTCCTCTGTAGAACTTTCCTCTGTAGAACTGTCGTCTGTAGAATGGTCCTCTTTAGAACTGTCGTCTGTAAAACTGTCGTCTGTAGAATGGTCATCTCTAGAACTGTCTTCTGTAGAACTGTCGTCTATAGAACTGTCGTCTGTAGAATGGTCATCTGTAAAAACTGTCGTCTGTAGAACTGTCCTCTGTAGAACTGTCTTCTGTAGAACTGTCATCTGTACAACTGTCGTCTGTAGAACTGTCCTCTGTAGAACTGTCCTCTGTAGAACTGTCGTTTTTAGAATGGTCGTCTGTTGAACTGTCGTCTGTAGAATGGTCCTCTGTAGAACTGTCGTCTGTAGAACTGTTGTCCATAGAATGGTTGTCTGTAGAACTGTCGTCTGTAGAATGGTCATCTGTAGAACTGTCGTCCATAGAACTGTCGTCTCTACAACTGTCCTCTGTAGAACTGTCGTCTGTAGAACTGTCGTCTGTAAAACTGTCCTCTGTAGAACTGTCTTCTGTAGAACTGTCATCTGTAGAACTGTCGTCTGTAGAATGGTCATCTGTAGAACTGTCATCTGTAGAACTGTCGTCTGTAGAATGATCCTCTGTTGAACTGTCGTCTGTAGAATGGTCCTCTGTAGAACTGTCATCTGTAGAACTGTCGTCTGTAGAATGTTCATCTGTAGAACTGTCTTCTGAAGAATGGTCATCTGTAGAACTATCCTCTGTAGATCTGTCTTCTGTAGAACTGTCATCTGTAGAACTGTCGTCTGTAGAATGGTCGTCTGTAGAACTATCGTCTGTAGAACTGTCGTCTGTAGAATGGTCCTCTGTAGAACTGTCCTCTGTAGAACTGTCGTCTGTAGAATGGTCCTCTGTAGAACCTTCGTCTGTAGAACTGTCCTCTGTATAACTGTCGTCTGTAGAACTGTCGTCTGTAGAAGGGTCTTCTGTAGAACTGTCATCTGTAGAACTGTCATCTGTAGAACTGTCCTCTGTCGAACTGTTTTCTGTAGAACTGTCATCTGTAGAACTGTCGTCTGTAGAAGGGTCATCTGTAGAACTGTCCTCTGTAGAACCGTCGTCTGTAAAATGGTCCTCTTTTGAACTGTCGTCTGTAGAATGGTCCTCTGTAGAACTGTCGTCTGTAGAACTTTCGTCCATAGAACTGTCATCTGTAGAACTGTCTTCTGTAGAACTGTCATCTGTAGAACTGTCGTCTGTAGAATGGTCATCTGCAGAATTGTCCTCTGTAGAACTGTCCTCTGTAGAACTGTCGTCTGTAGAATGGTCCTTTGTAGAACTGTCGTCCATAGAACTGTCGTCTGTAGAAGGGTCTTCTGTAGAACTGTCATCTGTAGAACTGTCGTCTGTAGAATGGTCATCTGTAAAACTGTCCTCTGTAGAACTGTCGTCTGTAGAATGGTCCTCTGTAGAACTGTCGTCTGTAGAATGGTCCTCTGTAGAACTGTCGTCTGTAGAACTATCGTCTGTAAAACTGTCTTCTGTAGAACTGTCGTCTGTAGAACTGTCTTCTGTAGAACTGTCCTCTGTAGAACTGTCGTCTGTAGAACTGTCTTCTGTAGAACTGTCCTCTGTAGAACTGTCGTCTGTAAAACTGTCTTCTGTAGAACTGTCCTCTGTAGAACTGTCGTCTGTAGAATGGTCCTCTGTAGAACTGTCGTCTGTAGAATGGTCCTCTGTAGAACTGTCCTCTGTAGAACTATCGTCTGTAAAACTGTCTTCTGTAGAACTGTCGTCTGTAGAATGGTCATCTGTAGAACTGTCCTCTGTAGAACTGTCGTCTGTAGAATGGTCCTCTGTAGAACTGTCGTCTGTAGAATGGTCCTCTGTAGAACTGTCGTCTGTAGAACTTTCGTCCATAGAACTGTCATCTGTAGAACTGTCTTCTGTAGAACTGTCGTCTATAGAACTGTCGTCTGTAGAATGGTCATCTGTAGAACTGTCGTCTGTAGAACTGTCCTCTGTAGAACTGTCTTCTGTAGAACTGTCGTCTGTAGAATGGTCCTCTGTAGAACTGTCGTCTGTAGAACTGTCGTCTGTAGAACTGTCGTCTGTAGAATGGTCATCTGTAGAACTGTCGTCTGTAGAACTATCCTCTGTAGAACTGTCTTCTGTAGAACTGTCATCTGTAGAACTGTCGTCTGTAGAATGGTCGTCTGTAGAACTGTCGTCTGTAGAACTTTCGTCTGTAGAATGGTCCTCTGTAGAACTGTCGTCTGTAGAACTGTCGTCTGTAGAATGGTCCTCTGTAGAACTGTCGTCTGTAGAAGGGTCTTCTGTAGAACTGTCATCTGTAGAACTGTCGTCTGTAGAATTATCCTCTGTAGAACTGTCTTCTGTAAAACTGTCATCTGTAGAATGTTCATCTGTAGAACTGTCGTCTGTAGAATGATCCTCTGTTGAACTGTCGTCTGTAGAATGGTCCTCTGTAGAACTGTCATCTGTAGAACTGTCGTCTGTAGAATGTTCATCTGTAGAACTGTCTTCTGAAGAATGGTCATCTGTAGAACTATCCTCTGTAGAACTGTCTTCTGTAGAACTGTCATCTGTAGAACTGTCGTCTGTAGAATGGTCGTCTGTAGAACTATCGTCTGTAGAACTGTCGTCTGTAGAATGGTCCTCTGTAGAACTGTCCTCTGTAGAACTGTCGTCTGTAGAATGGTCCTCTGTAGAACCTTCGTCTGTAGAACTGTCCTCTGTATAACTGTCGTCTGTAGAATGGTCCTCTGTAGAACTGTCGTCTGTAGAATGGTCCTCTGTAGAACTGTCGTCTGTAGAACTATCGTCTGTAAAACTGTCTTCTGTAGAACTGTCGTCTGTAGAACTGTCTTCTGTAGAACTGTCCTCTGTAGAACTGTCGTCTGTAGAACTGTCTTCTGTAGAACTGTCCTCTGTAGAACTGTCGTCTGTAAAACTGTCTTCTGTAGAACTGTCCTCTGTAGAACTGTCGTCTGTAGAATGGTCCTCTGTAGAACTGTCGTCTGTAGAATGGTCCTCTGTAGAACTGTCCTCTGTAGAACTATCGTCTGTAAAACTGTCTTCTGTAAAACTGTCGTCTGTAAAATGGTCATCTGTAGAACTGTCCTCTGTAGAACTGTCGTCTGTAGAATGGTCCTCTGTAGAACTGTCGTCTGTAGAATGGTCCTCTGTAGAACTGTCGTCTGTAGAACTTTTGTCCATAGAACTGTCATCTGTAGAACTGTCTTCTGTAGAACTGTCGTCTATACAACTGTCGTCTGTAGAATGGTCATCTGTAGAACTGTCGTCTGTAGAACTGTCCTCTGTAGAACTGTCTTCTGTAGAACTGTCGTCTGTAGAATGGTCCTCTGTAGAACTGTCGTCTGTAGAACTGTCGTCTGTAGAACTGTCGTCTGTAGAATGGTCATCTGTAGAACTGTCGTCTGTAGAACTATCCTCTGTAGAACTGTCTTCTGTAGAACTGTCATCTGTAGAACTGTCGTCTGTAGAATGGTCGTCTGTAGAACTGTCGTCTGTAGAACTTTCGTCTGTAGAATGGTCCTCTGTAGAACTGTCGTCTGTAGAACTGTCGTCTGTAGAATGGTCCTCTGTAGAACTGTCGTCTGTAGAAGGGTCTTCTGTAGAACTGTCATCTGTAGAACTGTCGTCTGTAGAATTATCCTCTGTAGAACTGTCTTCTGTAGAACTGTCATCTGTAGAACTGTCGTCTGTAGAATGGTCGTCTGTAGAACTGTCCTCTGTAGAACTGTCGTCTGTAGACGGGTCCTCTGTAGAACTGTCGTCTGTAGAACTGTCGTCTGTAGAACTGTCATCTGTAGAACGTTCCTCTGTAGAACTGTCGTCTGTAGAACTGTCCTCTGTAGAACTGTCCTCTGTAGAACTGTCGTCTGTAGAATGGTCCTCTGTAGAACTGTCGTCTGTAGAACTGTTGTTTGTAGAACTGTCGTCTGTAGAATGGTCATCTGTAGAACTGTCGTCTGTAGAACTATCCTCTGTAGAACTGTCTTCTGTAGAACTGTCATCTGTAGAACTGTCGTCTGTAGAATGGTCGTCTGTAGAACTGTCGTCTGTAGAACTGTCGTCTGTAGAAGGGTCCTCTGTATAACTGTCGTCTGTAGAACTGTCGTCTGTAGAAGGGTCCTCTGTAGAACTGTCATCTGTAGAACTGTCGTCTGTAGAACTATCCTCTGTAGAACTGTCTTCTGTAGAACTGTCATCTGTAGAACTGTCGTCTGTAGAATGGTCGTCTGTAGAACTGTCGTCTGTAGAAGGGTCCTCTGTATAACTGTCGTCTGTAGAACTGTCGTCTGTAGAACTGTCATCTGTAGAACTGTCGTCTGTAGAACTGTCCTCTGTAGAACTGTCTTCTGTAGAACTGTCATCTGTAGAACTGTCGTCTGTAGAATGGTCATCTGTAGAATGGTCTTCTGTAGAACTGTCGTCTGTAGAATGGTCCTCTGTAGAACTGTCATCTGTAGAACTTTCGTCCATAGAACTGTCATCTGTAGAACTGTCGTCTGTAGAACTGTCATCTGTAGAACTGTCGTCTGTAGAACTGTCGTCTGTAGAATTGTCCTCTGTATAACTGTCGTCTGTAGAACTGTCGTCTGTAGAACTGTCATCTGTAGAACTGTCCTCTGTAGAAGGGTCATCTGTAGAACTGTCTTCTGTAGAACTGTCGTCTATAGAACTGTCGTCTGTAGAATGGTCATCTGTAGAACTGTCGTCTGTAGAACTGTCCTATGTAGAAATGTCTTCCTTAGAACTGTCATCTGTAGAACTGTCGTCTGTAGAATGGTCATCTGTAGAACTGTCCTCTGTAGAACTGTCGTCTGTAAAATGGTCCTCTGTTGAACTGTCGTCTGTAGAATGGTCCTCTGTAGAACTGTCGTCTGTAGAACTGTCCTTTTTAGAACTGTCGTCTGTAGAATGGTCGTCTGTAGAACTGTCGTCCATAGAACTGTCGTCTGTAGAATGGTCCTCTGTAGAACTGTCGTCTGTAGAATGGTCCTCTGTAGAATGGTCATCTGTAGAACTGTCATCTATTGAACTGTCATCTGTAGAACTGTCGTCTGTAGAACTGTCGTCTGTAGAATTGTCCTCTGTAGAACTGTCGTCTGTAGAACTGTCGTCTGTAGAACTGTCATCTGTAGAACTGTCCTCTGTAGAAGGGTCCTCTGTAGAACTTTCCTCTGTAGAACTGTCGTCTGTAGAATGGTCCTCTTTAGAACTGTCGTCTGTAAAACTGTCGTCTGTAGAACTGTCGTCTATAGAACTGTCGTCTGTAGAATGGTCATCTGTAAAAACTGTCGTCTGTAGAACTGTCCTCTGTAGAACTGTCCTCTGTGGAACTGTCTTTTGTAGAAATGTCATCTGTACAACTGTCGTCTATAGAACTGTCCTCTGTAGAACTGTCCTCTGTAGAACTGTCGTTTTTAGAATGGTCGTCTGTTGAACTGTCGTCTGTAGAATGGTCCTCTGTAGAACTGTCGTCCATAGAACTGTCGTCTCTACAACTGTCCTCTGTAGAACTGTCGTCTGTAGAACTGTCGTCTGTAGAACTGTCCTCTGTAGAACTGTCTTCTGTAGAACTGTCATCTGTAGAACTGTCGTCTGTAGAATGGTCATCTGTAGAACTGTCATCTGTAGAACTGTCGTCTGTAGAATGGTCCTCTGTTGAACTGTCGTCTGTAGAATGGTCCTCTGTAGAACTGTCATCTGTAGAACTGTCGTCTGTAGAATGTTCATCTGTAGAACTGTCCTCTGAAGAATGGTCATCTGTAGAACTGTCCTCTGTAGAATGGTCCTCTGTAGAACTGTCCTATGTAGAACTGTCGTCTGTAGAATGGTCCTCTGTAGAACTGTCGTCTGTAGAACTGTCGTCTGTAGAACTGTCGTCTGTAGAATGGTCATCTGTAGAACTGTCGTCTGTAGAACTATCTTCTGTAGAACTGTCTTCTGTAGAACTGTCATCTGTAGAACTGTCGTCTGTAGAATGGTCGTCTGTAGAACTGTCGTCTGTAGAACTGTCGTCTGTAGAATGGTCATCTGTAGAACTGTCCTCTGTAGAACTGTCGTCTGTAGAATGGTCCTCTGTAGAACTGTCGTCTGTAGAACTGTCCTCTGTATAACTGTCGTCTGTAGAACTGTCGTCTGTAGAAGGGTCTTCTGTAGAACTGTCATCTGTAGAACTGTCGTCTGTAGAATTATCCTCTGTAGAACTGTCTTCTGTAGAACTGTCATATCTGTAGAACTGTCGTCTGTAGAATGGTCGTCTGTAGAACTGTCCTCTGTAGAACTGTCGTCTGTAGACGGGTCCTCTGTAGAACTGTCGTCTGTAGAACTGTCGTCTGTAGAACTGTCATCTGTAGAACGGTCCTCTGTAGAACTGTCGTCTGTAGAACTGTCCTCTGTAGAACTGTCCTCTGTAGAACTGTCGTCTGTAGAATGGTCCTCTGTAGAACTGTCGTCTGTAGAACTGTTGTCTGTAGAACTGTCGTCTGTAGAATGGTCATCTGTAGAACTGTCGTCTGTAGAACTATCCTCTGTAGAACTGTCTTCTGTAGAACTGTCATCTGTAGAACTGTCGTCTGTAGAATGGTCGTCTGTAGAACTGTCGTCTGTAGAACTGTCGTCTGTAGAAGGGTCCTCTGTATAACTGTCGTCTGTAGAACTGTCGTCTGTAGAAGGGTCCTCTGTAGAACTGTCATCTGTAGAACTGTCGTCTGTAGAACTATCTTCTGTAGAACTGTCTTCTGTAGAACTGTCATCTGTAGAACTGTCGTCTGTAGAATGGTCGTCTGTAGAACTGTCGTCTGTAGAACGGTCCTCTGTATAACTGTCGTCTGTAGAACTGTCGTCTGTAGAACTGTCATCTGTAGAACTGTCGTCTGTAGAATGGTCATCTGTAGAACTGTCCTCTGTAGAATGGTCCTCTGTAGAACTGTCGTCTTTAGATTGGTCGTCTGTAGAACTGTCGTCTCTACAACTGTCCTCTGTAGAACTGTCGTCTGTTGAACTGTCGTCTGTAGAACTGTCCTCTGTAGAACTGTCTTCTGTAGAACTGTCATCTGTAGAACTGTTGTCTGTAGAACTGTCGTCTTTAGAATGGTCCTCTGTTGAACTGTCGTCTGTAGAATGGTCCTCTGTAAAACTGTCCTCTGTAGAACTGTCTTCTGTAGAACTGTCATCTGTAGAACTGTCATCTGTAGAACTGTCGTCTGTAGAATGGTCCTCTGTTGAACTGTCGTCTCTAGAATGGTCCTCTGTAAAACTGTCATCTGTAGAACTGTCGTCTGTAGAATGGTCATCTGTAGAACTGTCCTCTGAAGAATGGTCATCTGTAGAACTGTCCTCTGTAGAATGGTCCTCTGTAGAACTGTCCTCTGTAGAACTGTCGTCTGTAGAATGGTCCTCTGTAGAACTGTCGTCTGTAGAACTGTCGTCTGTAGAACTGTCGTCTGTAGAATGGTCATCTGTAGAACTGTCGTCTGTAGAACTATCCTCTGTAGAACTGTCTTCTGTAGAACTGTCATCTGTAGAACTGTCGTCTGTAGAATAGTCCTCTGTACAACTGTCCTCTGTAGAACTGTCGTCTTTAGAATGGTCCTCTGTAGAACTGTCGTCTGTAGAACTGTCCTCTGTATAACTGTCGTCTGTAGAACTGTCGTCTGTAGAAGGGTCTTCTGTAGAACTGTCATCTGTAGAACTGTCGTCTGTAGAATTATCCTCTGTAGAACTGTCTTCTGTAGAACTGTCATCTGTAGAACTGTCGTCTGTAGAATGGTCGTCTGTAGAACTGTCCTCTGTAGAACTGTCGTCTGTAGACGGGTCCTCTGTAGAACTGTCGTCTGTAGAACTGTCGTCTGTAGAACTGTCATCTGTAGAACGGTCCTCTGTAGAACTGTCGTCTGTAGAACTGTGCTCTGTAGAACTGTCCTCTGTAGAACTGTCGTCTGTAGAATGGTCCTCTGTAGAACTGTCGTCTGTAGAACTGTTGTCTGTAGAACTGTCGTCTGTAGAATGGTCATCTGTAGAACTGTCGTCTGTAGAACTATCCTCTGTAGAACTGTCGTCTGTAAAACTGTCATCTGTAGAACTGTCGTCTGTAGAATGGTCGTCTGTAGAACTGTCGTCTGTAGAACTGTCGTCTGTAGAAGGGTCCTCTGTATAACTGTCGTCTGTAGAACTGTCATCTGTAGAACTGTCGTCTGTAGAACTATCCTCTGTAGAACTGTCTTCTGTAGAACTGTTATCTGTAAAACTGTCGTCTGTAGAATGGTCGTCTGTAGAACTGTCGTCTGTAGAAGGGTCCTCTGTAGAACTGTCGTCTGTAGAAGGGTCCTCTGTATAACTGTCGTCTGTAGAACTGTCGTCTGTAGAACTGTCATCTGTAGAACTGTCTTCTGTAGAACTGTCATCTGTAGAACTGTCGTCTGTAGAATGGTCATCTGTAGAACTGTCGTCTTTAGAATGGTCATCTGTAGAACTGTCGTCTGTAGAATGGTCGTCTGTAGAACTGTCGTCTGTAGAACTGTCGTCTGTAGAACTGTCATCTGTAGAACTGTCTTCTGTAGAACTGTCATCTGTAGAACTGTCGTCTGTAGAATGGTCATCTGTAGAACTGTCGTCTTTAGAATGGTCGTCTGTAGAACTGTCGTCTGTAGAACTGTCGTCTGTATAACTGTCATCTGTAGAACTGTCATCTGTAGAACTGTCCTCTGTAGAAGGGTCCTCTGTAGAACTGTCCTCTGTAGAACTGTCGTCTGTAGAACTGTCATCTGTAGAACTGTCATCTGTAGAACTGTCCTCTGTAGAACTGTCCTCTGTAAAACTGTCCTCTGTAAAACTGTCGTCCATAGAACTGTCGTCTGTAGAACTGTCATCTGTAGAACTGTCGTCTGTAGAATGGTCATCTGTAGAACTGTCCTCTGTAGAATGGTCCTCTGTAGAACTGTCGTCTGTAGAATGGTCCTCTGTAGAACTGTCGTCTGTAGAACTGTCGTCCATAGAACTGTCGTCTGTAGAACTGTCCTCTGTAGAATGGTCCTCTGTAGAACTGTCGTCTGTAGAACTGTCATCTGTGGAAGGGTCCTCTATAGAACTGTCGTCCATAGAACTGTCGCTGTAGAACTGTCCTCTGTAGAATGTCGTCTGTAGAACTGTCATCTGTAGAATGGTCGTCTGTAGAACTGTCGTCTGTAGAACTGTCGTCTGTATAACTGTCATCTGTAGAACTGTCATCTGTAGAACTGTCCTCTGTAGAAGGGTCCTCTGTAGAACTGTCCTCTGTAGAACTGTCGTCTGTAGAACTGTCATCTGTAGAACTGTCATCTGTAGAACTGTCCTCTGTAGAACTGTCCTCTGTAAAACTGTCCTCTGTAAAACTGTCGTCCATAGAACTGTCGTCTGTAGAACTGTCATCTGTAGAACTGTCGTCTGTAGAATGGTCATCTGTAGATCTGTCCTCTGTAGAATGGTCCTCTGTAGAACTGTCGTCTGTAGAATGGTCGTCCATAGAACTGTCGTCTGTAGAACTGTCCTCTGTAGAATGGTCCTCTGTAGAACTGTCGTCTGTAGAACTGTCCTCTGTAGAATGTCGTCTGTAGAACTGTCATCTGTAGAATGGATAGAACGCCATCTGGTTCTGCTCCTGCGCCTTCTTCACCTGCGTCCACAGCAGCTTCCTGGCTTTCTGGTCCTCTTGGATCAGATGTTCTGCTTAGCTCATGCTGGAACTGTCCAGACCACGTCTCTACATGGTCTCTTCACTAACTGGATGAACTGGTCTGGTGCGGCGTGGTTCTCTCTTTCGTGCGGTGCACGTATCCACCACCTCCTACATATTCAGTTTGGTGATAACTGTTCCTCTGATGTCTGTTTCTTTTTTCTTCAGTCCCTTCCAATGCAGGTTCCAAGTCTTCCTGTGCTTTCCATTTTTCTTTTGTGATTTTCAGTTCTTCTTGAATTTGCTTTAGATGCTTTTCTGGCATCTCCTTTTTCTTTGTATTTTCAGAATCTCCTCTTAGCTCCACCTGCTCCTCCATCTTAGTCACTAAATTTTCTTTTAAATTTCCTCAAAGTGAATTCTTTTAGCCAGTTTATTCACTGCTTCCAGAATTGTCCTCATTGTTAGATCCCCGTCTTCACAATAAATGGGATCTGACAGACTCATGAAGGAAGAGGCAAACTCCACCTGCAGCTTATACCCTAGCATGCCCAATGACACTCAGAAACAAATGTTCTGCTTGTTGAGGGAAACTTTAAGTGTAAAGCGTGCTGCTCACAGCCCTATCTTTCCAGAAGTCTATTTTTTGCAGTCAGTCCAATTCCTGCCCTACTCCCCAGCTACTAAAAAACTTCATAGTGGGGAATGTGTTGTACCCTGCATTTAAAAGGAATTCAGACCTTTCTTTAAAACAGTGAATATGATGTCATTGATTTCACAAAGTGAAAATCTAATCAATATGTGTCAGTATGTTATGACAACTATTGATGAATCCACTGTCTTCTGAAAATGAAAACACTGATAGTTTATTAAAAAAAATATTGAACTACATTTCTTTGCTAAAATTGTGTTCTATATCCACCAATCTGGTGAGCATCAATACACACTGGTTTTTCACAGAGACTTCTGGGAAATTTTGGAATTGTAGATCCAGTAGACAAAATGGCGAAGGCACTATGGGTTATACAGGGTTATTATGCTCTTAATAACCCTGTGCTATCTTAGATGACCCCCCCCCCTTCCATTGAGGTGTTCTCCCTACCATGACAAAGGTGGATAAAGGTGGAAAGATTTCATGTAATCCATGGACACCAGTGAAGATCACAAATCATTGAAGAAAAAAGGTTCACAGCACTGTCTAGTGGGTCTAGATGACCCAACTCCCAACATTAAAGTGCCTAGGATAGAACAAGGGTTACATAAACTTTATTAGTAGCAAAGGAGGAACAAATACGAGCTCACGAGCGCCCTCTCATTTGAGACAGCGCTACTTCATACGTCTTTTCAGTGCAGTTTATGTCACATTTTAACACAAAATAAACGACATAAACATCAAATACATTAAATGTCAAATGGAAAGGGATGACATGGAAGAACATTTTGTACAATGAACGTTTTCTTTAATTTGGGGTTGCTAGCTAGCTACCCCTGGTTTTGGTCTGACTGTCTGCTAAAAGGAGGGATGTAATATCACTAAAAGTTGTTCAGGTTGGACTTCAAAGGAAGTAACAAGAAATAGATAATCAATCACTGCTAATATGGCTAAATAATCCCTGATTCATATTTTGGCTGGTTTATTGTTTGGTCTGGTGGTTCTTAGATGAATTCCGGGCTGGAAAACCATATCTGGCAACCCCGATTTTATAAAAATGGTTGAATGAAGCGTCGTTACCTGAGCAGCTGTAAAAAGAGGAAAAGGCCAAAAGAAAAGACGTTTGTTACCAAACTTCCAAAAGTGCTGGAAGACAAAAGAGGAGAAAGAAGAACAGATAAACCCCAAAAGAAGAAAAAGAAAGTCAAGAGTGAGAAAAAGGACAGAAAGGGAGACAAAAGGCAAAGGGGGGCAGAAGATGGTAACTTTAAAGTTATTGTTATTGAAGATGCTCTATATGAGCAGGTAACTGTGAAGTTCTTTATTCACGTGTTTTTGTTCACAAATGATCACATTTACTAAATTCTATGTATTTTTCCATGTTAAAATGATGTGTATAAAATACATATATGTAATATTTAAGTGTGATTTCAGATTTTAAATGCTTCAACACATTTGGATTCTTGACATCAATGCTGTCTAGTGAACAAATAAGTTACTCCACATTTTAACCTACAGATTAATACAACCGCTGCAGAGGCCCCCATGCTGCCTGGGGCCCCCAGACTGCTGGATCCGCCCCTGATGTGAAAGAGTCAGCATCGGGCGGCGGTCCTGAAAGATGAAGGACACGCAGGACACGCAGGACACGCAGGTCCCGCAGACTCAGCGTGACGTCCTGTGTGTCTTCGGTGTGTTTACGTACACACGCACGCATGCTGTCTTATCGCGATACGTGGATCACAGAAGAGAACCCGAATCCTGACATCTCGCGATATCTCGTTCTGCAGGAGTCCAACCTCCTCAGTGAGTATAATAGCAGCGAGGGACTGCAGGGGAGTCAAGGAGGAGCCGCGGCAAGGTCGGCAGGAGCATCTTTCCACCGGAGGACTCGAGGCGGAGCGTCCTGCCTCCAGCGCGAGATTTACAGAAACACTGGATTAAATCCCGCGACAAACGTACCGAGGAAGCTAACGAACCGTCTTCCATCCCCCCGCGCTCTCCGCAGCTGTCTCCGCGGGAAAAGCCGCGTGCTGCCTCCGTTCAGACCAACGTTTGGGGTCTCCGCGAGCTCGGTCCCGTGAGTTTGTCAGGCCCGGTGTGCCTACAGCATGTCGACGCCGCCTCCAGCGCCCTCCGCCCCGGCAGACGCCGCCGTCCCCGAAGGCGCGTCTCTTGCTCCGGATGCGGGGCAGAGGCCGCTGGGTCCGACGCCCAGCCAGAGCCGCTTCCAGGTGGACCTCGTGGCGGAGGCTGCGGGCGCCTCCGAGGAGCGCTCCCCCAGCTCCGAGGGCTCCGCCGCCGCGCCCGCTGCCGGCTCGGAGGCCGCGGCAGAGGAGGCTAAAGGCCGATTCCGAGTGGTGAACTTCGCGGATCCGGGGAGCGCGGCCTCCCCGGAGGCTGCTCCCGCCGAGGGGCTCCAGAACGGGGACACCGTGATGAGCGAGAGCAGCCTGCACTCCTCCACCGGGGGCCCGCACCACTACCACTACGACACCCACACCAACACCTACTACCTGCGGACCTTCGGCCACAACACCATCGACGCCGTCCCCAACATCGACTTCTACCGGCAGTCGGCGGCGCCGCTCGGGGAGAAGCTGGTCAGACCGACGCTGTCGGAGCTGCACGACGAGCTGGACAAGGTAAGACCGGGACCGGGGGTCCCACGGACGCCGAGAGTTCTGCAGGGGCGGGACGCAGATGCTAAATGTCGGTTCTTCGAGAACGGTGACGGTCCCGCCAGTGCAGGTGTGCGGGAAGGGCGGTGTGCCTGCCCCGCGGGACCACCTGCAGGTTAGGCGAGTGACGTCATCAGTCCTTCATGAACCAGAAACTTATCATCGTGGAAGCGGGTTCAACCTGTAAACTGGTCTGGTCCGGGTGTCGAACCACCGGGCTCTGTTTGTCTGCAGACGCGGGAGAAGAATTCTTGAGAATTGTTCTCTAGACTCTCAGGGTTCAGTGATTCTCTCCTCTGGTGTGCAGAGCTGCAGATTTATTCTAAACGGTTCTTTGGGAACCTGAGGGGTTCTTTGGGAACCTGAGGGGTTCTTTGGGAACCTGAGGGGTTCTTTGGGAACCTGAGGGGTTCTTTGGAACCTGAGGGGTCTTTGGAACCCGAGGGGGTCTTTGGAACCCGAGGGGTTCTTTGGGAACCTGAGGGGTTCTTTGGAACCCGAGGGGTTCTTTGGAACCCGAGGGGTTCTTTGGAACCTGAGGGGTTCTTTGGGAACCTGAGGGGTTCTTTGGGAACCTGAGGGGTTCTTTGGAACCTGAGGGGTTCTTGGGAACCTGAGGGGTTCTTGGGAACCTGAGGGGTTCTTTAGAACCTGAGGGGTTCTTTGGAACCCGAGGGGTTCTTTGGGAACCTGAGGGGTTCTTTGGAACCTTACACATGTTCTGCATTTCCAGGCGTCAGACAGAAACAACTCTTTTAGTGAGGAAGGCGTCATCAGCCTTCAGTCATTTTAATGAGGCGGCCAACAGCCAGGACTGTGGTGACAGAGCCGTCCTTCCAGTTGTTCAACACGTTTCCTACACTCTTCTTTGAGTTGTTTTCTATGTGTTACAACGTGCACCTGTGTGTAGCTCCTGCTGTAGCCGCTCAGGGACTGTTGTTCTGTTGGTGCCACTATTCCAAACACAGCAGGCTAACCGTCTCAGGACGGTCCAGGCCCGTGTGTGAGCCGGGCTTGGGCTCACCAAGCCCGGCTCACACACGGGCCTGGTGAATTCTGGGAAGAGCCGACGCCGCTTGGATGCCACAAGACAGTTGGAGCATAACACTTGAGAAAGTTGTGTTAAAATGATTATTTTTCACTTAATACTCTAAAATACTTGCAAACAAAACAGTTTCCACAATCGGCCTTGGTGTCCATGGCTGTGATTGGCTGGATTTTGTGGCTCATTTGGAACACGGCAGAAGAGAGAATCAGTGAAAGGGTTTGGACTGCAAACATCGAGTGTTGTGCTGATATTTCTCCCTGAAGCCTCGCAGGCCAAATGCTGGAGTGGAGGAGGTGCAAAGTCGGCGTGTTTGGTGCGTTTTTATTAGAAGTGCAACACGTAAACATGGTTTCGTGTTTCTCCCTGCCACCAATAAAAAGGAAAATGCTATCCTTGACCTTCATTCTGGAGAGTAGCTTTCACAGTGTTTAAAAATGAAGTGCTATGTGATGAAAAGTTCCTTCCTCAGAGTTGAGAGGAAGAAGACGTGGTTGATGAGAGCATGGTGTCATCACCATAGAATATCTGCAGAGAGTCACGGCTAATGAGCTAAACCACTTTGTAGCTGTGCTGGTTTGAAGGTCAAACTGACTATGGTGGGTTTTTATTCAGTCACCACCAGTTACTAAGTGAAATGTGCAACGGAAATTCCACTGTTCTGATCGATTGGTGTCAGCAGATGTAGTCAGTAATCAATGTGCAGGTCAGAGCACAGAGGATGGACACCTTATGGACGGAGATGTTCCTTTCTGAACCAGCGGACAGGACAACCGTGTCGGGCCTCAGACGTACTTACTTGATATCTTTGATGGAATTGGGCAGTACTTCAGTGAGAATGGTCTGTCCAGCAGCAGCTTTCAGCTCTGTATTGATTAGCAATGGCGGGTCTAACATGACCATGCACAGATGCGTGTTGAAATCATTGTTTTGTAGCTCTGAAACCATCGACTTTTCTATTTTAAACCCTCTTTCTGAAGCTCGGTTTATACTGTTCTTCCTCATCATGCGGCGGCACGTGTCACAGCTGAGCGTCTGCAGTCGGTTTCACATCTCAGAGTGTAAATGACCGACCCGATCAGCCTTCATTCACCTACAGCAGCACCACGCTGCCCGAAACATGTCTACTGTGTTACCTGAGACTTTGAGTTCTGACGGTTCCAACACGCAAAGTACTTCCTGGATAGTTTGACACGGGTCCGGGTTCTAAAGACGGCGGGTTAGGATGAACCTGGAGGATGTCGGGTGGCGTTACTTCTGCCTGCCGTTGTGTTTCAGTCTCTGGTTGTGAGCAGACTGTAAACAGAAACAGGAAGGAAAAGACCTCTGGAGCTGCAGGAGAAAGAATTCTTTTGTCTCAGCTGTAGTAACATGGGCTCAGAGCAGCTCACAAACGTGCACGCGAGCTGTTGAGCAACAGCCTTTGAGCTTTGTGAGAGCGTTTTGACTCTGCTCTCTTCTTCCAAGTTTACATGCGTCACGCAGAGGGTGATGTCACGAATAGCGCAGTAACTGGGTTCCTCTGGAGACCTGAACATGTACAGTCATTAGCCTCCCTGGTTAGCTTCATCATTCAAATGAGGAATGTTTTCTTTAGGGACGTTATGAACAAATAAAAACGTACAACAGTTTCCACTCCGTTTCTCAGGTCTTAAAGGTCAACAGTGGTGTTCTTAAGTCCAGAGGGGCGTAATCCCAACAACCACATAATCCACTCCTTTGGGGTCAAATATTATGAAAATTCTTCATTCTCTCAAAAGTCAGACTTCCAGTTTTTAGGTCACATTCTTGCTTCCAGAATATGCTCCATTTCAGCTGCGGACCACCTTGTTGAGAGACGACATCCTGTTTTCTTTTTTTACCATGCCCCCCCCTCAGTTAGACGCAGCGGCCTGCCTTTTCCCTTTAACACATGGCTGTAGCCGTGATACTACTAGAAAAACAAAGATCACTGGAGAAAAACGCCAAGGTCAACGGAACTGGGAGACAAACGGCTCTGTTTCATGTTCCCTAGAAAATGTACTGAGCAGCAAACGTGGATTAAAAGGAGTTTTGCAGCATTTCACACATGCAGCTTTGAAGCCACATTGGTTCATTAAATAATTACTAAACATTACTGTCCCCTTCAAGTCCTCTGTGGGAAACGGTCCAACTGTTCAAAGAAATGCTCAAATATTTGAAAAAAAGGTCCTCCGATAAAACAAACCAGCAGGAATTCAAAGGAGATCCGTTTGAATTCTGGTTCCTCAAACCATGAAGCATCAATTCCAGATTTTGTTAGCGTTGATTCCTGTGAAAGGCTGGGGTAATGAGGCAGGGCTCACCTCTCTGTGTGGCTCCCACTGGAGATATGCAATCCTCTAAGGGCTGTTTTGATTCATTTTAATGATGATTTTATTCATTTCATAATTTCTCTGTCCTAAAGTGGATCCAGATCCTCTGTCCTAAAGTGGATCCGATCCTCTGCCCTAAAGTGGATCCAGATCCTCTTCATCCAAACTTCCAGACAGAAATTCCTGCTACTGAACAGTTTTCCAGATTCTTGGATTTCTTCCAGATCATCAAGTTAATGAAATCTGTGTCCAAACCAACAAGTAAACTAGAATGAATGTCAAATCCATTCACATGTTAGTTTCCTAAAGTTCTCCACTGTTGTTTTTCCACATCCAGAGAATCCAAAGGGAACATTCTTAGAACATTCTAGACTCTGGATGGTCACATGACTTTATTCACAGTCTGTCCACACTTTGGACTGGAATGATGGACATTGATGACATCACATGTGTGTTGTTGCTGTGATTGGTCGGTTTTACCTTATGGGGACATAAACCTAATGCACCAATATTAATATAATCGATTTATTTCATTCTGAGACGATTTTATAATGTGTAGGTCAATTAGATGAACAACTCTCCTCAGACAGATCGGTCTGGTTGGATCGGAGGAATGTAAATTAATTCATTGATTAATCTGCAGGAAAGAACTGGGACAGCACAGGAAGTGAGCAAACGTCAACACTGCACACACGTTTCCAGGTTGCTAATTCCTTCATGATCAACATGTAAGGGTGAGAATTATCATCTGAAATCTTTGTAGAAACCTCTGTATTCTGCCAAAATGATCATGTATGTAATGCAAAGTACAGTTGCTTGTCTGTAGTGCCACATCCCTTTGTGCTGCCTCCATGGTTTTTCATTTTACGTTGGTGTTCTGTTTTTTTTATCTTCTCCTTAAAACAAAGTTGGCGGCATTCTAACAGCAGTTCTGCCAACAACGTCGGATACAAGCAGCTTTTCATGCTCTTTAAAGTCTTCATGTTCTCTCTGTTTCTGGACCAAATCTGTATGGACTATTCTAGCCTTGTTTTTTTCTATTCATCTGGTACAGCACGTTGTCAAACAGACATTTGTTTGCTCAGAAATCTCATACCTGCTGATGACCTGTTGGGCTCTGCCTCTCATTTCCTCTAAAACGGCTTCACCTTGAAACAGGCACATGTGGACAAAGAGGTTTTTGTCCCGGCACATGATGGACCTCATGTCTGCCAAACTGGTTCCTTGATTAAATGGTACCAGGTGTTTCGGGGTCATTTTGATCCTATCAGAAAGTAGAAAGCCGTGTATTTATTTATTGTTTATGTAAACATCTTCACATGTTCCCAGATGTGCAAGCCGTGGAGTCTTTAAGACGTGGTGGTGAGAACGACAACATGCAGACAGGAAGACCAACAAGGCCAACACGCGTGTGCTGTTTGAACTGCAGCGTCTGCAATGATGTCTGGGTCAGGGTTATGTTTACGTCTTTAGAAGAAATAACCAATCCTTTTCCCAGCTGCATGTGAAAGGTCTTTCTAAATGGCTTTATTGGAATTATAACATATATTCCAAACATCTGATACTGGATCATAGTTTTGGTTGTGGCTTGATGTAATCTACAGACAGTTGGAGGCTGTAAGTTTTCTTTCTACCTGGTTCCTACTATAACAGACTTGGGTTGATATTATGAATATATGTCATTTATATCCAGATAAAGGTTGGGGGGGGGCTGTAGTGTTTGTCAATACTGCGGAGCAAAGGTTCTTGCTTGAACTCCAAATCCTAGACTCCTCCCACATTCTCCAACTTTGCTGAACAACAAGGCTCCTCTCTGTTGTCGGTCCTCACTCGTCGAGCCTTTTACCCTCATGCCAGGCTCCAATAGTCATTTGATTCAAATCTCAGAAAGCTGTGTGTGTGTGTGTGTGTGTGTGTGCGCTTGTGTGTGCGCTTGTGTGTGCGCTTGTGTGTGCGCTTGTGTGTGTGTGTGTGTGTGCGCATGTGCAGGCAGGCCTCAGCAGGTAGAGAACCCCACTCTGGGACTTTCAGTCGGCTGGAACAAGAAAAAGTTGAATGCTGGGATATTTTTTTTAAAGGCGGGTCCCTAGAATACATTTCTGCACTGGGTGCACCTAGCTTTTCTTCTTGGGTGCACCAGCACAAAGGTTTGGTACACACACCTTAACCACATTGCATTGAATGCAGCTGTCAGTATCAACATTAAGGAGTTAAAGATCATGAACTTACAAAGTGGAAAGCACAAATCTTTTATTTGAAACAAAATTTTACAGCAAGTTACATGAAAAAGTTGGTGTTTAAAATGCTTAATTTAATGGAAATTTAAAGTAAAAAAAAAGAATCAAAGTTTAGTTTTTAATACAGAGCAGATCCAGAATCCCTTCATAGGTCCTGATGGATTCTGTCCTGAACTACCATCCATCTCTCAGCTGCTGCTCTGTTGGGGTTTGCAGTTTGTCGTGTTTCCTCTTTAAGGCGCTTCATGCAGAATAAGTTTCAGTAGAAATGATGGACAGACATCCTCATCCAGTCAGTGAGATCCCATAATACCTACCGTTTCTGGTTAATACTTTGTTTTATTTTTAGCAGTCTCCCTGCCGTGTCTCCTTTACAGAACAGTCTGTGTTCAGTTCAAATCCACAGGAACCTTTGAATGCCAGCAGGTCTTTGGTTTTTATTCCATTCTGCTGGACTTATTTACCTCTTTTCCTAAGAAAGTTTGAACTTTAAAATGGTAAAGAAAAAAGGAAAGTGTGAAAATGTGTCTAAGAATAGTGTATGAAGGGTGTAGAGGGGCTTTACAGCCTGAAAACATTGTAAAAATAAAGAAATAGCCCTTCCACAATAAACAAGGACCATGTATTTCAAAGATTACTTGGCTTTATATCTGATAGTTATGGGAAAAAACTAATTGTTTCAGCAATAAAATAATAAAATCTTTAAGTCCTCTGTGCATCAGCGCTCACCACGTAAAGAAAAGTCTTGTAGGTTGATTTCCTGACGCTTTCTTTTGCCTTCTGGCTCTCACAGCTGAGGTTTGTGGAGAACGTCGTAGACCCCGTCATCGTTTTCACCGGAGGAACTTAGCTCATTAGAGCTTGGACATGAATGCATGTGTATTCATCATTTCACATTTGGGGTTTAAAGTGATGTTAAAGGCAAGAATGCTCAGTCATTCTGGGAAAAAATAACATGAAAACAGTGTTTTAAATACAAAATCAACCTTAATGGAAAGGAAATTAAATCAACTAATTTTTTATTTAAGCGGTCCAATCTGGCATATTAACTTTGATTTCCTTCAACTTTATAAGCAGAACTTTGATCTGTTTCCACCACTTGTTCAGAATTTCTTTCATTTCCTGCTCTTGCCGTCCTCTGGATCGGCTCCAACATATGAGCCTTTTTATGATTTATTTGATATGTTTATGACTGTCCTGCTGTTCAGTGGAACAGGATGCTGTCAGAGTGGGTCCTCTGGAAAAATGTGTTAACACTCAAAGAACACCAAAGCTTTGTTTTATTGAACGCTGCAGCTTCTTCCTCGGTTCAGAGATGAAGGACCAAACAAAAATGCCTTTAAGTTCCTAAATGTCGGCCACCTTTGCTGTCTTGGCAGCTTTCTTCCGCCTCCTGCTAAACTGTTTGATAAATCACGTAGACATAATTAATGGGATAATGTGGCTCAAACACAGAAGCCTCTAATGCTGCGTTCACACCGGGCTCAGAAACGCGCTTTTGAGCGACTGCTTACCACGAAAAGTCTATGAGAATGGACGCTTATGGGCGTTTAAAGGCCTGTTCACACCGGGACGAATTTCGCCGGCGATTTTCGCTGACGTTTAACGCCTCGTGACTAAACAAAGGGCACCAATGAGAGTGTGCACACCGACGCGAAAAAACGCCACGCGTTAAAGCGTCAAAAAAAAAAAACGCCTCGGGTTCGTTTTTTTTTTTCGACGCGTCGCGTCGAAATCTACTCGACCAATGAGAATGGCGCTTTTGCTCACGTGTCTGGAGCTTCTGAAGTTACAGTAAAACACAACTTGGGGGCGCTCAAACACAAAACTGCCTTGCTGAGCACACATACCAGCGAAGAAGATAGACGCCAAGTAGCGTCTACACTGCCGCGAAGCAATAATGACGGACATTCTAAAATATCCCCGAACCAAGCACCAGTTGGAGCTACTGGTGCTTGAAATATTCATGTTTTCTTTGTATGATTCTGACAAGCGCGTAAATACTTGCTCTCTTCTTCTGAGTGAAAAGCGACTTTAAGAAGCCTAAAGTTGCGCAGCGCCACTTTGTGTACAGGAGTATTTCTGTTTACATTAAGCGCCATCTAATGTCAGGGAATGAAATTGCATGTTCGCTCCACTCATCGTCAGCGAAAATCGCCTGGGTGTGAACACAAAAGACGTGGCGAAAAACGCTGGCGAATAACGCCTGGCGAATATTCGTCCCGGTGTGTACGGGCCTTAAGGCTGCCGGGCTCAACAGCTCTCACACATTAAAAACTCCTGAGAACGTTTTGTCATCAGTTTTACGTCTGTCTGTGGGCTCTACTTACAAAAACGTACAGAACACGCTTGGAAGTTAAAGCAGGTAAACTTTGACTCCGGTTCAGTGGTGACGTATGGATGGCGTCTCTTGAGGTACCTGCAGGTACATGCAGGTACATGCATGTACATGTACAGACATGCAGGTACATACATGTACATGTACAGACATGCATGTACATGCAGGCACATGCATGTACATGCAGGCACATGCACAGACATGCAGGCACATGTACAGACATGCAGGTACATGCAGGTACATGTATATACCTGCATGCCTGTACATGTACAGCAGGGGTTGACATAGCCCAGAAATTTGCACTGGCCCACAGGGCCAGTAGTTTTTGAAACTTACTGGCCCTGCCTGAAAGTTACTGGCCCGACACCGCGCATAGCGGGACCCGCCGCTCCGCAGGTGCTTGCAACTTTAGGGGGGTCTGGGGGCATGCCCCCCCGGAAAATTTTAATATGGTACAATTTGGTGCATTCTGGTGACACTTATTTCTACACTTTTCACTGACTGAAAATAGACCATATCAAACTTAAATCTGCTCTAGTCTGTTTCAGATGTTTTGAAGAGAGCACTGCAGTGTAGTAGGTAACACTAGTTCAGAAGTTTTCATGGTGCTTCTAACGGCAAATATCGCAATAAATCATAAACCTTAAATGTGTTAGATGGTTCAAGCTGCCATTAGATTGTTTTAACGAATCAAATAAATCCCTTAATGCATTTGACCAATCGGATGGACGCCTTCACATTGTTGACCAATCAGATGGAGCCCTGTTATGTTAGATGTTTGTAACCTATGTCAACGTGGGTCATTTGGAGTATAATTTTTAAACTGGGAATGGTTATTTGGTTATTTTGCTGTTTGTTTATATACCGCAAATTATATCGTTATCGCAATTTTAATCTCTGATATCGCATATCGCGAGTTTTCCTCATATTGTGCAGGTCTAACTGAGATCATTCAGCTAACTAGAAATACTTACTGCTCACAGTGTTGTAAAGAAAAACAAAATTAAGTAGTTTAACATTCTACTGCATTTGAGTCTGAGATTCAGGTATTTGGAGTTGCCTTTGATTCTTTGACATTCAGCTTAAAGCTTAGTGCATACAGTTTCATCTTCAATGCATTCATTAAATATCTTGCTGTCCATACTACTAATTATACCCACTACTCCATCCAACATATTCCTATCTATTCCTGCCATGTCTTCCACATCTCTGACATGCTTCAGTCTCTTCAGTGACGGTGTCGGATTTATAATCAAATGTAATAATAACCCACTGGCTTATGCCTTTGTTGTTGCTGTTTAACATTGTTTTGTATTGAATTGTTACATTCAGTAAAGTTTGAAAAAAAAAAGTAGTGAGCGCGTGCCGCGTGGTGCTCGGCAGTGACAGCCGTGCGCGCGCAGGCGGGAGAGAAGGAGAAGTGATCAAAGGTTTCCCATAGAAACCCTTGAAGTCTGAACACAGGACTAGCAGAAAAACTAAATTATGAAGACGAGGTAAATCTACACGTTTTCGCAAAATTTACTTTATTGAAAAAGGTGAAGAATATATAAACCGTTAGATATTTTAGTGGCCCAAGCGGACAAGTGAAAAGTAAAGTCTTGTGGTCCGCACTGCTCGAAAAACAGGACCGGGCCAGCGGACAAATGGCTATGTCGAGCCCTGGTACATGCATGTACATGTACAGACATGTAGGCACATGAACAGACATGCAGGTACATGCAGGTACATGTATGTACCTGCATGTCTGTACATGTACATACACTAGTATCATGTAGCTACAAAGCTGAGTGAACTCCATATGCTAGAAGCGTGTTTCAAACCAACATGTACTGCATTCTTGAACGCGCCGCACATGCCCGGTTTGAACATAACATAACTCTGACACTGAAAAAATCCCCCTATTTCCATCCTAATTACATTCATATCCATCTTTTCTGATGTTTTTATTACTTTTACATTTTTTTTACAGAAAAGTTACATTTAAATGTACGAGTACATGCTCTCATTTCGTCAGAATTCCTGCATTGAAGCCACACATGCTTTTGCAGAAAATTGTCTTTTCTGTCGTGCATCAAAGATGACTGTTACTGTGAACAACATGTTCTGTGCTCTTCAACTGCCCCTGAGGGCTTTCACACATCACTGCTAATCAAAGGTCATGACCTAGAAACGCAGCACAGTAGTAGTGTCCAACAACACACGGTCGTCCTTGAAAAATGTTTGTGCTCACAGGTTAGTTTCTATCTTTAAACTCCAACCCTCTGCTGATCTATTGGTCTACTGCTCTTTTTATTTTAATTATGCTATTTCTGACCAAACTCAAAAAACGCTTGTTTTCTAGTTTACTGGGCGGGACTTCTGACTCACTCACTCCCCTCATCCCTTTGTTTACTCTCTCTTCTCCTGCTAGCTTACAGCCTCTCACACCCCAAGCTAACGTTAGCGGTGCTACAACAACAGCAGCAACATCAGATCCGTCCATCCGTCCAGTTCTGATCCAGATTCCAGCTCAGACCAGGAAAACAGAGACGGTCCTGGATCTATTGGTCTGCATCAGAAAGGGGCGGAGCATGGAGACTTTAGCCCCGCACAGCGTATTACGTTACAAATACGATCTTTTTCCCAGAGTGCTTCTTTTCATCTGCTCCTGATTCACAATGTATGGAATAAAGAAAAACTCAGAAATGCCCATTCTGAGTAAAATGCCACAATAACGTGTTCAAAACGCCAAAAACAGCATTTTCATTGGACAATAGAGATCTCACCACCAACACGCCGTGACGCTTGGACTGTTTATCTGGTGACAGTGACAAATGGAGGTCCTGATTCTGTCCACTCAAAATAAAAACCGGATTTCTAAAGGATTTTCTTAGCAGAGTTTGGGTTGACTTCTTGCTCAGTCCTGTATATCAGTGTTTTTCCACCTTTCCTGAGCCACGGCACACTTTAACCTTGACAAAAATCCCGCGGCACACCAGCATCCAAAAAAAAAAGAGGAGAAACTCTATAGTCTGTACTGATCTGCAGTCCCTCCATGATCTCACATACATTTTTGTGATAATTGTGGCAGAAAAAGCTGGAAGCTGCAGCTGTTTTTTCTGAACGATGGAATAAAAGATACGTTAAAAGATTTAAAAACTGTCTGATGTGTTCGTTGTGGTTTCAAGACGTTTTACAGGGAAGACTCATTGTGCGCTGAGACACTGTCACTTTAACCCAATGCATCCTGGGAGATGTAGTGATGGCAGACAGACTCTCTTCTCTGATCTTCATTGTATTGTCCACTTGTTTCACGGTCTGACACCGGATTCTGTGGAAAGCTACACCGCTAAAGACGAGCTTTAGCTGGTATTTCTGTTGGAACTGAGAGACTTTATGAGCAGAATCAGAACAAGGAAGTGAAGACTTTAACCACTTCTGATTGGTCAGACTGATGACATGAAATTAAGCCTCCAAGAATGATTGGTGGAGACAGTTAAAGGGGCGGGACTTTTCCCAAAACAGAGCTGAAGCTACGGCTAAATCGCGGTACCGTCATTCTGATCAAAGTGTCTTTAATAGAATCAAATAAACACAAAGAAAAAAGTCTTTTATAATCTTTCATATTCCTAACTACTCAGTGTTTTATCAGGATGTTTGGATGAACACAGAGCTGAAATCCTGGAGATGGGAAATGTTTTTAGATCAGTGACTGAGGTCCATCTCTCACGGCACACTGGTTGAAAAACACTGATCTAGACTAACCTTAGTGGCCGTGGTGCAGCGGTAGGGCGGTCAACCCATGATCGTAATATTGCAGGTTCGATTCCCGCCTTGCACGCTCATGAGTCGAAGTGTCCTTGGGCAAGACACTGATCCCCACCTTGCCTCTGGTGGTAGGCGGGCGCCTGTGTTTGGCAGCGGAGCCGCCACCAGTGTGTGAATGTGTGAGTGAATGTGTGTGTGACTGTAAAGCGCTTTGTCCTTGTAGGAAGAAAGGCGCTATATAAGTATACGCCATTTACCATTTTTGGCAGCAGAGGGCCTACCTTTGCTTCCTCTTAGGTGGACCCAGATGGTTAAATCTGTGTTACAGTCTTTATTTGTCTCTTCATTGCTGCTCCTGCTGCTGAAGGGCAGGGGGGGCACTCGGGGAGGGCTTTTATCGCAGCATGAAATGCGTTTTATAGTCACTCCTTATAGATGTTTCACTGTTTCATCTCATTTTACTAGATTGTCATCAGCCTCACTACATCATCTTCAAAGTCTGAATCTTTTTTATGTTTAGCTTTATGCACAGAAGGTTATTAACACTAGAATTCTTCAATAGCTGATATGTCAAAAAATCATTGATCATATCCTAAACTAACGGGTGGCTGTGCTGCAGCGGTCGACCCTTGATCGGAAGGTTCAAGTCCCGCCTTGCCCATCCATATGTAGAAGTGTCCTTGGGCAAGACACTTGGGCAACCCCACCTTGATGGCAGTATTGGGCAGCGGAGCCGCCATCAGTGTGTGACGGTAAAGCGCTTTGGGCCTTTGAGGACGGTAGAGGCGCCGTACACGCCATTTACCATTTGAACTCCATTCATTGTCCTCTCTTTAACTTTCCCTCTTTGTGCTGTCAGAAACAGAAATGTCACCAAATGTAATTTCACTGCACAGAGTTCCGTTACGTAAACCTCTCACCTGAGAAAAGCAGCTATTTGACTGTTTTTGTAAAATTCAGGATGCGTTTTCCATCAACTTGATCTTAACTACCCAACCAAGACCAAATCAATGAAAGTTTTCTGCTGCTTATTGCCTTGAGGGACATTTCTACCCAGAATGCCTTGATCATCTGGAGATTTCATTCGACCTTCACAACTTCCAGACACCCTGTTCCAGATGCAGCAAAGCAGCCCCAAACAGAACTGAGCCTCCTCCATGTTTCACAGCAGGGACAGTGTTCTTTTGGTTGGATGCTTCATTTTTCAGTCTACCAACATAGAGCTGATGTGCCTTACCAAAAAGCTCCAGTTTCTTCAGATTTTTCTCATGATGGAGGACATGTTTAAAGAAAACTAAGTTTTAAATTGCATAGTTATTGTAGTAGTTATTGTAGTTATTGCGTAGAAACTACAATTAGCGGGGTCAAAGTCTCCCAGCTCCGCCCCTTTCTGATGCAGACAAACAGATCCATGACAGTCTTCTTTTTCCTGGTCTGAGCTGGAATCTGGATCTAAACTGGACGGATGGACAGATCTGATGTTGCTGCTGTTTTTGTTGCACCGTTAACTTGGGGGTGTGAGGGGCTGTAAGCTAGCAGGAGAGAGTGTAAACAAAGTGATGATGGGAAATGAGCGCAGGCTTAACCTTGCACCAACAGTCCCGCCCACAACTCAGAGGTGAATTTCTGATGAACTCCTGCTGAAACTGTCTTAAAAAGACGTTTTTGGGTTTGGTCTAAAACGACATCATTGTTAAAAACGACTTTGAAAAGCGATCAAACGACGATCGGAGCGAAAATTTGCGCTTTGCTTACAACCCCTCTTTAAAAATCTATTCAGATTGAAGTGAAAATAGCAGAAGTTGGATTTTTCTGATGGTTGTTTCAGAAATGTTTGGAGGCTCATGCTGGGACTGGATGATCCAGCATCGCAGGGCTGGTTTACCAGACGGACCAGTTTACGATGGGCAGAATGAGTTTCACGGCTGATTGGACCCTTCCTGTCTCTTTGTAGGAGCCGTTTGAGGATGGTTTTGCCAACGGCGACGAGCTGACGCCGGCTGAGGAGGCTGCGGCTAAAGAAGCAGCTGAACCTAAAGGAGTGGTCAAGTTCGGCTGGATTAAAGGGGTTCTGGTGAGTCAGCCTAGTGGTGTGGATTTTTCTTCTGTGTTAGGATAGTCTGATCTATTTAGTAACTCCTAATGATGTGAGCTCTACAATACGTTATTTGAATCAAAGGAAAAGCGTTGAATCCTAAGAAGAGGTTTCAGTGGGATAAAGATGAGCTCCGGATGAGAATAAGTCACTAATCTGATAGACAACGCACAACCTCAGGTAAACGTGGAGGGACACGGCGGCCCATACACACAATCACAGTAAATACACAATGGTTGTGTTTGCAAAGCCAGAATGTTGCACACATTCATTCTCATTCTTTATTTCTAAATCCCAGACATTGAAAAAAAACCTTCTGTTAGCATCCAGGCTAAAAGTCGTCACCTCATTAGGATGAGGAGAAACTATTTGACACTCAGGCCAGAGAAGGACTTGGAAGCAGCTCACATGGTTGAGGCATTTCAGGTTTGTTCATCTGAACTGCAGCCTCTGTAAAGCTCAATGACGGGCCTACAGCCGGATGGCGGTTATGTCTGTGTCCGAGATACAAACCAACACCCAGCTGCTCCTTTATTACCTCCAGAAAAGCCTCTGAACTTTTATGGTGTTGGCTTCCAAAAAACCTTCATGAAGGGGGGGGGGGTAGGCAAAAGCGCAACCAGGTTAGATTAGAGCGCAACGCAAGAATCTGCCATCTACATTGGGAAAAAACTAATGTGTGTGTTTTTATGCATGTGTGTGTGTTCATTCAAAAGTGTGTGTGTTCATGTGTGTGTGTGTTTATGCGTGCATGTGTGTGTGTGTTTATGCGTGCATGTGTGTTCATGTGTGTGTGTGTGTTCATTCAAAAGTGGGTGTGTGTGTGTGTGTTTATGCATGCATGTGTGTGTGTGTTTATGCGTGGATGTGTGTGTGTTAATGCGTTCATGTGTGTGTGTGTTCATGTGTGTGTTTTTATGCATGTGTGTGTGTTCATTCAAAAGTGTGTGTGTTCATGTGTGTGTGTGTTTATGCGTGCATGTGTGTGTGTGTTTATGCGTGCATGTGTGTGTGTGTGTTCATTCAAAAGTGTGTGTGTGTGTGTGTGTTAATGCGTTCATGTGTGTGTTTTTATGCATGTGTGTGTGTTCATTCAAAAGTGTGTGTGTTCATGTGTGTGTGTGTTTATGCGTGCATGTGTGTGTGTGTTTATGCGTGCATGTGTGTGTGTGTTTATGCGTGCATGTGTGTTCATGTGTGTGTGTGTGTTCATTCAAAAGTGGGTGTGTGTGTGTGTGTTTATGCATGCATGTGTGTGTGTGTTTATGCGTGGATGTGTGTGTGTTAATGCGTTCATGTGTGTGTGTGTGTTCATGTGTGTGTTTTTATGCATGTGTGTGTGTTCATTCAAAAGTGTGTGTGTTCATGTGTGTGTGTGTTTATGCGTGCATGTGTGTGTGTGTTTATGCGTGCATGTGTGTTCATGTGTGTGTGTGTGTTCATTCAAAAGTGGGTGTGTGTGTGTGTGTTTATGCATGCATGTGTGTGTGTGTTTATGCGTGGATGTGTGTGTGTTAATGCGTTCATGTGTGTGTGTGTGTTCATGTGTGTGTTTTTATGCATGTGTGTGTGTTCATTCAAAAGTGTGTGTGTTCATGTGTGTGTGTGTTTATGCGTGCATGTGTGTGTGTGTTTATGCGTGCATGTGTGTGTGTGTGTTCATTCAAAAGTGGGTGTGTGTGTGTGTGTTAATGCGTTCATGTGTGTGTGTGTTTATGCATGCATGTGTGTGTGTGTTTATGCGTGGATGTGTGTGTGTTAATGCGTTCATGTGTGTGTGTGTTCATGTGTGTGTTTTTATGCATGTGTGTGTGTTCATTCAAAAGTGTGTGTGTTCATGTGTGTGTGTGTTCATGTGTGTGTTCATTCAAAGGTGGGTGTGTGTGTGTGTGTGTTAATGCGTTCATGTGTATGTGTGTTCATGTGTGTGTTTTTATGCATGTTTGTGTGTGTTCATTCAAAAGTGTGTGTGTTCATGTGTGTGTGTGTTCATGTGTGTGTTCATTCAAAGGTGGGTGTGTGTGTGTGTGTGTGTGTGTGTGTTCATGCATGCATGTGTGTGTGTGTTCATGTGTGTTCATGCATGTGTGTGTGTGTTCATGTGTGTTCATGCATGTGTATGTGTGTTCATGTGTGTTCATGCATGTGTGTGCTCTCTGGATTGCATGTTTTGGATGATTCCTTAACATGGACGTGTTGTGCTAACCGTGTTCTTAAACCTATTCTCTGTGACGTGTAGCTCCACATACATGTTGCAGTGACCTGCATCGTCTGCACATTGATGTGTATTGAATAATACCTGCTTGTTTTTGCAGGTGCGCTGCATGTTAAACATTTGGGGGGTAATGCTCTTCATTCGCATGACCTGGATTGTAGGTCAAGCTGGGATTGGTAAGTAGGTTTAAAATATTCCATGTCTTGAAACTGGGAGTCTGTTCCGTCTGTGAAATGAACCTTTTTCTGTCTTTCACTAATGAAAGTCCTTGATAGTCATTGTCCATCAAAACTCATCGTCCTTTCTTCTTCTTTTTACCATTTTTGAAGTGAGCAGTTAAAATTCAACTTTAGAAGTATTTGGGATTATTGGCCTTTAGCCCTTTATAAGGTTTTGAAGTGCTTTTTAAGTCTGTATTTAGTAATTCACCCTACGTTTCAGTGATTGGGTCTAATGTCCATTTCCTCTCTGTCAACACGGAATCATTTTCTCGATGCGCCGTCATGACTGCTGATCTGTCACCAGCAGCTAATCAGCTGGTGTGAGCCTTAAGATAAATTTGACCTTCATTTGATTTTAACATGATCTTAAAATATGAAATATTATTTATGAGGCAGAAACTGTATTAGAAGCATAACAAGCTTATATTTTGGCACTTTTTAAAATACTTATGAAGAATGTTTATTACACCATGTGTTTATGCTCGGTTGGTAAGGTGAGAAGCTACAATGCAGGAATCCAGGGTTCGATTCCCGGAGGGGGATAAACAATAGTACTTGGTCAATTACCATATCAATGGTGAGCAATTAACATCACCCAGTGAGGGCCCTTAGGCAAGACCCTTAACGCTACTGCCTCCAGAGCGCGGTTAGGCTGCAGCTCACCGCTCCCCCAGGGGATGGGTCAAATGCGGAGAAGAATTTCCCCATTGAGGGATGAATAAAGCATCAATTATTATTATTATTATTAAACTGCTAAACGTAGAACTAACAGTATAATTCTTACAAGCACTCGGTGCTCACATATGCGCCATGTGACAAACATGAATTAGACACTGATTCTTATGGCACTTACAAAGATGAAAGGGTTTATTATATTCACCATACTTTAACTGTTACAGACATGATGTCGAGTCCAAAATCTTTTCTTTTTTTAAATAGATTTTTTAAAATAATTGGACAGAAGATAATTATTTATCTCCAACAAACCACAAGATTTTCCTTCACAGATCTGTTTCTTCTGTTAGAAGCTCCTTTGTCCTCCACTGGTTACCTGTATTGATGTCACCTGTTTGAACTGGTTACCTGTATAAAGACACCTGTCCACACCCTTAAACAGACCAAAGAGCTGTCAAAAGACACCAGGGACAAGGCTGTAGACCTGAACTAGACTGAGATGAACGGCAGCAGAAGAGATCAAGAGTTGCAGAAATGATTAGAAAATGGAAGAAACACAAGATCACCGACGATCTCCCTCCACCTGGGACTCACGCCAGGTCTCACCTGCTGGGTTCAGATGGCCGTGAAAACCATGAGGAAACGGCCCAGAACTACACGGGGGAACTGGTCCGTGAACTGAACAGAGCTGGGACCACAGGAACGCAGGTTACTATGGTAACAGCCCAGGTCCAGGCCGGTCTAAAGTTCTCCAGAGACCGGACTGGGAGAAGGTCATGTGGTCAGAAGAGACCAAAATGGAAGTCTCTGGTAGAAACGCCACTGGCCGTGTTTGGAAGGAAAATAATGCTGAGTTGCATCAAAAGAACTACATTCCCACTGTGAAGCATGGGGGTGGACACATCATGCTTTGGGACTTACAGTCCATATTAGGAAAAGGATGAATAGGACAATGTAAGATTAAACAATGAGCGAAGGTTTCCCATCGTTGACAGCATTGGGAATGAAACGTGTCTGGATCTTCCAGCAGACAATGATGTCAAACATATCGTCTGGGCAACAACGGAGTAAAAAGCACTTGAAGGTTCTGGGGTGTTCTAGCCAATCTCCAGACCTCAATCCAACAGAGAGCCCTTGGAAAGTCCTTGATGCCCTGAAACCATCACAGCCCTTGAGGAGATCTGCATGGGAGAATGGACCAGAATAGCAGCTGCATTGCAACCTGCTGCAGACAGCCCTGTCGCTCAGTGGGACATTTTCACACATCAATTCTTTAACAATGGGGAATTCCTGATTCTTTTTAACATCCTGTCTGCCTCCGTTAAAGTGAACTTCTAGTGATCTTTACCAACCTCTTCTTTTTAAGAGAGAGAACTTGAAGAATCTGACAAATACTTAAACCTAATTGTATGAATGGATGTACTTTTGCTAAAATAAACAAAGCCGTTTACAGCCGATCTTAAGGCTGAAGTAATGACCCTTAACTCTGTTGACTCTCTGCTACTAATTATTAAAAACTAAACAACTGAAGACAGTTTAGTAAAAGAATCGGAGAGAAAATGAGTGCATAAAAGGGCGGAGTTTAGTTTGATCAATCAAAATCGTCTCGTATGAAGAAGTTTTGAAAATTCTCTTTTCTTCGTTCACTGCATTCTATCTACTGATGAATATAAAAGACTGAAACCTTCTAAAAAGGTTCAACATTTCTCACACCTGCCTATAACTTTAGCATAGTTCTGTAAATTTACTGACAATCTGGTGCAGAACACTCGCCGTCTAACGTTCACGTTTGACCACGAAGTCTCAGTTCAGTGTGACACGGTGACGCCGTTTACTAAGCCTTAGCGGCTGTTCCACTCCGTTTTCTCGAGGCAGTCAGAAAACTGATGAGACACTTGAATGTTACAGACTTCTTCTTCAACAACTGCTGTGTGTTTCTATATTTGTATTGATATCGTGTGTTTGATTTTCAGCTTTCGCCTGTCTGATCATCCTCATGGCTACCGTGGTCACCACCATCACCGGTCTCTCCACTTCAGCCATCGCCACCAATGGATTTGTTCGAGGAGGTACGCATGAAACCCGTCTCCAGAATGGCGATGCCTAGGTCTCCAGCAGAGCATTGGTGTTTGAAAGGAGCTGAAACTTTACATCCATTAACATCGACTGTTGGCACAGATTCATGAGGACTCTGTTGAAGGAGGAGACACCCGACATGTTTTAGCAATTCTCTCCGTCGACAATGGTTAATGTAAATGTTAATTTAAATGTGCAGACACACTATCAGCACATTCTAAACATAATGGTAAAGAATACGAGTATAAAAGCTTGGACATTTGCTGATGTATGCGGCAAAATGTCAGACTTGATCATTGACACCAACTGCTGGATCAGCTGTTCTCTTCCTGGAAGAAATTTAAGTCTCTCTGATGTCTATTTATACAACGTTTTATAATAAAAGTCCCATAACAAAAATTCAGACACGCAACAATGCTGGTTCCATGTTCCTAGGGTAAAAATTATCAAGCCATCATTTTTTTAATATTTGTTTTGCTGTCCACCTCCCTACATAAATTCATTAGATCTGTTTTCAAACATCCTGAAGATTTTCTCAGAAAAGAGCTAGTTACAGGAGAAAAATGAGAAAATATGGTCTAAAATGGTTTATAATTGTAACCTTTTGATGTAGCTTCAACATTAGAAATATTCTTAGGAACAAGAAAGTTTAAGAATTTCTCCAATTAAACAAATCAAGGTAAAAAAGGTTAAAGGTCATATTATTCTCAAAGAGCTGCTTCATCAGCAGCCAAAGAACCAATTTCCCAGTGACATTAACCCATTTTTATCTTTTCTTTGTCCAGGTGGAGCGTATTATTTGATTTCCCGGAGTTTAGGGCCAGAGTTTGGAGGTTCGATCGGTCTGATCTTTGCCTTCGCTAATGCCGTGGCTGTTGCCATGTATGTGGTGGGCTTTGCTGAAACGGTTGTAGAACTTCTCAAAGTAAGTGTCTCTTCGTCGTTTTTCACTCTGCCAACACTTTCACTGGACTGAACAAACTCTTGTTTTTGCTTTAGGGTGCTGATGCCCTCATGACCAATGAGGTCAATGACATTCGGATCATTGGGACCCTCACAGTCATTCTTCTCCTGGGCATTTCTTTGGCAGGAATGGAATGGGAAGCCAAGGTAAAATCTGTTTACTCTCAGACACGTTGCCAGTTAACATGACCCCGTCTGGCCCAAACATCGCAGTGATGCTGCGTTCGCGTTGAACGCAATTCGCGTGGCAAATCTGTGGTCTCTGCCTCTGTTTAGACGCTTAGTGAATTCGCCGCTGAACGTTTGTACAAAAATACGTTTAAAAACCCAACAATCCTGCCACGTGTGGGAGGAGCTACTGACATTTTCAGCCTCACTGTTACCTGGAAGGATTGACCGTAGATCTCATGAACACTCACAGCCACTTTATCTGGTCTACCTTGCTAGTACCGGGTTGGATCCCCTCTGACATCCATGATGCTGGTCTCCCGTTCCACCACACCCCAAAGGTTCTCTATTGGGTTCTGGTGACTGTGGAGCCGTTTGAGTCCAGAGAACTCATTGTCATATTCTAGAAACCAGTCTGAGATGATTCCAGCTCTTTGACATGGAGCCTTATCCTGCTGGAAGTAGCATCAGAAGATGGTCCACTGTGGTCATGAAGGGATGGACATGGTTAGCAGCAATACTCAGGTAGGCTGTGGCGTTGGAACCATACTCAACTGGTACTAAGAGAACATCCCCACACCATGACACCACCACCACCAGCCTGAACCGTTGGTACAAGGCAGGATGGATCCATGCTTTCATGTTGTTGAGGCCAAATTCTGACCCTACCATCTGAATGTGGCAGCAGAAATGGAGACTCATCAGACCAGACAGCGTTTGTCCATCTTCTAGGGTCCAGTGTTGGTGAGTCTGTGTGAATTGTAATCCCCAGAGATGGTTGTGGGTGAAAATCCCAGCCCGTCTGGAACCAACAACCACGTTCAAAGTCACTTCAATCACCTTTCTTTCTCATTCTGATGCTGGTTTGACCTGCAGCAGATGGTCTGGACCATGAATACATGACTACATGTGTTGAGTTGCTGTCATGTGATTGGCTGGTTAGGAATTAACAAATAGTGGGACAGGTGTACCTAATAAAGTGGCCAGTGAGTTTACAATGCATGGAAGACACGGATGATGTTTAGAGATCAGGTTTATTGATTTGCAGAGTTCTACAAAAAGTGTTAGTAATGCTTCATGACATCATTCAGATACCTTTCCAGTTCGGTGAGCTTCACCATCGACTGCAGTAGCTGCGTCTCAATGACTGCTGCCTTCCTCACTCTGTGGCTTAATGTGACCACTCGCTGTCCCGCATTAGTCTGAGGAGGAAGAATATAAGAACAAAATGTTGACCTTTTTGTTATTGTCTCCAAACAAATGTGGAAAACATCAAACGGTTCAGGACAACAATCAGATTCTCCTCCACCCACTGATTACATCCTCAACACATCATGGACCAAAGCGGAGTTCCTGTTGGTTGGTGTGACGTAAATATTCACCAAGGTTCAGATATTTCAGTGAATCCGTCTGGATTTCTGCTGCACCGCCTGAAACGCTCTGCCGCCAAACGTCTGTGCCTGATGCTGAAGTCGTGCTACAGGAATCCGATCACGTCTGTAGATTGACTGACTGAAAATGGCCGCCCCCATCGTGTGTGAACGTAGCTGAAGGTGGTTCTTGAAAACGTTTTGGGTGCTTTCAAACAAAGCGGTTTGGTTTACACCAGAGTGTCTTCCCTAGAGAGTCCCTTCATTTGCCAAGTGTGTGAGTTCACCCAAACTCTGCTGCAGACCAGAAATGAGGGTCTACTTTCTGGAGCAGGACTATAACCACCAAAGAGGAGACGGAAACAAAACATCCAGAAAGTAACAACAATGGTGTGCACTTTGAATTGGGGGGGGGGGGATCTCCCGCCACAAATCAGTGGCACAGTGATCAACCAAAAGACCAGGAGATTGTAGGTTTGGATCAACAGTTGGGTCAGTGGGACCCAGTTGGGTCAGTGGGACCCAGGCCTTCTGGCCTAATACTCAGCATTTTAAGTAATGGTAAACGGTTCAGCTGCAGGTGCTCCCTTAGAAGATGTCCCAAATTCTTCAGGAGTTCACCAGACTGTCTTGCATGCATGAACTAACATTAACAGACGTTCTTCCCCCCCTTTAGGCCCAGATTTTCCTGCTCGTTGTTCTGATCACAGCGATTGTCAACTACTTCATTGGATCCTTCATTCCTGTCGAATCAAAGCAAGCTAAGGGATTCTTTGGCTATGACGGTATGATCCAAGGCTAGCACCTCCCATCATTTTTGCACAAAAGCTTGAGCACAAATGTATTAGTTGATGTCTGTTCTCATCATCGCAGCTTCCATCATGTGGGAGAACATGGGTCCGGACTTTCGCGACGAGACATTTTTCTCTGTGTTTGCCATATTCTTCCCTGCTGCCACTGGCATTCTAGCCGGCGCCAACATTTCAGGAGATCTTGCTGTAAGTAAACCGTATCAGAACCAAGTAGGTTTGGGTGGGACATTCTGGGCCGTAGTCTGATACGGCATCCTGATACCAGTATCTTTAGTCAGCTTTCAGAATGATCAGAAAATGTGTTGGACTGACAGTGGGGTTGAGAATAGGCGGATGGGATCACTAGCAATCGTTTCTGTAAACCGTTCAGTTATTTTTGTACTTATTTATAACTGCCCTGCTTCTTCTTAGTTCTAAACTATTCACTCATTCAGTTCTTGTATGGGAAACAGAGGAGGGGATTACTTCAGCTCAAATGGATTTAGTTACATTTACCCAGAAGGAAAAGCAGAGACTTCTAAACCCTGAAGCCGCTGTGGTACAGCACTTTTCCATGGAGGAAAAGATTGTTGGTTTCACTCTCACTCTGCCATCCTTTGTCTCCTTGTGCCATTTGGCAAGACATTGAACCCCTGATTGCTCCCAGAGCCTTGCATGGCAGCAGTGTGTGACTGTTTGTGCACGGATCTGTGACTGCTGGTAAATGCTGTAAAACGTACATAATCTATGTGATCGTTAGCTAAAACAACAGACATGCATTCCCAGCTAACATTTGGATCAGTTTAGTGTAAAACATGCACACTGGAGTGTGAAAGCCAGAGTCTGAGTCGGTTAAGAGTCAATGTAAAACCATAAGTGGGCTCAGAAACTGTCAAAAGTGAGCCGGTTCATGTTAACTGACTAGATCTGGTCCATCTAACGAGATTGGACACAATGAACCAATGAATGAACATAAAAAACATTTAGTATGTTCATAGAAACTCAAGTACCCAATGGCCTTTGGCTCTTTCAAACCTAGTTCTTATCTAGAAAAGCATTCAACAAAGAGAAACTTTAGGAAAAGAAGTTTTTTCAAGAGCACATTTGGTTTTTGTCTCTTAGGACTCATCCGGGTTAAAGGCGTGCTAACCACCCTGTGAGATAGTTGAAGTGGGAAGACCCAGTTACAGCTGCGAATGTAAAGCTGGTTTCCCACAAACCAAAGTGCTGAAGCATTACGAGCCGCTTTACTCGCCCACAAAGATGCAAACTAAAAACGGATGATCTGATATTTACAAGCTTTCTTTAGAAATGCTGTCATAAAAAAACCCTGATCTACAAAATAAATGAGATAAACTTGGATGAGGTTAAGTATACATTTACCAAAAAAAATCAGCGTTTGAGGGGAGACATGGGTGAAGGTGATAACTCAGTTTTCTGATGAAGGACGCTGGATCATCTTATTTGGTTTCTTGAGAAATCTGATAACCCAAAAAAATACACAATGATTGGACATGTTGTGATTATGTAAATAGTCTGACTTCAATGTAAACAACCAAAAAAAAGTCCAGCTTTTGAGAGATGGAGTGGCTCAGTGGCATCAGGGCATTTACTGATCATTCTTCTTTGTTTCTTGCAGGACCCACAGATGGCCATTCCTAAAGGAACCCTTCTGGCTATATTAATCACAGGAATAGTCTACCTGGGGGTTGCCGTGTCAACAGGTGTGCTGGTGCCTTGTGTCTGTTTACAGCTTTATTTCATTCATTTCATTAATAGGATTAACTTGCGTATCTCTAAACTGGCTCCAGGTTCCTGTATTTTGCGGGACGCCACAGGAAACATTACCCATCGCGTCAGTTCTTCCATCATGGAAAACTGCACCGACATTTCGTGCAAGTTTGGCTTTGACTTCTCCAGCTGCAAGGCAGGAAAGGACTCGTGCAGCTATGGGCTCCACAATGACTTCCAGGTATGCATGAACACGGAGTGGGAGGTTTGAGAATGTTAAAATCACTGTTCTCCCTGAATGTCATCTTTTATGAAGGTGATGAGTGTGGTTTCTGGTTTTGGACCCATCATCTCTGCTGGAATCTTCTCGGCTACACTGTCCTCGGCTCTGGCCTCCTTAGTCAGTGCTCCCAAAGTTTTCCAGGTAAGATGCAACCTGAGCTCTGACACGTCTGACTATATAAACGCCTGTTAGCAGTAAAACTCTTCTTTCTTGCAGGCCCTGTGTAAGGACAATATCTACCCGGGTATTGGAATTTTCGCCAAAGGCTACGGAAAGAACAACGAGCCGCTGCGAGGCTACATCCTGACCTTTGGGATCGCTCTGGCCTTCATCCTTATTGGTGCAGATGCACACACCAGTTATCTGCAGAACTGCTTTGAACACGTTTACCATCAGCAGACTTTAGCTGAACCTAGCTTGTGGTCACATGACCCTCCGCCTTTCTCCTTTCAGCTAAACTCAACGTTATTGCTCCAATCATCTCTAACTTTTTCCTGGCGTCCTATGCTCTGATCAACTTCTCCGTGTTCCACGCTTCTCTGGCGAATTCACCAGGTAAGATCAACACTCAAATGAACGAGAACCTTTTGCCTTCAAAATTCTGTGACCCGTTTTCTTTGCTTTTTGTGCAGAGCTTTAGGAGGGCTTTTAGTGATTAAAATACCAAACGTAGTAGAGTTGAGTTTATGTACACGAGTATAGAAATGTGATCATGCATTCCATTCATAAACGGATTGTTTTCATAAACCGTACAGTCTCCCAGCTGTAGATACATTGAATGCAGGAGCTAAGAACGTCATAATTTAGTGACTAAATGGGATTTTTGTGATTGATTTTCTTTGATTTTTTTCTTCTTCTTTTAATCTTATTTTTGAGCAGAACTGCAGGTACAGATTCTCTTCTGGTTCTAACTCTTCTAGCAGGTCATATGGACTTAAATGGTACATATAATGTTGCCAGCAGAAATGGAGTCTCGCTGAAGGATTTGTTTGTCTGAAGAAACACAAAGGATATAAAACACCTCCATCAGCCAAAGAAGTGTACCGTTTATGTCCTGTGGTCTAGACCGGTCACTGGTAACCTAGAACGCCGATGAAGCCCCATTGCTAAACTCCTGCTTACCTTAACTAGCTGTGGTCATTAGTAATTGATATGTGCTCGTCGTTCCAACAGGCTGCTAACAGTCATACCTAAACCCAACCATTTCCCTCACTTCAGCAATAACACGTCTACGTCTGATGCATTTAACACGTTAATGATGAGAATAAAGATCTGTTTTCTGTCTTTAAATGCTCCACTGGTGTGTAACCTGATGCATCTTCTCATTTATCATAAGTGCCGTATGCATTTTTAAGAAAAGCACTCTTTGTGCACGATGTGACGATCTCCTACTTCATTACTGTACAAAGATGTTCTCTTTGTGGTCATGGTGTGACTCATTGCAGGGTGGCGTCCCAGCTTCACATACTACAACATGTGGGTCTCTCTTGCTGGAGCCATGCTGTGCTGTGTGGTGATGTTCGTCATCAACTGGTGGGCTGCCCTCCTCACCAATGTCATAGTCCTGGGTCTCTATATCTACGTCAGCTACAAAAAGCTGAGTGAGTACGGAGGAACTATCTTTGTTCCAAGCTCCACCTGTTGCTTTTATGCGCGCCTCCATCCCCATCCCTCTCATTTGGACCATCAGTGGTCCCAGGGGGGTCCACTGAGCAGAACCTAGTTCAGAAACTTGACCGCATGCCCGTCCGTCTCCTTTCAGATGTGAACTGGGGCTCATCAACTCAAGCTCTCACCTACCACCAGGCCCTGACCCACACGCTTCACCTGAGTGGAGTGGAGGATCACATCAAGAACTTCAGGTGGGGGCCTGGAGGCCATGCATCCAAACTGTTGGGGAACATTGACTGGTATCTTCAAACGTTTCTCATGAACTGAATCGTAGGAACTCTTCCTGCAGACGATATAACCGTTTTTTTTTTGGTTCACCCTGTAGTTTTCCTAAAATCATCTGGATAACCTGAACAATTTCATTAAAAAAAGAGTTTAAAAACTTGTGGATTTTTCCCGTAAAGACAGAAACTAAGGTATCATTAAAAATCCTCGGCTCCAGAGGAGTTTGAAGACTATTTAAAGCAGGATTAGAAAAGTGTGGTGTTTTTGGAACGGTGTGAATGCTGAGTCTGTCCAGGCTTCCTAAAGTGTGGATTTTGAGGACTGACTTGTGACGGGCGATTTTTGACTGTTGCCATGGAAATGAACGAATCAAGAGATTAAAGGGCATAATTAGGCATGTGATGATCCCTCCAGAGAATGGCTCATGTGCTCCTCTGAGCTCCTTTGCGTCTCTTTCCATCCCTTCCAGTAAATCCCTTTGCTTTGATGTGAACCAGTCTCCTCTGTGTGTCAGAGGGAAAAACATGCGAGTGAGCGGACTGATGGAGTTGTCACTGTGTGATTTTGTGTATTTGTAGACCCCAGTGTCTGGTGATGACCGGCTATCCCAACTCCAGGCCTGCCCTCCTGGATCTGGTGCACACTTTTACCAAGAACGTGGGCCTGATGGTCTGTGGTCATGTACGAACGGTGAGGACTTCCTGTTTTCTATCTGACAATCACAGCTTAAATACTGTAAACTCAACTTTATTTTAAACAACAAAGGAACATTTTATATAAATTATAATTTAGAATAAATGACATTAATATATAGTTTGAAATGGAATAGGAAGAAGTTAAAACTTTTGCAATCCTGCACCTAGCAATATACCTGAAGTTTATGCAGTATAATCTGCATCAGCACCGGCATTACATCACCACACACACACAAAGATCTACACACAAACACGTACATGTTTACAGACGTACCACATTTACCATTCCTATACTTTCCCTGTCCATAAGTCTTTCTCTGGGACCTCAACATGCAACCCGATCATCCTGACTAATAATAAACAATACACACAACACAGCAACTCATTCATATACACTAGCACTACACAAACAACAAACCCGTGTAACTATGAGATTCATCATCCTTTTTCAGTACTATATTTACTGAAAACTATGATCTTGTGTTTTTGCTTCAACTGGTTTATACTGTTGCTCAATTGTAGCACATCATTTAGACTGTTCCATCCTTTAGACTGTTCCATCCTGTAGGCTGTTCCATCCTGTAGGCTGTTCCATCCTTCAGACTGTTCCATCCTGTAGGCTGTTCCATCCTGTAGGCTGTTCCATCCTGTAGACTGTTCCATCCTTTAGACTGTTCCATCCTGTAGACTGTTCCATCCTTTAAACTGTTCCATCCTGTAGACTGTTCCATCCTTGAGAGTGTTCCATCCTGTAGGCTGTTCCATCCTGTAGGCTGTTCCATCCTGTAGGCTGTTCCATCCTGTAGACTGTTCCATCCTGTAGGCTGTTCCATCCTTTAGACTGTTCCATCCTGTAGGCTGTTCCATCCTGTAGGCTGTTCCATCCTGTAGGCTGTTCCATCCTTTAGACTGTTCCATCCTTTAGACTGTTCCATCCTTTAGACTGTTCCATCCTTTAGACTGTTCCATCCTTTAGACTGTTCCATCCTGTAGACTGTTCCATCCTTTAAACTGTTCCATCCTGTAGACTGTTCCATCCTTGAGAGTGTTCCATCCTGTAGGCTGTTCCATCCTGTAGGCTGTTCCATCCTGTAGGCTGTTCCATCCTGTAGACTGTTCCATCCCGTAGGCTGTTCCATCCCGTAGGCTGTTCCATCCCGTAGGCTGTTCCATCCCGTAGGCTGTTCCATCCCGTAGGCTGTTCCATCCCGTAGGCTGTTCCATCCTTGAGACTGTTCCATCCTGTAGGCTGTTCCATCCTGTAGGCTGTTCCATCCTGTAGGCTGTTCCTTCCTGTAGGCTGTTCCATCCTGTAGACTGTTCCATCCTGTAGGCTGTTCCATCCTGTAGGCTGTTCCATCCTGTAGGCTGTTCCATCCTGTAGACTGTTCCATCCTGTAGACTGTTCCATCCTGTAGACTGTTCCATCCTGTAGACTGTTCCATCCTGTAGACTGTTCCATCCTGTAGACTGTTCCATCCTGTAGACTGTTCCATCCTGTAGACTGTTCCATCCTGTAGGCTGTTCCATCCTTCAGACTGTTCCATCCTGTAGGCTGTTCCATCCTGTAGGCTGTTCCATCCTTTAGACTGTTCCATCCTGTAGGCTGTTCCATCCTGTAGACTGTTCCATCCTGTAGACTGTTCCATCCTTTAAACTGTTCCATCCTTTAGACTGTTCCATCCTTTAAACTGTTCCATCCTTTAAACTGTTCCATCCTTTAGACTGTTCCATCCTTTAAACTGTTCCATCCTGTAGGCTGTTCCATCCTGTAGGCTGTTCCATCCTTTAGACTGTTCCATCCTGTAGGCTGTTCCATCCTTCAGACTGTTCCATCCTGTAGGCTGTTCCATCCTGTAGGCTGTTCCATCCTTTAGACTGTTCCATCCTGTAGGCTGTTCCATCCTTCAGACTGTTCCATCCTGTAGGCTGTTCCATCCTTTAGACTGTTCCATCCTGTAGGCTGTTCCATCCTGTAGGCTGTTCCATCCTTTAGACTGTTCCATCCTGTAGGCTGTTCCATCCTGTAGGCTGTTCCATCCTTTTGACTGTTCCATCCTGTAGGCTGTTCCATCCTCTAGACTGTTCCATCCTGTAGGCTGTTCCATCCTGTAGGCTGTTCCATCCTTTAGACTGTTCCATCCTGTAGGCTGTTCCATCCTGTAGGCTGTTCCATCCTTTTGACTGTTCCATCCTGTAGGCTGTTCCATCCTTCAGACTGTTCCATCCTGTAGGCTGTTCCATCCTGTAGGCTGTTCCATCCTGTAGGCTGTTCCATCCTGTAGGCTGTTCCATCCTGTAGGCTGTTCCATCCTGTAGACTGTTCCATCCTTTAGACTGTTCCATCCTGTAGACTGTTCCATCCTGTAGACTGTTCCATCCTGTAGACTGTTCCATCCTTTAGACTGTTCCATCCTTTAGACTGTTCCATCCTTTAAACTGTTCCATCCTTTAGACTGTTCCATCCTGTAGACTGTTCCATCCTGTAGACTGTTCCATCCTGTAGACTGTTCCATCCTGTAGACTGTTCCATCCCGTAGGCTGTTCCATCCCGTAGGCTGTTCCATCCCGTAGGCTGTTCCATCCCGTAGGCTGTTCCATCCCGTAGGCTGTTCCATCCCGTAGGCTGTTCCATCCCGTAGGCTGTTCCATCCTTTAGGCTGTTCCATCCCGTAGGCTGTTCCATCCTTTAGACCAGGGGTCACCAACCCTGCGCCTCCGAGCACCCCTTGTGGCGCCCGCAGGGAACGCACCAAAAAATATATTTTTTAATTGAAGCAAATATTCAACAATCACCCATGGCATGTCTGTCAAAGAAAAACAATATCAACTCTGAGATAAAGGTAAACAAAAAAACAAATACGAAAACAAATATAACCTTAACCTTTGTTTTGTAAAGTGTCCTTGGATTTCTTGAAAGGCGTTTTAAATAAAATGGATTATTATTATTATTAATATGACTTAAAAAAATAATCAATAAATACAAGGGTCTATTACAAAAGTTGAAACAGATCAAATAAATTACACCATGTCTGGACATTCTTATGATTCATGTAATGTAAAGATTTAGAGAATAGGTTGAGACGGTTGAGTAATCCATTAATGTGAGGTTTCACCTTTAAGAATTAGTGCAGATTGAGCATTCCCGTTTAATGATATTTACCCTTCCAATCATTCTTTACATTCTCGCTTTAACTGGGATAGTGATCTTTGTCTTTTGTGGAAATGATGTAGAAATTGTGGAACATCTTTTCTTTGAATGTTTTCATGTAAAAAAGTTTTGGTCTTCTTTTCATAATTGGCTCAAATCGAAAAATATCAGCATTAACCCTTTAAATTGGAATACAATTAAAAATTTGATTACTATTAATTGATAAAAATCTGGACTTTCTGATTAATGCACTGATTGTAATTTCAAAGAATTTTATTCATACTTGTAAACATTGCAGACATTTTTAATACTTGTCTGTATTTTTTCCATATACATTTATTTTTACGGTTGTTTATTGGTGATAGTAACATGTAAATAAAGACAGCAGGTAATGCAGGCTGGAAAACAGCTGCACTTTTTCAGACCATAAATAAACAATAAACAATTTGTTTATGAAAGTTTTGAGGATTTTGGAGGATTTTTACTGTTGATGTTGCACAAAATTAGGAAAATGCCAAATATTTTTGGAGTAATCCCAGTGATGAGTTCTGTAGTTTAGTTTTTAATGTTTTATGAGACCTTAACATGATTTTCACATTTATGTTTAAAAAGTTCAGGTTAAGATAAAGTTTTAAAGTTTTAAAAGTTAAGCTTTAGTGTGTTCAATAAATGTTTATCTTGTTCGGCCCGCAACCTAAAGTGTGTTTTGGATTTAGGCCCCCCCTTCTGCAACTGAGTTCACCCCCATGTAATACGAGTCTAGAAAATTCATGCATGTTTTTGTGTGTAAAATGAGCAAATAAAAATAGAGCACACAAGAGGATGTCTTCAAATTGTGTTTGTGTGTGCGGGGGGGGGCTAGGAGGTTTTTAGTAAACAGGTCTTGTGGCGCCCTTCATACCACTCAGTGCCCATGAAATAGCCCTCAGTCTCGAAAAGGTTGGTGACCCCTGCTTTAGACTGTTCCATCCTTTAATTTTTTTCTAACTTGTCCTGTCCAACAGCTAAGCAAACAGATGAAAGCCTTTTGTGTTGGACATATTTTACTGTTACAACAGGGGTTATGAATCTTATGATACACCAGATGTATATTTAAATAAACCCTTTTTGTAATTTCAGCTAAACTTTATTCATATTAATTATATATTGTAAATATTTTTGTTGGACTGGACGGAAAAGAAAAGGAAGAAAGAAGAGAGAGGGATGACAGATAAGGGGGTAGAAGGGTGATTATAGTAGCGGGTGTAAGATCATGAAGCGTCAGAAAGCAACAAGTTGCTGGATCTTTATAATCACAACTGACAGGTTAAGATGCATGATAAATCTAAAATGGCCGGGGCCTATCCACACACACAAACGTAACAAACACAGCTGTTGGCTCCAAAAGTGTCTACATGGACATACTACCACTAACATTCACACACGCCTACTTATGCATTCAGACTAACACACATGAAACATCTCAGTCATGCAAATTGTTTGTGCAAAGCTGAGACAGCACCTGTGCTGGAGTGAGAGTTTCTGTTCCTCTGGGGTGGATGATGGAATGTAAAAAGAGGGAGAGAACCCAGCCGCCCCCCCCCCACCGCAGCGGCAGCCGGGACCCCCGAACACCCGCACAGTACAGCAGATAGAGAAGGACCGCCCATCGGGCAACCACATCCGCCACCCCGGGCAGGGCCAGCGGGACCGCCACAGCGACCCCCAACACCACAGAGCAGGGGGGCACAGGGGGCAGAGAGTGCAAGCCCCAGCCCGACCCATAGAGCAGCCTCCCCACTGTGCCCAGGGGTCCAACGAGGACAGGCGGCCTCCCACCACCCAGGAGTCCTGAGCATCCCCTAGGGAAGACACGCCACCACGCTCCAGCCCGCCCCAGGCCACAGTTAGTCCAGGAGAGAACAAGGCAGGGGCAGCCCCCCCGCCCACGAGGAGGATGCTTAAGACGAGCGAGGGTCCCCCAGGGGTGTTATAAATATGCCCCGACCAGGCTCACCAGCAGTTGAAAAATATGAAGAAGGCCGGCGCCCAGGGGCCAGGACCACAACCCCCACCACAGGGACACAGACACCCCCCAGCTCAGGTGTGATGGGATCCCCGGCTCCCGGTTTTGCCAGAGAGCTCAGGGATCCCTCTCCCTGCGTGGAGAGAGGGCCGCCGGGCCCAGGAAGCCAGCACCCAGAGACAGGGCCGCCGTGACAGAGGGCCCCAGTCCCCTCCGACAGGGATGGGGCGGGGGACAGAAGATCAGAAGTCCCTCTTCCTTGTGTGATGTATGTGAGTTAGTGAACGTGTACGTGTAGGGGTGTGTGTTGGAGTGTATATTTGTGATGTAAAGGGTGTGTGTGTACTAAAGGGTGTGGTTAAATTTGCCGTGGGGGGGCACTGACTCTTCCATCCTTTAGGCTGTTCCATAACTTAACTCCGTATATTGTTACACAAAAGCTCGTTTAGTTGTGCCTTGAGTACTCTGCAATTATTTTCTTTCCTCAAACTATAATATCCCAATCTGAAGAGAAAGACGACTGTACATGTACTGGTATTAAATTAGAATAATTCTAGAATAATCTTACTGCTCTTTTTTGTCAAACGGCTTTAAAAAGGTTTTGTATGCACTTCCCCAAGTTTCTAAACAATAGGTTAAGTATGGTAACACAAGAGAATTCTACAGTCTGTTTGGTTTAAAGTGGGTTTCACTTTGACTGAAATGCGTTGTGTTTACAGAGCTAAATGCTGTTTCCAGGTAAACCTGTCATCTATGGTCACCTGCAGGAGTTTGAAATGATTCACTGTTTCTAATCTCACTCCTGCTGTTTGGATCTTAATTTGCTCTTTTATCCTATTGTTGCCAAAAAACATCATTTACTTTTATCCAGATTCAGTGGGAACTTATTTCAGTCGAACCAAAAAATAAAGATCCAGGAAATCCATTTTCATCATGGGGTGGAGGTTATGTTTTATGTTCCTCTCTGCTGCATTCAACGTCTTATCTTTGTATAACATAACACTCTTAATGTTGGTCATAATTTGTCCGGTTAAAAATACATTTGGCTGATAGATTATAGTTTTTTTTTTAATCTAAAGGCCAACTTGGCCGGTGACTCAAGAATCAAACTTTGGCCCCTGTGTGCGCCCGCCCCACCACTACTGTGAAAAACCAAGGGAAGGAAGCGAGTTCGGAGCTCGCCGTCATTCAGGAGGATTAACTAGACAACTCCAACCGCCGGACATCGGCGTAGCCGGTGTTCAAAGGGAAGTAACGGAGGAACGACGTCGAACACGTTTATTAGGACTGGGAGTCAGCGCCAGGCGAGTTACAGCGCCCCTTGTGGACGCCCGAGCTGAGGTATCTGCTGTAACTGTTGTCCGAGCTTTGGCCAAAGCCGGCATCGTTGCTGAAACGTCCCAATTGGAAGAGTATTAATAGAGAAACACCTGAAGCAGACTGGCTTCACAGGTGAAGTGGCTTCGATCAACGTGGACCAAAGAGTTTTGGCTTCATCAAGGAGGTTCAGGATGCCTTCATATCTGAAATGATCGTGCTTTCAAGTTCTGTTTTTCTCGTGACACGTAAGCGTTTACCAGAGCAGTCAGAACAACAGGTCCAGCTGAATGTTCAGTGTTAATTACCTATGAAAAAGCTCCTGCTGGGCATAAATGTCCACTTTAAAAAGCAACATTGAGGGATGAATGTCGGCTGTGTTCAGGGCTGACTGGCAGCAGCTCTGTGGAACATGTTGTCCTGAATCGGTGGCCTCAGATCTGTCCTCCTGCCCGCTGATGTGGCCTCCATTAGGGCTGAAAAGGCGCTAGGCCTGACTGAAACTGCGTAAGCATTCCTGGCTAATGACATTACCATTTTCTAAATAAAGGACAGATTTGTGGCTCAAGTCTTCGTTTGTAAAGCCAGAGTTTCTGACTCACTTCAACATTACTTCTCGATTGTAACTCCAAACTGAATGCAGGGAGAGGAACACAGAAAGTCAAAGGTGTTCAAAGTTGTGGAACTAATAGGATTTTCATGGTAATTTACATTACAATACTGTTACTTTGTAATGGTTTTTTTTGTCCTGTTTGTACCACAAATGTCTTTGAACTGTTTGTGCTGTGTTGTTGTTGGTCAAAACGTTGAGCTTCATTTCTAAGGAAACAAGTTTGGAAACTTTTGTCCATAGGAGCAACAGACATTATCATTGTGATCGCAGTTAAATTGGTGAAAAAGTGTTGTTTACTGTAAACTTACTGTAACGCTCATGACGGCCTCCTTCCTTCTACCGTACCTGATATCAAACCCACATGATCAGTGTTGGCAGACCGTTTCCAAGCATGTTTTCCTGTTTTATTGTCCTGAAGTGGCAGCATTTTCTCTTGTCTAGTGGGGTTTCGTCATCGTGTCGTCATTTTAAATGTGAGGGCTTAAATTATAGCTGAATACATCAGTCAGGGTTCCTGCAGGGTCCTAAAACGTCTCATAGAATTGATGAATTTAGACATTTCTTAAAAAGTCATAAAGTCTTGAATTTTTATATCTGAGCCTTAAATATTGTCCCGTTTGAAACTTTTCCGTTTAACTTTTTCATCAAAAAATATCTACGATTATTATTTTGATAAAATGGTGTAAATAAAGAGCGGCAGAATCAGTCGTTATGCATTGATATGCTGGATGACCCCAGCGGTCAACAAGGAAGCGCTCTGAAGCCTCATTTCAAAACACGAGGCCTCCAGACAGCTGCTAATGCCCGTCTGCACCCCCCCCCCCCCCACTCCTATACACATTAAATTTATATGAGAACTGGCCTGAGTGACTCCTCCCCCCTGGCGTTCTAAACAGGATGTATCTGCTGGTTCCATGATGCCAAAATCCCATAGACTTCTACCGAGAAATAAACGGCTGTTACTCTATTAGTCAGAAGAACTATTTTTGATCTTATACTTTTATTAACATCTTCTTGATAATCCTAATTTTTTCATGATATTCTTTGTTGCAGCACAAGTTATTCAAGTTCTAAACTGACCAATCAGAGGCCTCAGTGGTGCTCGCTGGCCCCCAAACATGAAACCGTTTGACAGATTCTCCTGAGCTGCTTTCAGTGGAAGGGGTGTGGCCTTTCAACAAGCTCACTCCTGATTGGCGACCGTGGTTGCCATAGAAACATGACTGTGACTGACTTGGACCAATCACTGTCGACTGGCTCCAAATGGCAGCGCCTGTAAAGAAGGAAAATGACGACTGAATTGGCTTCATTTGGCTGGAGCTAGTAGTAAGCCCTTTTCTATGGGTGACATCAGGCATGCTCAGTCCAGTCCTCTTAGAAATGGTCCACACCAGCGTTGAGGTTTTGGACTCCTCACAGCGGTACCAAACACCAGTCTTTCAATGGAAACGAGGGCATTTTAGAATTAGAGTATACTCTGACATAGCCAAAAGCTTAGTTTGGTAAAGTTGGTGAGATATTCACATATTTAGGTTTCTGGGCTCACTTACTGTTTTGTTAAAAATGTAAAACGAACAGCAAGGGTCTGTTGGTTTGTCTTGCTCAGATTGGCTCTTCCATCCATCTTTCGTCCATTTTCTTAACCTTTTGGAGTTACTGCAATGCCAGAACTTAACCCTCTTGGGTGAAGGCAAATGGGTTGGACAGCGCCACGCAATGACACACAACAATGTCACACGTAGGAACAATTTAGTCAGTTAACCTAGGAAACCAGTGTGCTTTGAGAAAACCCTCATGTGCACAAGGAGAACATGCAAACTCCACACAGAGAGGTTCCAGCCAGGACTTGAACCAGGACCTTCTCACTATGACGTGTGAGTGCAAACCACTGCACCACAGTGAAGCACAGCAAGACAGCCAACCTGAAATCATGGTCCAACCTTCTGAAGAGACACATGAAGCCACTTTTATGAGTGTTTCAAAGAGCAAGCCTTTAAGTCCAGTTGATAAGACTCCGGCTCACACATTTGGTTTAGTAAATGACCGTCCTAAAACGCAAGGATTTCTCTTTTTTTGTCAGTACGGCTGGGCAATGGGTAGAAAAACAGTCTTGGTTTGGTCTTACATTTAACTTCTCAGTAAGTATTAAAATATGTGTTTCCTGGTTTTTGTTTGTCACTTCCATGCTTCTCCTGCATCACCTGATAACTAGAGTAAACAGTAGAACTCAATTCTCCAAGGATCTATTGTTTATTATTCATTCCTTGACATATTTTCTTATTGAGTCCAATCCCTCTCTAAGGACTGAGTTTCAGAGCCCTGGCTATGTGTGGAGGTGGGCCCATCTATATCTAGATGGTATCTCTCAACCTCTCGCACAAGCTCAGCCTCCTTCCCTCCCAGCAAGGTAGGGAAGGTAGCTTGCCATCTCTCGGTGGGTGGAGTGTCCCTGCCCCAGGTGGAGGAGTTTAAATATCTGGGGGTCTTGTTCATGAGTGAGGGAGGACCGGAGCAGCGTTCGTAGTTATGCGGTCGCTGTATCGGTCCGTTGAGGTGAAGCGAGAGCTGAGCCAAAAAGCAAAGCTCTCAATTTACCGGTCGATCTTAAGTTCCAATACTCACCTATGGTCATGAGCTCTGGGTCATGACCAAAATAACCAGGTCCAGAATACAAGCGGCTGAAATGAGCTTCCTCCGTAGGGTGGCTGGACGCTCCCTTAGAGATAGTGGGAGGAGCTCTGTCACCTGCGGAGAGCTCTGAGTAGAACCGCTTCTCCTCAGGCCTCTAGTCCAGATGCCTCCTGGACGCCTCCCTGGGGAGGTGTTCTGGGCATGGCCCACTGGGTGGAGGCCCCGGGTAAAACCCAGGACACGCTGGAAATAATAAGCCTCTCGGCTGGCCTGGGAACGCCTGGCAGTCATATCAGAGGAGCTGGAGGAAGTGGGCGGGAGAGGGAAGTCTGGGCATCTTAGCTTAGACTGCTGCCCCCATGACCCGGTCCCAGATAAGCGGAGGAAGATGGATGGATGGATGGATGGATGGATGGATTTTCTTATTTGGTTTAAAGTAACCAGGAGGGGAACTCGTAATGGTCTGGCAGTGTAAGAACCCGGCTGGGTTCAAGTTGGCACGTTGCTGATCGTGAACTGAACTCCTTTGTGCATTTGGGCTCCCACAGGGCTACAGAAGACCAAACTTCAAAGACCTGGCTACAGACCAGTCCCGGTACCAACGCTGGCTGATGAAGAACCAGACCAAGGCTTTCTACACCCCTGTATATGCTGAGGATCTTAAGCAGGGCTGCCAGTACCTGCTCCAGGTAAGAAAACACAGAAATGGAAATGCCCGGAACATTTGGTTGTTGACAGAGTTTTCTCAATGAACCCTTGAAACGAGAAATGCTCATCCTTTTCTGCTACAACACCATGAACTCCACATGTGGAAGGCGTCTTGCCTTTCTGCCTTGTTTCACATGTCCTGACAGGGCAATGGGTTGATTAGTCGCTTAAACTGCTGGAAACATGAATAAATAGAAGAATCTGACATGGTAGAGTCCTCACTTCACACCTACTTTGTTAAAGCAGCATCAACCATTGACTGTAAAAACAATTGACAGCTCCACCCCTCCCTTTGTGTTCCCAAACAGGAAGTACCGTTACTTCCTGAAACAGGCGCCGCCATGTTGAAAGCAGGTCCGAGGTCCGAGTTGCTCTGAGTCAGCGTAAATATGGCAATGGCGACAGTAGTTGCCATTGATACGTTGACTCCGACCCATCACCGTCGACTGCTTTCAACATGGCGGCGCCTGTTTCAGGAAGCAACGCTGAGGGATTTGGCCTCATTTTGCGAGAGCTGGAGGTAAAAAATTTGGTGACGTCACGCTGCGATTCGTCCATTGTTTTTACGGTCAATGGTTTCAACTCATCTGGTTGGGTCTTTATAAGCTTTCCAAGAATAAACTAGTCGGTAGTTTACAGCAATCACAGATGACTGAAATCAGTCTTATCATCACTTCAGTTCATATAATTGTAATATTTTTTCATCTTTGCCACATTCCACAAGCACATATTGAACATGTGCCCCCTACTGGTCTGATGGTTTCTTATGGACTGAGATGTTGTCTTCTTTGATGGTTTGCTTTGATTACGCAGAAAGGCCTCACACTGGGGGGGTTATTTTTCTTTAAATAACTTCTTTTTTTATGTATTTTACTTTTCAAGTTGGAAAAATGTATAAAGTAAAATGTTTTGTTAAAAAAACAATGTTGTTGCATAATGAGGAAATAAAACACTTTATTTATTTATTTTTCGTCCTCAAAAAGTATCGATAAGAGTATGGTTAAAATACCGTATGGATAAGCAGGATCAATAGGAGTAGTAGTACCGTTAAAACCTTAACCATACCCATCCCTAACGAGTCCTCGTCTGTCCACACAGGCTGCTGGTCTGGGTCGCCTCCGGCCAAACACTCTGGTTCTGGGCTTCAAGAACGACTGGACAGATGGAGACATGATGAATGTAGAAACGTACATCAGCATGATCCAGTAAGTTATGGACTTGAACTTGTGAGTGATAACAGCCAAAATGTGCAAAAGCAAATGAAAAGAGGATTTTCTCTGTGGGGGAACAGTGCATGAAAGCAGAAAGCAGATCCTGAGACGTCTGGTCCAAACTCTGAGGAAAAGTAGGAAATAGATGCACAGATGGGCTCTGGGTCCTGGAGAAAAGAGAGGGGTCCCTCTGACCCTCTGATGACCCTCTGATGACCCTCTGACCCTGCACCTCCTTGCTTCACACAGAGTCGGGGTTCGGAGTGGGGGGCGGGGGGTGACTGCAGCGACCCACCAGCTCAAACTCCAAGATCCATTTTCTCAGACAGTTTAGTCAGAACGACAACATTTCACTTCATTGTTGAAAGAAAAGGTTTTTGCCTTTAGAACCCATGTTTCACTCTCTGAAGGGCCCAGGGTTCTGGTTCTGGTTGGGTCCAGATTTGTTGGTAGAGACTTCAAACAAAAGTGTGTGGCTTCTGTCCTGTTCTCAAGTTTCTGCTGCTGTGGTCTGGACAAGACCGACCCCTTCTAGCTCTGCTGAACCTCTCTCTCCAGAGCACTGGGGGCAGTAAGCAGTACACATTAAAGCACTGGGGGCAGTAAGCAGTACAGATTAAAGCACTGGGGGCAGTACGCAGTACAGATTAAAGCACTGGGGGCAGTAAGCAGTACAGATTAAAGCACTGGGGGCAGTAAGCAGTACAGATTAAAGCACTGGGGGCAGTAAGCAGTACACATTAAAGCACTGGGGGCAGTAAGCAGTACACATTAAAGCACTGGGGGCAGTACACATTAAAGCACTGGGGGCAGTAAGCAGTACAGATTAAAGCACTGGGGGCAGTAAGCAGTACAGATTAAAGCACTGGGGGCAGTAAGCAGTACACATTAAAGCACTGGGGGCAGTACGCAGTACACATTAAAGCACTGGGGGCAGTACGCAGTACACATTAAAGCACTGGGGGCAGTAAGCAGTACACATTAAAGCACTGGGGGCAGTAAGCAGTACACATTAAAGCACTGGGGGCAGTACACATTAAAGCACTGGGGGCAGTAAGCAGTACAGATTAAAGCACTGGGGGCAGTAAGCAGTACAGATTAAAGCACTGGGGGCAGTAAGCAGTACACATTAAAGCACTGGGGGCAGTAAGCAGTACACATTAAAGCACTGGGGGCAGTACGCAGTACACATTAAAGCACTGGGGGCAGTAAGCAGTACACATTAAAGCACTGGGGGGGGCAGTAAGCAGTACACATTAAAGCACGGGGGGGGGCAGTAAGCAGTACACATTACTTCTATGAACCTGAAGTGAACTGGAATCAGGTCTAGGATCCCCACAAATCCGTCCTGTGAAGCTTTAACCTTCCACTCTGATCATCTATTTTCCCAGCATTCCCAGTGACGCCGTTTTTATCCAAAATCCAAAAACCGGTAATTTTGTAGGACAGTTTTTGCAGAGCAGCAGGAGTTCATTAGAAGTTCACCTTTGAGGTGTGGGCAGGACTGTTGGTGGGGAGAAAGCCTGCCCTCATTTCCCATCATCACTTTGTTTACACTGTCTCCTGCTAGCTTACAGCCCCTCACACCCCAAGCTAACATTAGCGGTGCTACAACAACAGCAGCAACATCAGATCCGTCCATCCGTCCAGTTCTGATCCAGATTCCAGCTCAGACCAGGGAAACTAAGGCGGTCCTGGATCTATTGGTCTGCATCAGAAGGGGGCGGAGCATGGAGACTTTAGAACCAATGATTGTAGTTTTTTATATAACTACAAGCCTTTTCAAACAGCGATTTGAATAAAGACATTCCCAGAAATGCAGTTTTAATCTTTATTTTCTTCATCTATGTCGTCCTCCGTGAGAAAAAAGCTAGAAACCCCAAAATCCAGGATTTTCCTTGGAGTGGGTCTTTAGAAACAGCTGCTGTGCTCCGTGTTGAGAAAAGGTTTAGTGATGTTTGTCACTGCATCACTCAGGCCTCTCATCTGACTCTCTGCTGACCTTCACCGTCTCTTCTCCTCTTCAGCGATGCCTTTGACTTCCAGTTCGGTGCCGTCATCCTGCGGCTGAAGGAAGGACTGGACGTCTCCCACATCCAGGGGCAAGGTATCTCCCCCGGGGCACAGAGGGGCTGTGGGTTGCTCAGACTAAAGCACTGTTGCAGATTTGATCTTTTTGCTTGCTTCAAACTTTGTGCTTTGGGTTAGCTCAGTCTAAAAGTCATTTTTCCCCGTGAGCATGAGAGTTTGGCGTTTTCTTTTTACTTCAGTGAACATCAGTGCTCGGTCCGGCAGACGTACTGCTGCTCTTGAGGCTCCAGTACGGTCATCACTTCAGGTTTCTCTCTTCCTTCAGAGCATTTGCTTATCGATGCTCCAGAGGTTCTCCACAGGGTTGAAGTCAGGGGAGGATGGGGGCCACACCATCAGTTAATCTCCCTTTATGACCATTGCAGCCAATGATGCTGTGGATGAGCAGGTTGGCCAACGATCCAAGGGTCGGCGGTTCGATCCCCGCTCCCTCCAGTCAGCTGTCGTTGTGTCCTTGGGCAGGACGCTTCCCCCTCCCTGCCAGCCACGCCTCTGTCCTTCTGCCCCAGGGCAGCTGAGGTTCATCAGTAGTTACCCTCACCAAGTCTGAATGACTGATGGACTCACTGTTAACGCTTTGAACGTCTGGAAAAGCAGATCAATCCATTATTATTATTATTATTTTTCCTGCCGCATGAGATGCTGCATCGTCATGCATGAAGATTAAGGCTCGGTTCTTCTTTTTGTACCACAGAAGAAAGTGGTCAGTCAGGCAGAAGCTCCGCCTACTTTTCAGAGGCCATTCACCTTCAGGGATGCTAAAGGGGCCGACCAGCTCTCTCCCCATGATTGGGGCCCAAACCATGACTCAGCCACCTCCTTACTAATGTTGCAGCCTTGTTGGGACATGGTGGCCATCCAACCTCCCAGCACTCCCTCCATCTGGACCGTCCAGGGTTACACGGCTGTCATCAGTGAACCAGACTGTTTGAAACGGAGTCTTCATGTGTGTCTGGTCCCACTGCAGCCGTTTCTGCCTGTGAGGGTCGTTTAGGGGTCCATAGAGGGTCTACGGAGAACTGCAGGCCTCTGGAGGATCCTACACTGTGATGTTGGTGGGACTCCAGACAAAGCAGCAGCTTCAAATCTGTGCTTTCTGCTTTGTGATGGGATTTCAGCAGCTGCTCTCTTAATCCGATGTATTTGTCTGTCAGAGTTCTTCATCACTCTGTCTTCATCTGCACCAACCTGTGTGTCTCTGAATCAGCCACAGATCTCTTTATAGGACGATGATCACACATTGAACTGTTTCAGGCTTTTCAGCAGCAGAGACGCTTTTTCTTTTCATGTTGATTGAAAATGTTGGTCTGCTTAATAATGTGGAACGTCCTTCTTTAGTAGTTTTCCCTTTATTTGAACTCACCTGGAAACCAATGATCACAGGTGTCTGAGATGGATGTCAGTGATCCAAAGAGCCCAGAGACACAATATCATCCATGGGTTCCATTGAAAAACAAAGAACTTGATCTTTTTAACACTTAAATACAATTTGCTTCATAATTTGGAACAGACTACCCAGCTTTGCATGTTCAGGCGTGTTAAACAGATGTAGAGAGTTTACAGCAGTGTCTACATGCATGAAGCCCTCAGGGGGGGTTGGTCACTGAAGGCCGAGGATGACCTTTCCCAGTTTGTTCTTCATCATTTCTTCTGTTTCTCACTGGAAAAACACTTTATTAGAACTGTTTTAATTTAATCAACAGAAATAAAAAGTTTGAATCAGTGATTTATAGAAACATAGAATTTCCTGAGGCTTTAAGTTGCTGGTAAAAACCTTTAAAGTGGGCCCCAATAGAGCCAAAGATACATATATATCTATATATATATAGATATATATATGAAGATGATCATTAGAGCCTTTTGGGCTCTTCTTTAGTCCCTGTGGACAGGTTGATGGTCCCGGAGTGAAACGTTAAATCAAAGGAGAAAAAGCCACGGCAGAACAAACAGTTGTCAAAAGCAACACACAACAGTAAACTCATCAAACACAGAAGCAACAACTGAAGAGAAAGAAGACGGAGAAATAAATATGATGCGCTCTGACGACAGCTGAGGTCTGAATGTTCAGTGACATATGGAGCAGAACATGTCATGCATTCGTCTCAGGAAGAACATGGATTAGTACACGAGTCACACATTTCCCAGGTGTGGGATCAATAAAGTATTTCTGATTCTGAGTTACAACAAAGTCTTTGTTTCTAGGGAAGACAAACTCTGGATCTGCCGTGTTCCTCAGAAAAAACTCCTGTTTTTCTTTCTCTCTTCTGAACCGACGTGTCGAGGAAGCAGCTGTCCAAACCCTGTTTGTTTTCTTTCAGATGACCTGCTGTCGTCCCAGGAGAAGTCTGCCGGAGCCAAGGATGTGGTGGTGTCCATGGAAACCAGCAAAGACTCGGACTCCTCCAAGCCGTCCTCCAAGGCCACCAGCCTCCAGAACAGTCCAGCCATTCAGAAAGGTGGGACAGGCTTTGGACATGTCCTGCTGCTGGCCGTGACGCCACAGCAGCCGCTCCTACTGTTAACTATTGTTATTAAAGCTGCATGCTCAAAAGCAGCTCAGCAGGAAGCTGACTTACTGTCCTAAGCCCCGCCCTCACCAGGAGTCCCCCCCCCCCGTTTAGTAGGGTATAATGTTTACATGGGGGAGAGGTCCGTGTCAGAGTCCACGCTGCATCACAGGAAATGTTTCCCACATTGTGGATGACCTGACTTTCCCAACAGCAGCTTAAGCCCCGCCTCCTGACTCCACTCAGAGGAACATCTGTGGACAGGATCCCAGCTTTGTCATGAAAACTGTAAGATGGGGTTTGGTACTTAACCTAGAATGTGGAGTGAACAGAAAGGGTCTCAGCGTCCCGCCTGAACGGTCCTACTGCTGCTGTCCGTCCTCTGGCCCTTTTGAAGTCCTAGTAAAGGTCCCTGTTCAGGACACATGTTGGTTCCTCCCAGCCTGTCCTGGGAGATCAAGGTGAGGTTTGGAACTTTTCTTCCAGGTCTGGAGGAGGCAGAGTCCGGCTCATTTTCTGTGTTCTTCATCACAGACGCATCCCAACCATAAACACTTCATATAATTTTATGACACGAGTTCCTTTTTTTTTCAATTTTCTCTTCCTTTTGTTAAATGTTCACAGATGAAGACGACGACCGCAAAGCTACAACTCAGCCCCTGTTGAGAAAAGGCAGGAGACCCTGTTAAGTTTTTTGCTCCGTTTTTCTTCTTTTGTTTCTCTTCCTCTGCTTCTTTTTCCATCACGTCATTCCATATATTGTCCCTTCCTCTTAAAATAGCGCGGTGTCCTGCGTCCATCTGTGTCCTGTCTCCTCTCTGCCTGGTCCGTGTCTCCGGCCTGCCGGCTTCAGCCCATGGTTTTCCTCCTCTCTCTCTCTTTTACTGCCCCCCCGGCTCGGTCTCTGGGTTCTGCTTCTTCAAATCAAAGCTGTAGCTTCTCTGGTCCGTGGTTACTTCCTGTCTTAACATCTCCGTACCTGACAGTGTTGTGGCTTTCCTGCTGATTTCTCATCTGGGGGAAAGCGGCTGCTCTGTCTCTCTCTCTCTCTAACTTGTAGCCTTTCGGCTTCTCTCTGCGCTGCATGTGAACAGCATTTACCAAAAGCTAGAAGATTTCAAAGCCTCCTCCTCTTCCTCATTCTGATGGGAAGTGTGCTGCAGCTTGTCAGGCCTCATGCTAGCATGTTTAAACCAAAGTTTAGACATTTTCTCCAGCTTTATAAAAACGTTTCACCGAGGCTCTTGGGAGCGGGACGGAACCAGGACTGTGTCTGCAAACGGACCAGAACCTTTGAGGCCATGCGGGGCAGATGATGTTCACAAGCGCAGCCCAGAGAAGTTGTTGCTTAAAGTGTCTCTTTGTGCGTCTAAAGTGCTGAACATTGTGCATCTTCTAAATGAGCCGCTCTGGTGATCCGACTGCACTTTGGTAGTGTCTGTCCGTAATGAGGACGGCCCCTCTGAGACGGCGCCCTCTGCTGGCCGTTTCTGTGTTGACGTGCGGTGGCCCTGTGTTCCAGACAAGCGGAGTCCAACGGTTCCTCTCAACGTGTCCGAGCAGAGGCTGCTGGAGGCCAGCCAGCAGTTCCAGAGGAAGCAGGGAAAGGGCACGGTGGACGTCTGGTGGCTGTTTGATGATGGAGGTGAGCGCCGTTATTACAAAAGGGCTTTCCGTGGAATAAAACCCTCTTTGGTCGTCATCTAAAAAAACTTTCAAGATTTGTATAGCTGTTCTAAAGTTCTGAGGTGTCTCCTTTGCATCTGTCTTTTTTACTTATTCAATGTTGTAAAAGCGAAGTAATGACAGATGAAAGGGAAACATGGTCTCTGCAGGTAGACCAGCTCCAAACAGGCAGTTTATTACAGACCCATCAGTCTCTTTTTGTGCTTAGAAGAACATTTATTCATCGGATGTAGAAGATCTAAACATGCGGTCTACTTTTCACGGTGGAGAGCAGCAGAGAAAGTCACGGGAGGTTCAAGCTGCACGGACTGGAGACGCAAACTTAGTGTTTGCAGGTTAAAGGCCCGTACACACCGGGACGAATATTCGCCAGCGTTTTTCGCCACGTCTTTTGTGTTCACACCCAGGCGATTTTCGCTGACGATGAGCCGAGCGAACATGCAATTTCATTCCCTGACATTAGATGGCGCTTAATGTAAACAGAAATACTCCTGTACACAAGGTGGCGCTGCGCAACTTTACGCTTCTTAAAGTCGCTTTTCACTCAGAAGAAGAGAGCAAGTATTTACACGCTTGTCAGAATCATACAAAGAAAACATGAATATTTCAAGCACCAGTAGCTCCAACTGGTGCTTGGTTCGGGGATGTTTTAGAATGTCCGTCATTATTGCTTCGCGGCAGTGTAGACGCTACTTGGCGTCTATCTTCTTCGCTGGTATGTGTGCTCAGCAAGGCAGTTTTGTGTTTGAGCGCCCCCAAGTTGTGTTTTACTGTAACTTCAGAAGCTCCAGACACGTGTGCAAAAGCGCCGTTCTCATTGGTCGAAGTCGAAAAAAAAAAAGCGAACCCGAGGCGTTTTTTTTTTATGCTTTGACGCGTGGCGTTTTTTCGCGTCGGTGTGCACACTCTTATTGGTGCCCTTTGTTTAGTCACGAGGCGTTAAACGTCGGCGAAAATCGCCGGCGAAATTCGTCCCGGTGTGAACGGGCCTTTAGAGAAACGACTGGCAGCAGAACTCAATGAAAACCACCAAACACCAAAGTCAGCATCACATGAGCCAAGTTCAGGGAGGAACAAGTCGTCCTTATGATCCAGAAGGCGTAGGCTGTGTCTGAATTCCCGCCCTAACCCCTACCTACTTAAAACTAGATGGTGCGACACTATGTAGAGCCCTGAATTTGAAAACCAATTCAGACACTATGATCAATACTTTTTCTTCTTCTTTTTTTTAACGGTCTTCATCAATTTCACGAAGTTAATATCTAATTGATGTGAGCGTTTTAGGACGATTATTTGAGTCTTATGTCTTCTGAAGAAAAAAACGTTAAAGGTTTTTAAAAAAATACATTTAAGTACATTATTTTGGCAAAAACTGTTCCGCTGCAATGCATTGTGGTCTTTATCCGCTGATCTGGTGAGCATGGATGCAGGTTGGTTTTTCACAGAGACTTCTGGGAAATTTCTGGGACACTGGATTTGGAAAAGTAGATTCAGATAGAACTAGAACACTAGAACATGGAGAAAACACTGTAGAGTGAGTAGAGGGAATTTGAAATCAACTCTAGAGTGGGATCGTCTTTCTTCAACATCCTTAGGGTCAGTAGACACCGTTCCTAAGGTCTGCTGGGATGCAAAGGCATCGTCTTCCCTTTGCCCGTGTCATCTTCAGACTGATGGAAGGGCTTCCCTCTTTTGTGGTTTTTCTGTCCCGTTGGCTCATTTCCTGAAACAGAAACCACATTCTCTGGACGTTTCTTTGCTGTCTGTCAGCCGATGAGTCCCTTCTCTGATAGTTTTCCCCTCCAGAACACGTTGATCAGCGTTGAGCTCGACATTAGCTCCATTTCTGCAGGGGAAACCCGATCCGGACTAATAAGAAAGCTGAGCCCCCCCCCCCCATGCATTGCAGTGCTATAAACAGCAGCTTCTATAGGAACAAGCTGTTCTTCCTGTTTGTGCTCCTGCTGCCACTGATGTGAATGTAGAACTCTGCAGTCTGACCTTTTGACCTTTACTGACAGACTAGAAAACCTCGTGGATATTTTGTGAAATAAAATAGTTACATTAGGAGTTTCTGGAATCAGAAACGGATTTGTTTTAAATTAGCTTTGGATTTTATCCACTTATTAGAGTTTAATCAAATTTCAAATTGAAACAGTTTCTTAAAGACAGAATTTATCTGGATAAGTGTACAATAAATGTACAATACATCGCAAATGTATGGTTATCGTGATATCAAGCTGTGCAATGCGCAGATCGCAAAAGACGATGAAGATAGTGATAAATATCTGAAGTTGTTGAAATGGAAGTTAGATTTTTGGTTGTTTTATTTGTTCTTGTCTGTTAGTTAGATCGTCATCAGAATATTGATCACTAATGTGGAACATCACAAGCTTTCCTCATATCCTGCAGCCCTAATATTTGTTCATTTTATATCAATAAATGATGTTTTTATGTTAAAGATATGAACTGACAGTGATTTGGTGGATTTCCATGCAAACTTGGCGAGCAGAAGGAAATGATTTTTGAAAGGATGTCTGCAGTCTGAATACTTTAAACTCTCCTTTTTCTTCTATTTACAGTCGATATTTCAGTGTAATTCTAGTGTCTCCGTTGACGACGGTATGAATAAAGACATTGTTGAATTGTAAGGACGACAGTAAGTCCTGAATATGTGAGCTGCTGCTGCAGCTTTCAGGATGCCCCCCCCCTCAGGGGAACCAGATGTCCTGGACTCTGCATTCCAGACTTTATTAGAAATCATAACGCGGTGTTTTCATATCGATCAGTCACCCCACAGGGCGGATGACAACACGCAACAAATCCTGAAAACGAGGGGGGGTCAGGCCTCCAGCAGCCCAAACATCCAAACCAACGGTTGAGCTGGCCAAGACCAGAACCAAGATCCCAACTAAACGGCTTTTGGTTTTCATCTGGGGCCAAACAAATCAGGATCATTGATCCCCCCCCAGTGGGGGAAACTCCTTTCAGCTGCTCGTCTGCAGGACCTCGTTCTGTCAGTCCTGAGCACAGACGTGTTAGAACAAACACGGCCGTCCTGCTGTTGATCCTCCCTGTAATGTTAGCTATAGCTAACACAACACTGAGCATATTTTCTATTCAGCCTCATTCTTCCAGTGTTGCAGTGACATGTGAGCCATGCCGTCACTTTTCACAGAAAAACCCTGAAGGACACTAAGGTGGTGTTGGTCTGACCCTTACAGCTGTGGTCTGTTTGGTTCTGTCCAGGTCTGACTCTGCTGATCCCGTACCTTTTAACCAACAAGAAGAGGTGGAAAGAGTGCAAGATTCGCGTTTTTATTGGCGGAAAGATCAACAGGATTGACCATGACCGCCGAGCGTAAGTACTGCCTGGTTTTTAGGTCCATCTCCATTAAAGACTGTGCAGCGATGGCCCAACGTCCAATAAGACAATCCTACTGAAGCCCCAAAGCTCCTGTTCCGCTGCACGCTTCATATGATTGCACATGCGTGCTGAAGGGTCGGCTTCATGCTCCGTCCATCCAGGTGCTCTGAACCCGCAGGACTCCATCAGCTCAGTTTTTCCTTCAGACTCTTGATGAGATGTCAGAGATTTTAGGTAGATCACAACCAATTCTCATTGAAACGGAGGAAGATTTGCAATAAACATGTTTCTAAATATTTCTTCTAAAATGGCATGAAAGGAATGGAGATTCAAGTGTTTAGTGTATCTATGGGAGACCAAGCTGAAGTCTCTTGTCCGGTTTAGGGAGTTAATTCAGGCTAAATGGAACGTGCTGAGAAGACTGAAAGAGTTCTGTCTGTGGGACATTTGACATTTCCCAAACGTCCTTCTGGGAAGGAATACCTTCATCCTGAAGCTCCAAACATCAGCTACAGGTTGTCATGAAACAAGATGAGCCTCTTTTGGCCCACAGTGGAGACATTTCAATGCTGCAGCCTCACAGATGGAAATCATAGAGCAGAATCAGTCTGAACAGAGCAAAGAAACGTCACTTATCACATGATCTGCACAGAGAATCGCACCAGGGGTCAGAATAATGCAGGCTAGGGAAAGTTGCTCAACACGTTCTCAAAGTGACGAGAGCCTGAAGTACAGAGACTAAAACCACAGTGGTTCCCCATTTCCTTGATGGGGCGTTCCCCATCAAGCATGGGGGCCTTGCTTCCATCCTCCTTTCTGGAGAGAGGCCGCCCCAGGGCGGAGCTGGCCTTCCTGACCGGCTTGTCCGGTTTCCGCGGGTCTGCCGCTGAGATGCGGCTCCAGCAGCAGACCTCGCCATAAAGCTGGCCGACGCCGCCACAGAGTCATAGGAGGTGTTTGCGAGTGGTCCCTGTACCGTGTGAACACCCATGTCCGTGTAGGAGTGGTCCAACAGCTGCTGCTACTGCTTCCCAAACATTCCAGTTTGAGTCAGGAGTACCGTAATTTCCAGGTTTTAGAGCGCACCAGATTACAAGCCGCACCTACTCAGTTTAAGGAGGTTACGTCAGAATTTAAATACACAAGCCGCATGTTGTTACCAACACTATCGGCCCGTCACTGATCGTCCTGACCTACAGACTATACGACCGGCTTCAGTCTCACTGAGGGAAGAGTTAAGAGTGCGTCAACCCATTAAAGTCATTCAATTCAATTTTATTGAACAGTCGTCTCGATGGGCTTCGAAGTAAAACATGAACTCAAAAGGATCATGAATACAAAGAGTTCAATAGAAAAATACTAAAATGAACTAACAAACTGACTAAGCTATACTGGCATCCCTGCCTTTAGACCCCCCTTCTCTGTAAGGAAAAACTCCCAAAAAACCGGATTCTGGAAAAAACGTAGAAACCTCAGGGGTGTCCACATGAAGGAGGGATCCTCCCCCAGGACGGACAGGCGATTTACCAGAACTCTTAGAGAAGAATTAACTTATCTAAATCTACAACTACATATATAAAGTCCAGCAGACGAGCTTCATCCAGCCGTGGTTGGGGGGACAGTCAAAGGCGCGAGACGAGCCGGAGACAGGAACCACAGCCAGGTGTAGGAGCAGGAGCAGAGACGAGGTACACGGTCAGGAACAGGAGCACGGATGAACCAACTGGAGTCTGGAAGCACTCCCACTCCCCAGGAGGGGAGAGGAAAAGAGGGACAATACATGAATCACTGCACCAAACAGAGGCATGGAGAACTAAATGATGAATAATGATCAAGAATAGAGGAGAGAGGAAGAGTAGAAGTAGATGAGAAAAGAGGACAGAACCCCAGAGCACCATAGTTACCCCAGCTGCAACTTCTAGCAGCCTTTAAAACAAATAGTTATTAAGTTTAATTTAAACACATTAACATTAAGTTAAATAATCTCTGAATACTAACTAGTCTGACAATAAGCCTGTCCACAGAGGAATGTTTTCAGTCTAACTTTGAATGTAGAAACTGAGTCGGCCTCTCTTACATGAGCTGGGAGTTTATTCCATAAGACAGGGGCTTGGTGGCTAAACGCTCTACCTCCAACCGTACTTTTACTAATTCTAGGAACCACAAGCAGTCCTGCATTTAGTGAGTGAATTGTTCTGATTGGTTGGTAAGGGACTATGAGGTCCTTAATATAGGACGGGGCCATTCCATGTAAGGCCTTCTAGGTTAACAGGAGGATCTTGAACTTGATTCTAGAATCAACTGGGATCCAGTGAAGTGAAACTAACACAGGAGTGATGTGATCTCTTCTGCTGGTTCCAGCTAACAATCTAGCTGCTGCGTTCTGAACAAGCTGGAGACTTCTTAAGGAACTCTTAGGACACGCTGCTAACAAGGAGTTACAGTAATCCAGCCTCGACGTAACAAATGCATGGATGAGTTTTTCAGCATCACTCTTAGAAAGTAGGTTTCTGATCTTAGCAATATTCCGCAGGTGAAAAAAGGCAGTTCTACACGCCTGAGATATGTGAGCCTTAAATGATAAATCCTGGTCAAATAAAACCCCAAGGTTTCTAACTGTGGAATTGGGGGCTATACTTATACCATCCAGGGAGACTATCTGAGCAGACAGAGCATCTCTGAGGTTTTTAGGACCAAGTATAAGACCTCAGTTTTTTCTGGGTTCAAGAGGAGGCAATTAATTGTCATCCAGGTCTTGATGTCTCTGATGCAGGCGTTCAGTTTCTCTATCTGGTCATTCTGGTCAGGCTTCATGGATAAATACAACTGCGTATCGTCGGCATAACAATGAAAATTAATGCTGTGTTTCCTGATTATGTTTCCTAGGGGTATCATATAAAGCGTAAACAGGATCGGTCCCAAGACTGAGCCCTGTGGGACTCCATAGTTGACTCGAGTGCACTGAGAGGAATGGCCATTTACATTAATGAACTGATACCTATGGGACAGATAGGATTTAAACCACTGGAGGGCAGATCCTCTGATCCCTATGTCCTGCTCTAATCTATGGAGTAAAATACCGTGGTCGATAGTGTCAAAGGCAGCACTGAGGTCCAACAGGACCAGAATAGAAAGTAGTCCCTTTTCTGAGGCCAATAACAAGTCATTAGAGACTCTAACTAGTGCAGTTTCCGTACTGTGGTGGGGTCTAAACCCCGACTGAAAGTCTTCAAAGTGGCTGTTGTCCTGTAGGTGGCAGTTAAGCTGCTTAACTACAACTCTTTCTAGGATTTTAGAAATAAAGGGCAGGTTTGATATCGGTCTATAGTTGGCCAAGATGCTAGGATCCAAACTGGGCTTTTTCAGAAGAGGTTTAACAACTGCATATTTAAAAGACTGTGGCACGTAACCCGTTTCCAGAGAGGCATTTATCATTGTTAATATGGAATCACTAATTAGGGGATAAGTTTCTTTAGAAAGAGAGAAACAGGAACATGAAACAGGAACATGTGGTTCTACTGAGCTCTGACTGCGAGTTAATTTAGCAATAGTGCTAAAAAGAAATCTTGGATTGTTTCCATTCTCTGATATTATGGTTGAATAGTACTGGCTTCTAGCTCTACGCAGAGCTTTTTTATAATTTAATAGGCTATGTTTCCAGATATCCAGAGACTGCTCTGAACCGGAGCGACGCCATTCTCTTTCCAACTTACGAGTTTCTTGTTTAAGAGAACGAGTTTCAGCGTTAAACCACGGTGCTACTCGGTTTTGTCTAACAAACTTAGGTTTCAGGGGGACAACAACATGGAGTGTACTCCTGAGGGCTTGTAAGGCATCATTAACAAAGTGGTCTTTTATACTAGGACTGATACTATGGGAGCTGGTCTCAGAGTATTTTCTCAGAATATCACTAAGTACTGGCTGAACTGTGTGTTTAAACTCAGACACAGAACGGTCAGTTAAGGTTCTTCTAAGCTGTTTCTTATTCACTGGGGCAGAAGGATGTTCCAGTGTAAGCTGGAAGGTAATCAGAAAGTGATCAGAAATGATGGGGTTAAGAGGAAGGACACTCAGCTGGCTGATCTCTATCCCATGGGTTAGAACAAGATCCAGGGTGTGCTTATGACAGTGAGTGGGTTCATTCACACTTTGGGTGAAACCAACATCATCTAATAAAGCTGCAAAAGCCTTTCCTAGGCAGTCACTGGGGTCATCAACATGAATATTAAAATCCCCTAATATTATAATTTGATCAGAATCTAAGACAATAGTCGATAGGAAGTCGGAAAACTCAGTTAAAAATTCTGAATATGGGCCGGGGGGGCGATAAATAATTATGAATAAAACAGGTTTTTGAGTTTTCCTGTTTGGGTGACTTAAAGACAATATGATGTTTTCAAATGAATTATAAGCATTTTTAACTTTAGGGCTGAGAAGTAATGTAATGTACATGTGACCATCCAGTGTCTAGAATGTTCTAAGAATGTTCCCTTTGGATTTTTTGGATGTGGCAAAACAACAGTGGTGAACTTTAGGAAACTAACATGTGAATGGATTTGACATCCATTCTAGTTTACTTGTTGGTTTGGACACAGATTTCATTAACTTGATGATCTGGAAGAAATCCAAGAATCTGGAAAACTGTTCAGTAGCAGGAATTTCTGTCTGGGAGTTTGGATGAAGAGGATCTGGATCCACTTTAGGACAGAGGATCTGGATCCACTTTAGGTCAGAGGATCTGGATCCACTTTAGGGCACAGGATCTGGATCCACTTTAGGACAGAGGATCTGGATCCACTTTAGGGCACAGGATCTGGATCCACTTTAGGGCACAGGATCTGGATCCACTTTAGGACAGAGGATCTGGATCCACTTTAGGGCACAGGATCTGGATCCACTTTAGGACAGAGGATCTGGAACCACTTTAGGACAGAGGATCGGATCGGATTGTTTAAAATGAACCGATATCGACTAGGAATCGGATCGGCAACCACAGATTGATATGAATGGAATCGTTGTTAAATGAATGGTTACTTTTCATCCTCTCCTTCCTCTCATGCAGTCCCAGGTGGCAGATGACATCCTAAAGACTTTAGAGTGACATTACAGCTGTGTTACTGCATACTGAAATGGCACCAGCACGAACATCTGAATACATTTTAACTGACTTAATCATTTAACCCTTGTGTTATCTTAGATGACCCCCACCCCCCCTTCCATTGGTGTGTTCTCCCTACCATGACAAAGGTGGATAAAGGTGGAAAGATTTCATGTAATCCATGGACACCAGTGAAGATCACAAATCATTGAAGAAAAAAGGTTCAGAGCACTGTCTAGTGGGTCTAGATGACCCACCTCCCAACGTTAAAGTGCCTAGGCTAGCACAAGGGTTACAGTTGCACATTTTTTTCACAGAAAACCTGTTTAAGCTCCAAAAGTCACATTATTCATAGAAACCTACACCAAAAAAAATGCTGGTAAAAATAAAATGTTCTGATGTTTTCTTCTTTGAGCTCTGGCCATAAACCCTAAAACAACAGATGTTTCATTAGTTGTATTTTTATGTTCCACCATCTGTAATTTGGTAAAAACATGGTGCTCTGTCACCTGATGCGTCTCCAGTCTCTTCCCGTCTCATTGTACCCTCTGCCTGCCTCCCACTCACCTTTTGTGGGATAAAACCAGCCTGCTGCTCACAGTAGAGCCTTTTATCTGCAGCGCCGCGCTTTGAACTTCCTGTTGTTTTGACGGCAAACTGCTCTTTTCAGCAGATATCCAACATGGTTGGATTTGATAGATGTTTGAGTTCAGTTTTTGGTGAGTGCAGTGTAGAGTTGTAACAAAATGGTCATTTAGAATGTGAAGATGTGTATTCCCTCATTACATCTACAACTGAAATGGAGGCCGTTTGTCTCAACGCTGTTGGAAAAGGTGGGTTAAACCGCAGGTTATGCTCAGATATTTTATGCTTGAAATAATGAGAGTGCAAATTAGAGGGCTGCATTGGGTCCCGCCGGGGCCCGCGGGACCCAATGCAAATCTCGTGGGATTGGGCGGTTTGAATTGTGCTGCGGGCGGCACAAAAAAACCCAGCAGGATCAGTTTTGCCATGAATATCTCATGAATATATATTAGCAGACTACGTTAGGCCGTGCGGCTGTTGGAGTCTTATGTACTGAAGCTCCGTGAAGGCACCAGGTAGAGACGCCCAATGGCCCCTGTCATCTAACCTGTTGTTGGGGGTGTGCAACGCCCCGCCTCTTAGTAAAATTGTGTTCTTTAAAGCCTGATACCGCGGCCGTGTGTGGGCGGAGCTACCAGCTAAAGTTATGGTCTGATCGCTGCATGGAGCGGTGTCTGTGTGCATCAATGCATGGTAGACACGGAGCCTGTGGAGAGATCAGGTTTATTCTTTTGAAGAGTTCTAGATGGTAATCATATTTCCATGTTTGAGTTCATGAGATCATCCCAGAATAAGTCTCTGCTTCAACTCCTGCAGTGAAAGCTGCGTCTGGGCCAAAGAGTGAACATTTCTGAGCAGCAGGATGGTTTCATGCAAAGAAAGAGAACCACAGATGTAATCTTTGCATTGAGGATGTTGATAGAGAAGCACAGAGATGGTCAGAAAGACACACTGTCTGTAGATCTGGAGAATGTTTATGTCCAGAGAGGAAGTGTGGTAACGTATGAGGAAGTCTGCAGTGACGGAGAAGGATGTCAGAGCAGGACATGCATGAGGGCTGTAAGACAGTGGTGGGGTGTGCTGTAGGGGGGACAGAGGAGTTCAACGTGGAGGTGGGATCACATCAGGGATCAGCTCTGAGCCACTTCCTGTTTGCAATGGTGATGGACAGACTGACAGATGAGGTTAGACAGGAACCACCATGGACTATGATGTTTGCAGATGATACTGTGATTTGTAGTGAGAGCAGAGAACAGGTGGAGGAGAAGCTAGAGAGGTGGAGGTTTGTCCTGGAAAGGAGAGGAATGAAGGTTAGCGGCAGTAAAACGGAGAACTTCAGAATGACTTTATGGATCCCACAGGTGGGAAATTTGTTCATTACCGTGGCAAATGACAGAATTGTAAACATAAGAGAAAATGGAATAAGAATAATATAAAAATGTAACATAAATGTAAACACATAAGGTGGAAAAATTCAAAAAGCTATTTACAGACAGTACAGTTAAAGACGTGCAAAAACGTGCAAAAGTCATCTGCTACACTGAAGTATTGTAGAGTTGAATTGTGTTCGGTAGGAAGGATTTCTGGTACCGGGCAGTTTTGGAGCGGAGCTGTCTGAGCCTCCTAGAGAAGCAGCTCTGCTGTTTGTCCAGAACAGGCTGGAGAGGAAGGTCTGGATTCCATAATGGATAAGATCTTGTTTAGTGACCTCCTCTCCATCACTCCTTCAAATGATTGCAGCCAATGACAGAACCCGCCTTCCTGATCAGCTGTTCAGTCTGTTGGTGTCACTGACTGCAACGCTGCCCCCCCCAGCAGACCACAGAGGAGAACAGGGTGCTGGCCCCCACAGACTGGTAGAAGATCTCCAGCATCCTGCTGCACACATTGAATGACCTCAGCTTCCTTAGGAAGTAGAGTCTGCTGCAGGCCTTCTTGGACACAGCAGTGCTGTGGCTCCTCCAGCTCAGTCTGCTGTCCATAGTCACACCCAGGTATTTGTACTCCTCCACCACCTCCACATCCCTGTCCAGGATGCAGAGAGGCTGCAGGACTGTCCCTTTCCTTCTGACGTCCATCACCATCTCCCTGGTTTTGTCCACAATGAGCAGCAGGTGATTCCCTCCAGCCCACTCCACCAATCCGTCCACCAGCCTCCTGTACTCTTCCTCCCGACCACCGCTTGTACACCCCACAACCACAGAGTCATCAGAGAGTTTCTGTGGCTGAGTGAGTTCGCTGCAGCAGATGGATGACAGCATCATCCACCCCCAGGCGCGGCCGGTAGACAAACTGCAGGGGGTCCAGAGAAGAGCTCACCACCGGTCTCACCTGAGCCAACACCAGCCTCTCCAGCACCTTCACCACATGAGAAGTGAGGGCAACTGGACGGAAATCCCTGGGGGGGGATGAAGATTACTTATTGGGAACAGGGACCAGGCAGGAGGTCTTCCAGAGGGGGGGCACCCTCTCCAGTTTAAGGCACACCTGTGCAATAATCATGCTGTCTAATCAGCATCTTGACATGGCACACCTGTGAGGTGGGATGGATTGTCTTGGCAAAGGAGAAGTGCTCACTATCACAGATTTAGACAGATTTGGGAACAATATTTCAGAGAACTGGTTATTTTGTGTGTGTGGAAAATGTTTCACATCTTTGAGTTCATACCATAAAAAATGGGAGCAATAACAAAAGTGTTGCGTTTATATTTTTGGTCAGTGTAGTTTGCAGTTAACACAAAACGTGATACACTATCTTTAGGGGGCACCGATCACAGCTCTTTTTTGGATATCATTTTAGCCTATATTCATTTTTTTCCAATTACCAGCACCGGACCACTGACCGCCCCGTTGCTGCTGCAAGCTTTTCTGTAGAACTCTGGTTTCAAATGCTGCATCCTCGCTGTGTGGGGGTTTTACAAATGTCAGAAAAGGTTTGTTGTAGTCAATATGTATGTGGCAAACTCTCCACAACTTATTTTAGTATTACATAAACTGCAAATTGCAATTCTTTCCTAAGTCTTTTATTGCAAAACGACTGCCAGACTGGCGACATCTCGGATTTAAGCTGGTGGTTCCTTCCTCTTGCAGAAACCTACAGGCAGGACTCAGTCTGCCTTCAGTAAAGACTGACCAATTTTCAGACCTTTGTGGAGGCTGATCAGGTTAAAGATGAGGAACGTAGGGGACAGTGCACCCCTAATTATCCCATTTTTAAAATGCAACCCACCAACAGCTTGAAGCCTTTTTGCATTTTAGATTTAAAATAACAAATCAAACCATCAGCAAGTTAAAAAAACGACAAACTGAAGAGTCCAGTCCTTGTTCCCTCAATAAAGACTGAAAAATAGAGCTTCATGTTTAAAAAAACCCCAAACTTCTACAGGTTCTACTAGTGTGGTGGAAAGATGGAAGGATAACTTTGAAGAACTGATGAATGAGGAACATGTCAGAGATCACAGAGGAGAAGAGGAGGATGTTATGGAGGAGCAAGAAGCAAAGATTAATAGGGATGAAGAGGAAATAAGTGGGTTTGAGTTCATCCAGGCGGACGCAGCGCTGCACAGATCGCCTGGTGTTTGGAGGTACTTTTTTGCCCCACTGTCACATGTCAATCCAAAACAATGCATTGTGGGAAACGGCGTCCCAACAGTTCTTGTTGTTGAAAGTGAGGCTGAGCAGAAACAGCTGGCGCTCAATGAAGGAAAGCTGAGTATTTTGTAACTTTCTCAGAAAATGGATCACAGATGAGAACTAAATGAGATTTTGGTCATAAAATCAACATCACTCACTTTACCGTTAGAAATTCTGTTACTTGAAACATTTCATTCTGTTATGTTTTTACTGATAATCAACAAAAGGAAGTCATAAAGCATCACAAATCAGCTGTGATTGTGTGTTTTATTGTTGCCTCTAAAGGTTCACTTCAGTTTCTAGGTTATGTATTTCTCAGGGACAGTGGTCACTGAAAGCATCAGCAGAATCAGCCCGCCTGCCGTTTGTCATGTTTTCCTCGGACACATTTCTACCTTAAAAGCTGAAAACAATTGAAAATATCAAAAGGAAAATTTACACTATTGATAAAACGTCCATACATTTGAAAACATGATGGGGGAGGGGCGTATTAAAATTCAATGGAATGTTCTAAATGTTTTCAAATAAAAACTCAAACATTCCTTCATTTTCAATCCAAATGTTTTCGTCCAGATTCCACGTCATTCCTTCCTCCTCTAAGGTGGAACAGTCCACGCATCTGCTCCTGGTCCGGTCCAATCCAATCTTAGAACCCTTTGTGGCCCATGAGCCCAAACGTTTGCCCCCCCAGACTAGCCTCACAGCTCCCAAACATTTGCCCCCCCCCCCGCCCGGACTAGCCTCAGATCTCCCAGTCTAACGGCATCAGGTTCAGCCCGCAGTCATCAGCTGGGCTTAGTGACGTGTCATTAGTGCAGAGCAGCAGCTATGAAGCGTGGCTCTAAATCTGTGTTTGGACGACACATTAGTGATGCAATGACAGCTGATTCCAGAGGGCAGAGCTGGAATGTTCAGGTACGACGCAGCTTTGTTTCTGTAACTCTGTTCCTGCCAGATACTAAAGCTCATTTATGAGGAACGACCAGAACTCCAACATCAGTGAAACACGCCTCCAATGGAACTTTTTGTACGTTTTCATGTTTCCATAACTGGTGGTCGTGTGACGAGCTTTGCCCAAGAACAGGCTTGTTGTCGGTCCTGGATGCGCGACTCGTGTGGAATGTGACCACAGCTGCTGTTTTGAGACGGGACAAACGCCAGACGGGAAATGAGTGTTGAATCCGGAACCCGTCTGATCTGCAGAATCCCTTCTGGGTTCATGTTCAGCTGCTATCATCAAAGCCGTCCGTGTCTTTCAGCCCTCTTCCCTGTTTCTGCTCCCTTTAGGATGGCCACTCTGCTGAGCAAGTTCAGGATAGACTTCTCGGACATCAACGTGCTGGGGGACATAAACACCAAGCCCAAGAAAGAACAGTAAGTCTGTCAAACACGCATGATCTTCAAGTCCCAGCTCATCAGGTTAACCTTTGTGGAGGAATCCAGAGGAGAAGGAGCCATTTGCTCTGGTTTCCTGGAGCGGTGAGCTGCAGTCTCTTGGAAACAATTGGCTAATTGAACCCTGCAATCCAGCCTTTGTTCAAGTGTCGAGTAAGGAGGCACTGGTTCCCATTTTTAGAGTCTGAGAGCATGAATTGGAACCCACAATTTCTGGGTCTTGGAGCGCCTACCACTCATGTTTCAGCGTTTGTGAGGTTCTGGTTCAGCCTCTGAACTCCAGGTTTACAATGAAAAACAGCGGATTTACGGGGAAAACGGCTGTTGGAGGTGAAAACGTGTCAGATTCTTTCAAGAGAGTGAGCTAGTCTGCACCATCCATCTGTCAGCCATCCATCCATCTATAATCCATTCATCCTTCTATCCAAGATGTAAACGTCTGTGTGGACGGGTGTGGATGGATGTGGACAGATGTGGATGGGTATGGATGGGTATGGATGGGTGTGGACGGATGTGGATGGGTGTGGACGGGTATGGATGGGTGTGGACAGATGTGGATGGGTGTGGACAGGTGTGGACGGGTGTGGATGGGTGTGGACAGATGTGGACGGGTGTGGACAGATGTGGATGGGTGTGGACGGGTGTGGATGGGTGTGGACAGATGTGGATGGGTGTGGACAGATGTGGATGGGTGTGGACAGATGTGGATGGATGTGGACGGGTGTGGACAGATGTGGACGGGTGTGGACAGATGTGGATGGGTGTGGACAGATGTGGATGGGTGTGGACAGATGTGGACGGGTGTGGACAGATGTGGACGGGTGTGGACAGATGTGGACGGGTGTGGACAGATGTGGACGGGTGTGGACAGATGTGGACGGGTGTGGACAGATGTGGACGGGTGTGGACGAGTGTGGACGGGTGCGGACGGATGTGGATGGGTGCGGACAGACGTGGACGGATGTGGATGAGTGTGGATGGGTGCGGACAGATGTGGATGGGTGTGGACGAGTGTGGATGGGTGCGGACAGATGTGGATGGGTGTGGACGGATGTGGATGGGTGTGGACGAGTGTGGATGGGTGCGGACAGATGTGGATGGGTGCGGACGGATGTGGATGGGTGCGGACGGATGTGGATGGGTGTGGACGGATGTGGATGGGTGTGGACGGATGTGGATGGGTGCGGACAGATGTGGATGGGTGTGGACGGGTGTGGACGGGTGTGGACGGGTGTGGACGGATGTGGACGGGTGCGGACGGATGTGGACGGGTGCGGACGGATGTGGACGGGTGTGGACGGGTGTGGACGGGTGTGGACGGATGTGGACGGGTGCGGACGGATGTGGACGGGTGCGGACGGATGTGGATGGGTGCGGACGGATGTGGATGGGTGCGGACGGATGTGGATGGGTGTGGACAGGTGTGGATGGGTGTGGACAGATGTGGATGGGTGTGGACGGGTATGGATGGGTGTGGACGGGTATGGATGGGTGTGGACAGGTATGGATGGGTGTGGACAGGTATGGATGGGTGTGGACAGGTGTGAAAGGGAGTGGACAGGTGTGGATGGGTGTGGACAGGTGTGGATGGGTGTGGACGGGTGTGGATGGGTGTGGACGGGTGTGAATGGGTGTGGACAGATGTGGATGGGTGTGGACGGATGTGGATGGGTGTGGACGGATGTGGATGGGTGTGGACAGATGTGGATGGGTGTGGACAGATGTGGACGGGTGTGGACGGGTGTGGACAGATGTGGATGGGTGTGGACAGGTATGGATGGGTGTGGACAGGTATGGATGGGTGTGGACAGGTGTGAAAGGGAGTGGACAGGTGTGGACGGGTGTGGACGGGTGTGGACGGGTGTGGACGGGTGTGGACGGGTGTGGACGGGTGTGAATGGGTGTGGACAGATGTGGACGGGTGTGGACGGATGTGGACGGGTGTGGACAGATGTGGACGGATGTGGACGGGTGCGGACAGATGCGGATGGGTGTGGACAGATGTGGACAGATGCGTCACCGTTTGTTTTGCTGGGACCAATGTGGCGTGGAGCTCAGGTTCTCCAACATGTTGGCTTCCATATAGCATGTTGTAGCTGTCCATTCTCCTCAGTCAAGCAGGAGAAATGTGATGTTTATTGTGTCACACTGCCCCCTATTGGATGAGAGGACTCATTGCAGCTGCAATGGAATGGCTTTCAGGCCAGACGCTCTTCAGGTAAGATGAGGATGAGGTTTATTGGCGGTGTTGGAGGAGGTGTGTGGTGAGGAGGCGACCAAAGAAGACACGAGACACGGGCAGAATCTGAATATTTCCCCGTGATTTCTCTCTGTAGGGGCATCTGGAGGGGTGGGGTATTCAAAAATAGTTTTATGAAGCTCTAACCTTTGAAAAATGGGGGGGCGTTCTGGGTTTACATTTAAATGTAACTGACCTTTTAAAGCTGTAAAACCGAAGCTGTGTATTTTCTGAGTGCTGGCAGCTCCATACTAACCTGGGTGACCAGTGACTATTGATGACATCATCGAGTGGGAGTGATGTCTGAATTAGACACTATTGGACTACATGTGGGGGTAGAGAGAAGCCATAGGGGCAGATTTCCGATTCTGCCTTAGAGTAGATCAGAAGTGGAGATCATCCGCATAGAAAACCAGCCGTCAACTAGCTGGACATCGGTCCACTTCCTGGTTTGACACATTTGCAGTAAACGCAGCATGTTGGCGAGTATGAGCCGGAGATGTTGGTGTCTGATGGCGTCTGTGATGGACTGACCCTTCCCTCCTGCAGTGTGGCTGCCTTTGAGGAGATGATTGAGCCGTACCGGCTGAAGGAGGACAACATGGACCTGGAGGCGGCGGAGAGGCTGAAGAACAGCGAGCCGTGGAGGATCACCGACAACGAGTTGGAGCTGTACCGCGCCAAGGTACGTACAGGACGTCTGTTCCACTGAAGAGGAGGTGCTCTGGGGGATTTTAAATCATTAGCCCCCCCCCCCCATCCTGTTGGTCTGAACACCCTCCAATGGTGCGGATGAATTTCCTTCCAGCGGGAGGGATGGAAGCAGGATGGAAGGACTGACCTGCTAAAGCGGCTGCAGCTTTTATGAGCAGCATGAAGGTTTTTAACCAGCCCCCCACCCCCATTATAAGTCAAGCTTAGGATTGAAAACATTGCAGGAAACCCCCATCAGTCGTGTGTAGTGAGTGGACTCGGTCACATTAGCCGCGTTTCCACGGGCAAAAGTAATCGGAATGAACGCCTGATCGGAAAGAAAAGGCGCCATTCGGAATAGTCTGCCCCGGTCAGACTCGTTCGGATCAGAATTTCTTTCCGATGGAGATAGGTGGGTCATACCGATCGTTGATCCGATGGTGGAGCATGTAAACGGTCATTCCGATCGTGTGTCAATACTGCTCTGGTTTACGTCACGCATAGACGGTGTTTCGCTGACAGAAAGCTTTGGAGCGCATACGGAACCGACCAGCTGCTCTGTGGACGCCCCGCTGTCGCCCCGCTGGCTCTCCCCTCTCTTACACCCCTCACAGGGGGATGCGGGGCAGGAGCGCTTCGTGCCCCCGACGCTCACTCGCTCCACTGGCACCCGAGTGAGCAGAGGAGCTGGATTAATAATTTTGTGTCTGAGGGGAGGGAGGCGTTTTGTTGTTTTGTTATGCCAGCCGTCCCGCCGCTCTGGGTTGGCGGCTGCAGGACTCAGGAGGAACCGCCAGCTCACTGCGGCAGCGGTTTGTTTAGAACGGGACCTATTTCCTCATCCGGGTGATTTTACACGACTGCGCTGCCCAAATGATTCATTCCGAATGAGCGTGTGAGCCATGGGAACGTTTGTTTAATCGGAAAAAGGTTTTCTGATCCCATGTGCACGGGTGAATTTTAACCCGACCATTGATCCCATCAAGATATTCTGCCCGTGTAACCGCGGCTACTGATGGGTTAGGTTTTACCGGAGGTGACACACACGGCTGTGACGCTGATGCAAACTCGACCTTTCATCCTGTTTGTCTTTCAGACCAACCGCCAGATCCGACTCAACGAGCTGCTGAAGGAGCATTCCAGCACGGCCAACCTCATCGTCATGTAAGCGTCCCGCCCGCTGGCGTCTCTGTTCAGGAACCGGCAAACGAGCTTCAGGTCATTCAGAGCGGTTCAGTCCCACATCAGAGCGTAACAGCAGATCTACACTGCATCCAGACGTGCTGCAGAGTAAAAAGCAGCCGTCGGTCTAAAACTGTTACTGACTTCCCTGAAGCTCTTATTGAATGCTAGTTGAAGGCCCAGACATGGTCAGTAACGTCCGTTTGGTTCTGGTTTGTCCCATTCACTGATCAATAATGCTGCTGTGTGCCTCAGGCGGACGCTCTGACCGCTCTGTCCCCCGTTGGCTCTAACCCCACCTCCGTCTCTTGCAGAAGCCTGCCTTTGGCCAGGAAGGGGGCGGTGTCCAGCGCCCTCTACATGGCCTGGCTGGAGGTGCTGTCCAAAGACCTGCCGCCTGTCCTCCTCGTGCGCGGCAACCACCAGAGCGTCCTGACCTTCTACTCCTAGATCCTGATGGACCCCGTGTTCTTCTGTGCCCTGGATTCAGACCCCCGTACCCCATGATTCCAGCCTCATCCCAACACAAACACTGCTGTTCATGTGCGTCCACAGACGGGAACGTCAGGGTGGAGCTGTCCCCGCCGTTATTTATTCTGAGAAGTTCCCTCTTTCCTCCCACTTCTGCTTTTGGGTTTGTGTGTTTGAACGGACGTGTCTTACAGTCGGGGGTGCACACGCGTGTCACATGCGTGTGCTGCCGTAGAACGGTTGTCCTGTTTGTTCCAGCAATAATCACCGTTGTTTTCTGCACCTGCTGGGAGGGAAACTTGTTGAAGGCTTTGCAGCCCCCTCTGAAGCCTTATGGAAGTGCCTTCCAGTCTGACCCATGACCTTTTGTTTCTACCATGACTCGACTTTTTCTACTGCTGGGGGAGAGTTGTGCGTTTTTATTGGTTTGTTTTGGTTCCTTTTTATTTGGTTGGGTTTGCTAGCAGAGTGTGGTGATTAGAAAAGTGTCCAGTTGAGTGCAAAAGCTCTTGCTGTTCTTTGGCCTTTGACCCTGAGGGGGCGTGGCTTTGCTTTGGGTTCTCCGGGGTGGTCTTCCGGTCGCTGTGTGGTCTTAGAGATCCTACAAGTTTGTCAGGTGGAGATGTTTTTCCACAGGAGCTGCTAGTTTTTCTTTGCATGAGTTCTTCCTCTGTCCTCCCGCCTCGTCCTTCCCTCCACCCACTTCCACCCCGCCTTAAGGACAGAGCGGCGTTTGCTCGCCGCTCTTCTGAAGCCATACCGGCTGGGCAGTTTGGTGAGAACATCCGTCATGGAGTTTCAGCACTAAATATGCATTCGAACGCGTCCTGGGAGTTTTCAGTTTCCGAGCGAAGCGCGGGCCTCCAGGTGCTCCACAGCGTGCTCTTCAGTACACACTACATACATGACGGACCGTCATCTCACCACGTCTGAACTGTCGGCCAAGCAAGGATGGACGTCTATGCACACCAGCTCACTCACTGATGTCCCGGTCCTTTGGGTTCAACCTTTCATCGGCGGCAGGACTCCACAGAAAGCCTTAAAGAAAGAACTTCACCTCCAGAACTGAGTCCAAAAAGGTTCTGTTCTAGTCTCACTGGACACAAAGATGGAAATGAGTCCAGTTGTTACCCAGCTTCCAGTACAACGCTGATGCTTCATGGGAAATCCCTGTAAATGAATGTAACTGATAGATGCATGTGTGGATCTGGTCCTCCAGCTGCTGCCTACACTCACTAAACACGCCGCTTTCATCAGGCCGCAGAGGCTCAGGTTCTGCTGTCTTGAGGTCCGGTTGTGTGAACTTCAGTCAGACGTGAATACAGCCGTCTCATGGATCCTAACCCGTTTTCTGGCGTCCTCCGCTTGGAGCAGACGTTAAAATGTTGACTCTGTGAAAACTGCTTCTGCTGAGAAAACCATCAGAGGAACCTGACATGAACCAGAGGACTGTGATTGGTCGACGGCCATCGTTCAGTTCTCCTTTGATCAGATAAACGTTTCAGACTCTAAAAGTCCAGATTCGGGGGGGGGCTTTGGGCTGGCAGGACAGGAACTGGGACCCCAGAGCGTCGGTACATCGGCATGTTTTCTCCAAAAATCTAGTCGTTCTCTCTCCAAGTCGGCCTTGAGCTGGCTTTCCCCCTTTGCAGGTCACATGCAAACTTCACCGTGGAGACGGCGTTTGAAGATCTCACAGACCTCACCTCCAAGCAGGCACCGCCCCTGAAGTTGGCCTGATGAAAGCTCGTGGGCGTGGCTCAGAATGTCCCATTCGTGGTTAAACTGAGGCAGAGGAAACGTCCTTAGGCTAGACGCCGTTTCCTCTGACAGTAGAGCACAAGATGACTTTTCTTTTCTCGTCTGTTCGCCAACACTGCCACGCCTCACTGCGACTAAAGCCCCGCCTCCAGATCTCTGCTTGGCCCAGAGCGCCGCTTTCAGGCGCCTCTGGTTACGCTCGTAAAGGACTGTGTACATATAAAGGCACACATATATGCATCAGTTTGACCTGGAGCTTTGCACCCGTTAAAGAAAGCTGAACTCTTCGTCATTTTTGGAGGTTTTCTGTGTCGCCCATCCCAGCGCGGCTGCAGACCGCTGCGTCATGTGACCTCTGGAGATCTCTTCTTCTTTTTGCCAAAGTTCAATTTCCTCTTGATTTCAGGATGAGGATGTTTAGAGAAACTACACGAGCTGCTTCTGGAGTGTCTTTTCTTTGCCATAAATAGCAATGAAGCTGTAAATAAACTCCATGTAAGGGAGACCAATCATTGAAATACAAAGAAACTATATTTTAGCTCTTTTTCTCCTCTGATTTTGGTTCATTTGCATGTTCTCTTTTGTTCAAGCAGATCTTTTTTTCTTCTATTCAAAGCTTTCGATGCGTTTGGGGGGGGGGAGTCCTGAAGCTGGCTGCTTCTGCTGGACTTGTGGTTGGGATCCATCCGGCTGGCTGCAGCATCGTCTTTTTATATGCTGTTTTAACGGACACCAATGCTTTTCTAACACCTATTACTAGTACTTTGTAATCTTTATCAAAATGAATAAATCCAATGAAATCAGAAATGTTGCTTCTGTTTTTATTGTTGGCTCTGAATGAAAATGACGACATGAATGTTTCATCCTGTAGAAGAATTTTAAACATCGAATAATGAAAGTTAGGATTTGCCTTACATTTATTTAACCCTTGTTCTATCCTAGGCACTTTAACATTGGGAGTTGGGTCATCTAGACCCACTAGACAGAGCTCTGAACCTTTTTTCTTCAATGATTTGTGATCTTCACTGGTGTCCATGGATTACATGAAATCTTTCCACCTTTATCCACCTTTGTCATGGAAGGGAGAACACCTCAATGGAAGGGGGGGGGTCATCTGGACCCCATAGGATAGCACATGGGTTAGAGAAAAGCAGGATATAGATTCATTGAACTAAGGTGGAGACTCTGAACTGCTGATCGTTTCTCTTTGAGTTGTCCTGTTACTGATTATTGGAAACCAAACATCCATGCCACCCCCCCCCCCCCCCCCCAGCAGGGTGTATTTTCATAATTTTCTACAAAAAGCCAAAAGTCCGTTGAAGAGGAATGGCTCAGAAGTTCTGCAAATAGTAACTAATTTAAGTCATTACTGTTGCAGAATAAAACCTGTTGGAGAACGGCAGAACTGGGAAGAGCTGCCAAGGACGGTTTCTGGGTTTCTGGGTCACCGTCATGAAGGAACTGAAGACCGCAGTCATCAGTCATGCTGCCAATCCAACATATGAGAGATTCCTGTTTACATTCACTTTACCACCTGGATGCTAGAACGTTCTGATTGAAAGCGTTTCCCATCAGGACGACGTCACCACGAAGCCACTGAGGCTCCGGCTGAACCACCAGCGGCTCCGTTAGCGGATCTGAAGCATTCCCCGTTTTCCAGGAAAAGGTTTGCAGGAGGACATGCAGAACCCCAGCAGGGTCCAGTCTAGCCTGCAGTTTTCATGAGCCGGTCCAGACGACCAAAACACTGCATCCGTGAAAGGGCGCCGCTGACGGCTGTGGCGAGCCCTCCAGGAAGGGGGCCAAACGCCAAGGCGTGCTAAAGCCAACCACACAACCGTTACTAACCAGAGACACAAAGCTGTGTGGTTTGGTCATTTCAGGAAAAACGGTTAGTAAATGTGGTTTTCAGTTGGTGTATTTGTGTAAACAAGGCAGATGAAGTATCAAAAAACAATATATTTATTCAGTACAAACAAATACAAACTGGTAGAATGTCCCCGAAATATCCAAGAGGTTCAAATCTAAACATTTGGGATAAAATGTCAGAAACTATTAACATGATGAAGTGCAAAGTGAAACGTTTGTTCCCTCATCCGTCTGGGGCTCCTCAGAGGTTGTCCACGCCGCGGATCCTCCTGGCCAGCTGAATGTCGCGTGGAAACAGCGTCACTCTTTTGGCGTGGATGGCACACAGGTTGGCATCAGAAAAAAGCAGGACGAGGAAGGCCTCTGCAGCCTGAAAGACAGACGGGATGGTTAACGTCTGCAGAGTCTCAGCCAGACGGAGTCACTGCAGTCCAGACATCAACTGCTGCTCCTCACAGCATCAGTTCTACTTTACGCAGAACGATTATCAATAGTGAGTTTAAACATGGCAGACGTTCTGGAGATAAAGTCAGACTGATGATTTGGAGATGTCCAGAGGAGAGACTGAAGGATGCTGAGTCTAGAGGAAGACCAGAGAGGAGGATTCTGGATGCAGAGAAGGAAGACGTGAAGGTAGCTGCTGGTAGAGGATGATGAAGACAGACGGAGGAAGCTGATTGGCTGTGGAGACCCTGAATATGTGTCCATACTTAGGTCATCATCACACAACAGTTAGCGTCTGCCTTCACTGCTAAGGACCAGACCTCTGACCTCTGACCTCACATGCATTAGTGAAAGGAAACAGCCCCCTTCAAACCTGAAGGCTCTGACCTCCTGCCATCGCCAAAGTTCTGCCATGGGTGAACTGAACTGTGGAGGAGTCCAGTCTGTGGTTCTGGTTTGGTACTGGTTAGCACCAGAAGCTAACACTTAAAGAGACGTCTAAGCTGCGCGGTTATCAGGCCAGAAATAAAGACATGCTAACCTCCTGCAGCGCCATCAGAGCGTAAACCTGCCATCGTAGATCATCTCGGGAAAACTGGACGCAAATCTCACGAACCTGAAGCAAAGAAAAAAAGCTTTGATGTTCCAAAAGCAAAAACTAAACATTTAAATTTCAGTCGTGTTTCATCCTCACTGATGGGATTCAGCCAGATTTCACCATTTATGCCCCCATTCATTCTTTCCTTAGTATGGATCAACAGCCCCCAAGAGCCCCTCCCAAACACGGCCAGTGGCGTTTCTACCAGAGACTTCCATTTTGGTCTCTTCTGACCACATGACCTTCTCCCAGTCCGGTCTCTGGAGAACTTTAGACCGGCCTGGACCTGGGCTGTTACCATAGTAACCTGCGTTCCTGTGGTCCCAGCTCTGTTCAGTTCACGGACCAGTTCCCCCGTGTAGTTCTGGGCCGTTTCCTCATGGTTTTCACGGCCATCTGAACCCAGCAGGTGAGACCTGGCGTGAGTCCCAGGTGGAGGGAGATCGTCGGTGATCTTGTGTTTCTTCCATTTTCTAATCATTTCTGCAACTCTTGATCTCTTCTGCTGCCGTTCATCTCAGTCTAGTTCAGGTCTACAGCCTTGTCCCTGGTGTCTTTTGACAGCTCTTTGGTCTGTTTAAGGGTGTGGACAGGTGTCTTTATACAGGTAACCAGTTCAAACAGGTGACATCAATACAGGTAACCAGTGGAGGACAAAGGAGCTTCTAACAGAAGAAACAGATCTGTGAAGGAACTGAATTGCTCAAATTGAAAATATATATGTAATCAATAAGGATGTAATGATCAATCAATAAATCCATTGATCCAACCAAATCCATCTGTCTGAGGCAAGTTATTAATCTAATCGATATCCATCACTATAAAACCATTTCTAAATGATATAAATCTATAATTGATCTTGGAAAACAACATCTGGATTGAGGTACAGCAGGTTTATGTGACTATAAGGTAAAACCGACCAATCACAGCAACAACACACATGTGATGTCATCAATGTCCATCATTCCAGTCCAAAGTGTGGACAGACTGTGAATAAAGTCATGTGACCATCCAGTGTCTAGAATGTTTTAAGAATGTTCCCTTTGGATTCTCTGGATGTGGAAAAACAACAGTGGTGAACTTTAGGAAACTAACATGTGAATGGATTTGACATTCATTCTAGTTTACTTGTTGGTTTGGACACAGATTTCATTTAACTTGATGATCTGGAAGAAATCCAAGAATCTGGAAAACTGTTCAGTAGCAGGACTTTCTGTCTGGAAGTTTGGATCAAGAGGATCTGGATCCACTTTAGGACAGAGGATCTGGATCCACTTTAGGGCAGATGATCTGGATCCACTTTAGGACAGAGGATCTGGATCCACTTTAGGGCAGAGGATCTGGATCCACTTTAGGGCACAGGATCTGGATCCACTTTAGGGCACAGGATCTGGATCCACTTTAGGGCACAGGATCTGGATCCACTTTAGGGCACAGGATCTGGATCCACTTTAGGGCACAGGATCTGGATCCACTTTAGGGCACAGGATCTGGATCCACTTTAGGGCAGAGGATCTGGATCCACTTTAGGGCACAGGATCTGGATCCACTTTAGGGCACAGGATCTGGATCCACTTTAGGGCACAGGATCTGGATCCACTTTAGGGCACAGGATCTGGATCCACTTTAGGGCACAGGATCTGGATCCACTTTAGGGCACAGGATCTGGATCCACTTTAGGGCACAGGATCTGGATCCACTTTAGGGCACAGGATCTGGATCCACTTTAGGGCACAGGATCTGGATCCACTTTAGGGCACAGGATCTGGATCCACTTTAGGGCACAGGATCTGGATCCACTTTAGGGCACAGGATCTGGATCCACTTTAGGGCACAGGATCTGGATCCACTTTAGGGCACAGGATCTGGATCCACTTTAGGGCAGAGGATCTGGATCCACTTTAGGGCACAGGATCTGGATCCACTTTAGGACAGAGGATCTGGATCCACTTTAGGGCACAGGATCTGGATCCACTTTAGGACAGAGGATCTGGATCCACTTTAGGGCACAGGATCTGGATCCACTTTAGGACAGAGGATCTGGATCCACTTTAGGACAGAGGATCTGGATCCACTTTAGGACAGAGGATCTGGATCCACTTTAGGACAGAGGATCTGGATCCACTTTAGGGCAGATGATCTGGATCCACTTTAGGGCAGAGGATCTGGATCCACTTTAGGGCACAGGATCTGGATCCACTTTAGGGCACAGGATCTGGATCCACTTTAGGGCACAGGATCTGGATCCACTTTAGGGCAGAGGATCTGGATCCACTTTAGGGCAGAGGATCTGGATCCACTTTAGGACAGAGGATCTGGATCCACTTTAGGGCAGAGGATCTGGATCCACTTTAGGGCAGAGGATCTGGATCCACTTTAGGGCACAGGATCTGGATCCACTTTAGGGCACAGGATCTGGATCCACTTTAGGGCACAGGATCTGGATCCACTTTAGGGCACAGGATCTGGATCCACTTTAGGGCACAGGATCTGGATCCACTTTAGGGCACAGGATCTGGATCCACTTTAGGGCAGATGATCTGGATCCACTTTAGGGCACAGGATCTGGATCCACTTTAGGGCACAGGATCTGGATCCACTTTAGGGCAGAGGATCTGGATCCACTTTAGGGCACAGGATCTGGATCCACTTTAGGGGAGATGATCTGGATCCACTTTAGGGCACAGGATCTGGATCCACTTTAGGGCACAGGATCTGGATCCACTTTAGGGCACAGGATCTGGATCCACTTTAGGGCACAGGATCTGGATCCACTTTAGGACAGAGGATCAGATCCAATCGGATTGTTCTAAAGGAACTGACATTACGATGAATCAGATCATCCTTAAAATGAATCTTTACAGAATCAAACTCTGCAACTTCCTGGATTTTGTTTCTGTTCTGTTTCTCACAGATCTACGGTGAACATCATGGACATCTGGTCTTATTTAGGGGGGCAACTTGAAGAGACGGACAGATACTTTCCTGACCCACTGTGGGGGGAGGAACCGGGTTAAAGAGGAGTTTTCAGGCCGTTGTTTCTGCATCACAACGGCTGAGAGAATCTCAAGCTAGAGTGCTTTGAATAGCAGCGAACGAGTTCGCCTTTCTGGGAGCCAAAAACTCTGCAGCCCCCCCCCCAGCGGTAGTAATTAACTCACCTGTTCAGCGTTCTATTTAAGTCCAGGTGTGCAGCCGTTCATTCTCTTTCTTACCGCAGTGCTGCATTCGTCGCCCCACCCTCCTCCCCGGCTTCCACCTGTGGGCTCCGTTCGGGGTTTCTTACCCTAAAGTTTATGGAAATTATTTCATGGAATTGTACGGAGCCTTATGCCAATCAAAGTTTGTTAATGCCAACTAAGAGCTAAATTAAGTATGTGAAATAAATGTATTCTACTGCAAGAGTTTTTGTCTGACTGAAACTCTATTCTTGATCATTATTCATCATTTAGTTCTCCATGCCTCTGTTTGGTGCAGTGCGATTCATGTATTGTCCCTCTTTTCCTCTTTCCCCTCCTGGGGAGTGGGAGTGCTTCCAGACTCCAGTTGGCTCATCCGTGCTCCAGTTCCTGACCATCTACCTCGTCTCTGCTCCTGCTCCTACACCTGGCTGTGGTTCCTGTCTCCGGCTCGACTCGCGCCTTTGACTGTCCCCACAACCACGGCTGGATGAAGCTCGTCTGCTGGACTTTTATATATGTAGTTGTAGATTTAGATAAGTTAATTCTTCTCTAAGATTTCTGGTAAATCGCCTGTCCGTCCTGGGGGAGGATCCCTCCTTCATGTGGGCACCCCTGAGGTTTCTTTGTTTTTTCCGGAATCCGGTTTTTTTGGGAGTTTTTCCTTACCGCGAAGGGGGGTCTAAGGGCAGGGATGCCAGTATAGCTTAGTCAGTTTGTTAGTTCATTTTAGTATTTTTCTATTGAACTCTTTGTATTCGTGATCCTTTTGAGTTCATGTTTTACTTCGAAGCCCATCGAGACGACTGTTGTTGTGATTTTGGGCTATACAAATAAAATTGAATTGAATTGAATAAAAAACCAAATAGTTCTGCATTTCCACACCAGTTTAATCTCACGGTGAAGCTTTTCAAAAACACTGAAGGCATAAAGTCCTGCTAAGCCCAAAGTCTTGTCTGACAAACAGACCAGAGAAGTGACCCCCCCCCACTCACCAGTCGGGAGAAAGGTCGCTTGCTGATCAGAAGGTCGGTGCTCTTCTGGTACTTGCGGATCTCCATTAGAGCCCGGGTTCCGACTCTGAACCTCCTCTTCTTCTTGGGGGGTGAAGGAGGCGTCTCTGCACAGACAGACATTTGGTGAGACACTCATTCAGGTCACGCCGCCTCAGACGGAAACGGCTTTGGTTCAGCGTTTGGGTTTTTTCCTGAAGCCCTGCAGCTTATGGAGACAGAAGAACACCCCTGTCAGCGGTCCGGGAGCCAGAGTGGTACAGTCCACTAACCATCGCCGCTCAGACCTTCTGGTTACGGCTCCAATGATGGTTCTGCCCAGTGCAGCCCCCATCCTGCCCCCACCACAGAGAGAACGACCGCCTGCCACAGAAACGTGTCTGTGGTCGTCAGTCGCTCACCTTTAAACCCCACCCCCACCCCACAGTTCCCCCTTAAAAGCATGGTCCTTCCCCCGTGATGGGGCCCAGGTCAGCGTGTCATTTCTCCATGTGGACCTAACGGTGGTGGAGGCTCCCCCCTGAGGTTGCAGGTTCAAACCCCAGTTGGGTCAAACCATCCATGAATGTTGGGTGAAGCCAGGCTCACCCAGAACAGGTCACCAGGCTGTTGGCGCCGACCCGGGGCGCCAACAGCCTGGTGACCCGGATCAGACTAAAACCTGTAAAGATGGACCACCGTGGTTTGATGCTCGGCCTTGGTTTGGTGTCAACTCAGACTCTGGGCTGGAATCCGGATCAGAACTGTACGGCTGGATAGCTCCCATAGTGCTCGCTGTTTTTGTTGCAGCGCTAATGCTAGCTCGGGCCTGTAAGCTAGCAGGAGAGAGCGTAAACAAGGGGTCAAATCCGTCCCGCCCGTTAGTCAGAGGTGAATTTTTAGTGAAGACCTGCCGCTCTGCAGAAACTACAGCGGGGCATTTGGAGGATCCACAAGAGGGTTCTGATCAGCTCAGATGGAACCAGAGTAGAACTTTTGGTCAGAACTCGACTCGTCCTGTTTGGAGGAGAAATGATGCAGAGATGCAGTCAAAGAACTCCTCATTTAGTCTCTATAGTTGAGGTGGACCTGTGATGAACAGGCCTGCCATCTTTGTGGGTGGGAGAACGTGGACAGTTGGGGGCTGAAAACGCCGTCATCAGAACTGACAGCTGAACGCTTTGGAGCAGAAACGTGGAAACTAGAAGCCAAGCAGCCGTGATATTTACTTGCAGCTGCACGCCGTCTCTTTGATGGCGAGGCTTTTGAGGAGGGGGACTGAGCGGATGGGGGGCGACGGCGCGGCGCTCGGCCTTTCCGGCGGCTATGGAACGCACTGGGATCCATGGTTTCCTGTCCAGCCGTGTGTCACTGTGGGAAAAGAAGAAGAGACGTTCAGAAGACCAGTACTCTGATTACAGTCTGACAGAGGACCAGTACTCTGATTACAGTCTGACAGAGGACCAGTACTCTGATTACAGTCTGACAGAGGACCAGTACTCTGATTACAGTCTGACAGAGGACCAGTACTCTGATTACAGTCTGACAGAGGACCAGTACTCTGATTACAGTCTGACAGAGGACCAGTACTCTGATTACAGTCTGACAGAGGACCAGTACTCTGATTACAGTCTGACAGAGGACCAGTACTCTGATTACAGTCTGACAGAGGACCAGTACTCTGATTACAGTCTGACAGAGGACCAGTACTCTGATTACAGTCTGACAGAGGACCAGTACTCTGATTACAGTCTGACAGAGGAGCAGTACTCTGATTACAGTCTGACAGAGGACCAGTACTCTGATTACAGTCTGACAGAGGACCAGTACTCTGATTACAGTCTGACAGAGGACCAGTACTCTGATTACAGTCTGACATAGGAGCAGTACTCTGATTACAGTCTGACAGAGGACCAGTACTCTGATTACAGTCTGACAGAGGACCAGTACTCTGATTACAGTCTGACAGAGGACCAGTACTCTGATTACAGTCTGATAGAGGAGCAGTACTCTGATTACAGTCTGACAGAGGACCAGTACTCTGATTACAGTCTGACAGAGGACCAGTACTCTGTTTACAGTCTGATAGAGGAGCAGTACTCTGATTACAGACTGACAGAGGAGCAGTACTCTGATTACAGTCTGACAGAGGAGCAGTACTCTGATTACAGTCTGACAGAGGAGCAGTACTCTGATTACAGTCTGACAGAGGAGCAGTACTCTGATTACAGTCTGACAGAGGACCAGTACTCTGATTACAGTCTGATAGAGGAGCAGTACTCTGATTACAGACTGACAGAGGAGCAGTACTCTGATTACAGTCTGACAGAGGACCAGTACTCTGTTTACAGTCTGATAGAGGAGCAGTACTCTGATTACAGACTGACAGAGGAGCAGTACTCTGATTACAGTCTGACAGAGGACCAGTACTCTGTTTACAGTCTGATAGAGGAGCAGTACTCTGATTACAGACTGACAGAGGAGCAGTACTCTGATTACAGTCTGACAGAGGAGCAGTACTCTGATTACAGTCTGACAGAGGACCAGTACTCTGTTTACAGTCTGATAGAGGAGCAGTACTCTGATTACAGACTGACAGAGGAGCAGTACTCTGATTACAGTCTGACAGAGGAGCAGTACTCTGATTACAGTCTGACAGAGGACCAGTACTCTGTTTACAGTCTGATAGAGGAGCAGTACTCTGATTACAGTCTGACAGAGGAGCAGTACTCTGTTTACAGTCTGATAGAGGAGCAGTACTCTGATTACAGACTGACAGAGGAGCAGTACTCTGATTACAGTCTGACAGAGGACCAGTACTCTGTTTACAGTCTGATAGAGGAGCAGTACTCTGATTACAGTCTGACAGAGGAGCAGTACTCTGATTACAGTCTGACAGAGGAGCAGTACTCTGATTACAGTCTGACAGAGGACCAGTACTCTGATTACAGTCTGACAGAGGACCAGTACTCTGATTACAGTCTGACAGAGGACCAGTACTCTGTTTACAGTCTGATAGAGGAGCAGTACTCTGATTACAGACTGACAGAGGAGCAGTACTCTGATTACAGTCTGACAGAGGAGCAGTACTCTGATTACAGTCTGACAGAGGAGCAGTACTCTGATTACAGTCTGACAGAGGAGCAGTACTCTGATTACAGTCTGACAGAGGAGCAGTACTCTGATTACAGTCTGACAGAGGACCAGTACTCTGATTACAGTCTGACAGAGGACCAGTACTCTGTTTACAGTCTGATAGAGGAGCAGTACTCTGATTACAGACTGACAGAGGAGCAGTACTCTGATTACAGTCTGACAGAGGACCAGTACTCTGTTTACAGTCTGATAGAGGAGCAGTACTCTGATTACAGACTGACAGAGGAGCAGTACTCTGATTACAGTCTGACAGAGGACCAGTACTCTGTTTACAGTCTGATAGAGGAGCAGTACTCTGATTACAGACTGACAGAGGAGCAGTACTCTGATTACAGTCTGACAGAGGAGCAGTACTCTGATTACAGTCTGACAGAGGAGCAGTACTCTGATTACAGTCTGACAGAGGAGCAGTACTCTGATTACAGTCTGACAGAGGACCAGTACTCTGATTACAGTCTGAAAGAGAACCAGTACTCTGATTACAGTCTGAAAGAGAACCAGTACTCTGATTACAGTCTGACAGAGGACCAGTACTCTGTTTACAGTCTGATAGAGGACCAGTACTCTGTTTACAGTCTGATAGAGGAGCAGTACTCTGATTACAGACTGACAGAGGAGCAGTACTCTGATTACAGTCTGACAGAGGACCAGTACTCTGTTTACAGTCTGATAGAGGAGCAGTACTCTGATTACAGACTGACAGAGGAGCAGTACTCTGATTACAGTCTGACAGAGGACCAGTACTCTGTTTACAGTCTGATAGAGGAGCAGTACTCTGATTACAGACTGACAGAGGAGCAGTACTCTGATTACAGTCTGACAGAGGACCAGTACTCTGTTTACAGTCTGATAGAGGAGCAGTACTCTGATTACAGACTGACAGAGGAGCAGTACTCTGATTACAGTCTGACAGAGGACCAGTACTCTGTTTACAGTCTGATAGAGGAGCAGTACTCTGATTACAGACTGACAGAGGAGCAGTACTCTGATTACAGTCTGACAGAGGAGCAGTACTCTGTTTACAGTCTGACGGCACAGTTACATTCAAAAGCAAACATCTTAGTTTCTAGAAGGTGTAAAGCTCTGCTCTGGTCTCAGACGGCGACGGCCAGCGAACAAAGGCGGCTGGATGGTTCAGTGGGCTGCATGTGGGACATGGGAAACCAGGGTTCGATTCCCAGGGCGTGGGATGGGCTGCATCCACGGTGGGTCCTTAAACAAGACCCTTTACGCTACTCCCCACCAAGTGGGGTCCGCCTGGGTTTGCCCCCAGCTTGGGTAAAATGCTGGGTTGTGTCAGTGCCAACCACCTGTGTGGATCGGTGGAAGCTGATTGGCTGTGGCGACCCCTCGCTGAAAGGTGAACATGTCAGTCCAGACGTCAGTCCCAGCTGATGGACGGACGGGTGTTCAAAGGTTTCAGAGGAAATCCTTCAAACTAAATTCAGATGTTTCAGGTTTTTATGTCACATTGTGGCCCCAGAGGCCCCCAGAGGCCCCCCGAGTCTGAGAACCGCTGCTTTCAGCCCTAAACCGAGGAAAATGGAAACGATCTCCTGATCTCCGAGCCTAGAACCGACAGAGGACAAACAGCGCCCCCTACTGGTCTGAAGCTCAGCTAAATTCCTGCTGCCGCGAGACCTTTGAGCAGGGCAGGTTCTGCAGGACCTGGCGGTGAGGGTCCGCTGATGACGCGCCATTACCGGACTAACGGAAGCGGTTCTAACGCGGGGCTAAAGACCGGGCACGCGCTTTTCCAGCGGGACAAACCGGCGAGCGCGTGACAGACGACGACGCGCGTCCTTCACTGACCGTCTGTCTTCAACAGAACCAGCAGAACCAGCAGAACCTACCCGAGTCTTCCTCCCGACGAGATCACAACATCCGACTCCGTTTCAGCCTGAAACTCTTCTTCTGTGGTTTATTGGCGGTTCTGGCACGAGCCTGAAATTCAAACGTGGAGTTTAACTTTATCAACCAATCAGCATGAAGCAGGGGCGGGGCATACCTTCCCGCCCCAAACACATGACTCAATCAGTTTACAGTTCAGAGATAAGCAGGAAAAACAGAAGAAGAAACGTTCAGGAAGTTATTTAAAATAAATGAAATCTTTGATGAAACTGCAGGAGGAAAAAGTTAAACTGAGGATTTTATTCATGATTCTTTAACAGTGCAGCAGAAACACACGAAGACCCCATCTTCATCTGCAGAGACCTCAGCTCTAGTCCACGGCTGTGAGACAAGACTGTAAAGTTGATCATGGACAGCTGTTACTCATGTCCCCAACAGAGACACGTATCTGTCTCCTTCTATTTGTAGTCCAGGTCAGTTATACCAACATACAAGTCCCATGATCCTTTGAGGCTCGTGCTCTTTACATCCCAGATTACAGATGCAGGACATGTAGGGATGTGATGAAGGCTCCTGGACCGCTCTGCCAGTGATGCAATGATCCGTTTGAGCTTTTCTGTTCAGATCCCTGACGGTCTACAGCAGTGTTTTTCAACCATCTCCCACGGCACGCAGATGGTCAGGTGTGCCGTGGGAAATTACCCTCATTAACTGAAGTAAATAATTTCCCATCTCCAGGATATCAGCTCTGTGTTCATCCAAACATCCTGATAAAACACTTAGAAGTAAGGAATATGAAAGATTATAAAATACTTTTTTCTTTGTGTTTATTTGATTCTATTAAAGACACTTTGATCAGAATGACGGTACCGCGATTTAGCCGTAGCTTCAGCTCTGTTTTCTGAAAAGTCCCGCCCCTTTAACTGTCTCCACCAATCATTCTTGGAGGCTTAATCACACATCATCAGTCTGACCAATCAGAAGTGGTTAAAGTCTTCACTTCCTTGTTCTGATTCTGCTGATAAAGTCTCTCAGTTCCAACAGAAACACCAGCTAAAGCTCGTCTTTGGCGGTGTAGCTTTCCACAGAATCCGGTGTCAGACCGTGGAACAAGAGAACAAAACAATGAAGCTCAGAGAAGAGAGTCTGTCTGACATCACTACATCTCCCAGGATGCATTGGGTTAAAGTGACAGCGTACAATGAGTCCTTGTTAAACGTCTTGAAACCACATTGAACACACATCACTACATCTCCCAGGATGCATTGGGTTAAAGTGACAGCGTACAATGAGTCCTTGTTAAACGTCTTGAAACCACATTGAACACACATCAGACAGTTTTTAAATCTTTTATTCCATCTTTCAGAAAAAACAGCTGCAGCTTCCAGCTTTTTCTGCCACAATTATCACAAAAATGTATGTGAGATCATGGAGGGACTGCAGATCAGTACAGACTATAGAGTTTCTCCTCTTTTTTTTTTTTGGATGCTGGTGTGCCACGGGACTTTTGTCAAGGTTAAAGTGTGCCGTGGCTCAGGAAAGGTGGAAAAACACTGATCTAGAGGGTAGCCATGTTTGCTTTGATTTTTTACAGTGTGTTTGTGCAGGAAACAGGAAGGCCGGGCTGAAGCTCAAGAAGTGAAAGTAAAAGTAGAAACTGCAGAGGAGAAGCAGCACACTGACGAAGCAGAACGGATCTTTTCCTAGAATTTAACTCCCGACTGAACCTAAGATGCTTCAGAGTTTAAATCCCTGTCAGGAGAAAAGTGGAGGTTTCTGCTTTGAAAACAGCCGGAGGTAAAGAACAGCTGAGGCCGTCTCAGGTGAATTCATGTGACCCTGACTCTGTCTGTCCTGTCCCTCCTCACATTTTCAGGAACGCTGTGCTGGAGTCCAGTTTGTCCGATGTCAGCTCCAAAGCTCCTCGCGCCAGGAAGACGGGGACCACCATCGCTGGGATTGTGTACAAGGTGCTACACAAACACAAGTTTGTTGTCTGAAACTCTGACGCTGTTCAAACGGCGCTTTGGGTCGCAGCCAGTCAGATTCTTCAGAATGCAGTGACTTGGTGGAGCCACTCTAGCCTTTGGTCAGCGCTCAGCAGGTTTTATACGACCAAAAGGAAGAAATCCAAACAAAAACTAGAAATCCAGACTTTTGCTTCTGTTTTTGTCTCAGCTGCTGTTTTTGTTTCTGCGAGTTGATGGTTCACTTCCAGGCCTTTGGCCTTTAGTCGGCACACATTTGAAAGGAAATGGTTCCCCGGAGGCCTTTGGATGAGTGTCTGTTGTCTCTTAGGATGGAGTGATCCTGGGAGCCGACACCAGAGCTACTGATGACATGGTAGTGGCGGACAAAAACTGCAGGAAGATTCACCACATCGCTCCCCAAATCTAGTGAGTTGTGTCTGTGGATTTGACTCCAGTGGGTTTCTCTCAGGCACTGACGGATGGATTATATTGTTACACATCCCACCGAGTTGGTTCTGTAAAGAGCGTAGAAGTTTTCATTTGGCTCAGCATGTCCGAGATTTTTGGAGCCATCATCAGGCTGACTCATGAGTAGAAGCTAATGCTAATGATGAATAGAAGGTTTTGTTGTTTTCTAGTGTTTAGTTTAGTGGAAAACCCAGATCCTCCGGTGAACAGAAGTGAGTGAGCAACGACAATCATCCTGTTCTAGCTGCTGCGGGGCCGGTGTGGCTGCAGACGCAGAGATTGCAACTCAGATGATGGCGTCCAATGTTGAGCTCCACACACTCAACACAGGCCGACCCCCCCTTGTCGCCATGGTAACGAGACAACTGAAACAGATGCTGTTCAGGTAAGCAGAGACTGTCCTTAGACGTGCAGGACACCAAAGCAGACGTCTTTCCAATGCTTCAAGTACTCGAGAGTTCAGAGTTTCTGAAGGAGAAACCGGTAGAAAGTGTTCAAGACCACCTGCTGGAGTCATTTCAGTCTGAACGAGCTTCATGTCCAAAACTAGCATAGACATGCATGTGACGAGCGCTCATCAGTTTCCTGTCAAACTTTCCTTAAAGTGTGTCCGACCCGAGTCATGATACCGCGTCCAAGTAGCTAGAGAATCTCATTGATGGATGGATGTCAGCCTGTGCACAGAACATTGAGGTGTTTCCTCAGATACCAGGGCCACATGGGTTCTTCAGTGATTGTTGGAGGGGTGGATGTGACTGGAGCTCACCTGTACAGTGTTTATCCGCATGGTTCCTATGACAAACTTCCTTTCCTCACGATGGGTAAGTGACCAACGTGCTGACGGCAGCAGACCGCGGCCAGCACCTTTGTTTGAAAGCTTTTGGTTTTTTCTGCTCATCCTTCATGTGTTGGGTTTGCTTTTGGACACATTCCTAAGAAAATCTGTCTGTGAGGCAGAGAAGGATCAACGACCTGGTTCCTAACTCCAGAGATAGATCCTGTGAGATCAGCTGGAAAACCAAGAGACAGATATTTATGCTACATTCCATGCTTGTGAACCTGGTTTCAGGATCCGGAGCTGCTGCTGCTGTTTCTGTGTTTGAGGACAGATTCAAAGCAAACATGGAGGTGAGACTTCTTTTCTTCTCGTTTGTCTTTGTGGTGCAAAGCTCATGGGGGGGATTCACAGCAGATGCACAGAAAGAGCCACATCTAAAACAGTGAGTGGAGGACGAGCAGGAAAGCTAAAAGATGCAGCGGCTGTGAACAGGAAGCAGACAAACCGTGAGCTCCATGAGGCTCACTGCAGAGGAAAATCCCACCACCAGCGGGACTCTGACATGACGCCCTCAGGAGGAGGGGTCGGGATCAAACGATGCTCCGTCTGCCAGTGGGTCTCTTTGAGGAGGATTTGAGCCAAACCCTTTCTTTTCCTGAATCTTTTGACGTTTAGTTTGGTGGGGACAGCACCGGTTCTGTCCCGTCATGGACTCTTTGTCCTGGTGGACTTTTGGATCAACACTGCTGCTGTGATCTCTTTTCTATGAAGCTGGATGAAGCGAAGAGGCTGGTAAGAGACGCCATCACTGCCGGGATCTTCTGTGATTTGGGCTCGGGCAGCAACGTGGATTTGTGCGTCATCACCGCGGCCGGAGCAGAGTACCTACGAGGTTACGACAGGCCAGCAGGGAAGGGGAAAAGGTTGGTACAGTTAGAGCCCTCATGATTGAAGAAGTGGTTGCTATGGTTACCGCAGAAGGGTTTGAAACTCAACAGTGCTGTGTCTGCAAACGTGTCTTGCTTGTGTTTTTCAGAGAGGGACAGTACAGGTACAAGCCGGGAACTACGCCTGTCCTGACCAAAACCCAAACTCCTCTCAGTCTGGACGTGGTCGACGCAACTGTTCAGATGATGGACACTGAATAAAAAATGTCTACATCCGGCATGTTCAAATATGCAACGACGTCCGTACATGCAAGAACATGGCTCACATTTGATCACCTCCTTTTCTTACCGGCATTCGTCCTCAGCAGTATCTAACGGATCTGTGTTAGCATGACCAATGGAACACGCAAAGTGAAATGCTTGATCCGTTCCATGAGGAGAGTAGGAGCCGCAGTATGAATCCTTCTGTTCGCACATTTGAACATGTTTGTTTCGCTGAAGTCAAATAAAATCAAAACAGTTGAAAAATACTGTGAAAAGTGTTGAAGTTACAGTTACGGGTTTTGTTCATGGATTCTGGGTGTGTCGGTGGGCGGCTCTAGATATGAGGGTGTGAGGCCGTAACCCCTGTGCTTAGATGACCCCCCCTTCCATTGACGTGTTCCCCCTACCATGACAAAGGTGGATAAAGGTGGAAAGATTTCATGTAATCCATGGACACCAGTGAAGATCACAAATCATTGAAGAAAAAAGGTTCAGAGCTCTGTCTAGTGGGTCTAGATGACCCAACTCCCAATGGTAAAGTGCCTAGGATAGAACAAGAGTTAACCAGTGACTGTGTATGGAGACCTGGACTGGGCACGCCCCTCCCCCTGGCGTTCCAAACAGGAAGTATCTGCTGGTTCCAAGAAACCAGAATCCCGTACATGTCTATAGAAATGACCAGATGTTCCTCAGTCATTCTATTGGTCAGAAGAAGCGTTCTGGATCTGATACCTTTTGTTAATATATTCTTAATAATCCTCATTTGCTTTCTTTATTCAAGATCTCAGCTGACCAATCAGATCCCTCAGTAAGAGCTTGTGGTGCCTGCTGCCCCCCACCTCTAACGTTTGACAGATTTTCCTGAGCTGCTTTCAGGTCCTGAGCTGAAGGGGTGTGGACTTCAAACAAGCTTACTTCTGATTGGCGACAGTAGTTGCCATAGAAACGACCACTCGCACCAACCACTGTCGTCTGGCTCCAACATGGCGCAACCGTATCGAGGAAAAACGGCGACTGAATCGGGTTCCTTTAGCTGGAGCTGGGGGTTAGGTGTTTTCTACGGGTGGCTCACCCTCGATCAGTCCAGTTCTCTATACAGTCAATGGTTGAAACCGATTTTCTACTATTTTAATTTGTGATTTTATTGATGTAGAGAAAACAGTTAGGTAACATGGAGCAAGACAAGAATCCAGCCCATCAGGAGGGTTAAAGTCCAAACTAGTGAGAAATGACAAAAGTATTCAGACTTTTGAAACACCTAAAGACTCCACCCACCGTACTCATCTGGTGTACAAATGCTGCCTCCACACAGTGTAGATACTGAAAACGAGTGACTCCCAGCATCATGGAGGTCAGCAGAATGCTTGGCAACCATTAAAACATCTGTAGGACGGGGTGATCTATGTGAAAAGGTTTATTTTTCAGTTTGAAACCCAGACTTCACTCACAGCCAGCACTCATACCCACAACACCAAGCACATGTTCTGTCAAAAAGATTCCCAGAGGAGGAAAATGAATCCATGTGACTTTATAAAGTTCCATTTTCCCATGGAAAGTGGGACTAATCCACTTTCTTTGGCTTGTGATTCATCCACACAACAGCTGCTGTGAAAGCCCCTGCAGAGAAGACAAAAACCAGAGGATCACCGCGTCCGTCTGGCATGAAGACGTGTAGACAGCGGGGTCATGAGGTCATGAGACGGCATACTGACCTATCATGAGGAGCAAAACCACTGCTGCAATGCCCGGCAGGATGACAGAGTACTCACGAGGAAGGAAGTACTGCTGCAGCATGTGGTCACCGTCCATGAACGGCTGCAATTGGTGCAAATCACAGTATTAGAGTCCACCTTTGTCCTACAGATATTTAAGAGGCTCCATCAGGACGTACCAGAACCACGACCCACACAGAGTAGTACGAAAACAGAGCCAGGCTGAACAGAACCAGACCCATGCCGACAGCCTGATCCACTCCAGTGGCCTGAAAACCAAGAGCAGAAAAAGTTCATCAGTGACCCAGCTTTGGACCGGGTCTCAGACTGCGGGTGCCGCAGCAGTTAAAGTCAATGAGTTCTATCGCTAGAGGAGACGTCATGGGATTCTTCATGGGAGGAGAGCACCGCCATCTTGGTGAGGTCAAGTCACTGCTGCAGTTCAGCATGTGAACTCAAAATCCCAGTTCATTGTGCGGATTTCAACTGTCAAAATCGAGGAAATTAGTCCACGAAGCAGGAAGGCAGAACATTTCACAGGTAAGTATTTTAATGTTTTTCTTTTAATGCTGGAGGGGCTTCATGAATAGAACACATGTAGACATGCATGATGCTGCAGGGCTGTTATCAACATGCTGCATGATGTACGGAGAATTTGCTGTCGACATAAATGTAAACTTTATTGTGTTAAACCTATATACAGTATACTAGGACTAGGCTATTATAATAATATAGATTTATACATTTCTGACTCAGACTGAACTTTTCTTGCAGGTTTCTAATAGATTCAGACTTCAGGAAAAAGTGGATCTTAGCAATAAAAAGAGCTAACCCAGATGGATCACTGTGGTACCAACTAGTGATACAGTCTGGATATGTTCAGAACATTTGTGGAACCAGACTTTGATGAGAGGCCAGAATGTTAGCCTGAAACCCGACACCAAGGAATCTGTGTTACACAAACTGATCACTAACATGAATCAGTTAATCTATTGTTTCTCTTTGTTTTTTCAGGGTAAATCTGTTATTGACTTTTGGACTTATTGTTGACTTATTATTGATTTATTCTTATAATTTATTATTATTATTGAATTACTATTTATTATTATTATAATTATTGACTTATGTATATATTGTTATTATTCATTATTATTATTGGCTTCCTATTGACTTATTGTTGGGCTTTTCTAAATAATTTAAATTACGTTTCAAAGAGGTCTAAAACTTCTACATGTTTAAAAATTATTTTTAAAAATTCTTTGTAATAATTTTTTTTGTAAGAAGTCCTGCAACTCTGCATTTTTCATTAAAGTTTGAGCTTTTAATGCTGCCTGTTTCTCTTATTTAAAAACAAATGATGCATATACATAAATGATATACATATATATTTATATATAGGTATAAATATATATAAAAGCTACTAGATGCCACTAAAGGCAATAGAAATCATTGTCACGTGGGCGCTGACGACCTCACCAAGATGGCGTCGCGCTCCGCCACCGTCGGCCAGGCTTCCCAAGCGGGTGTGTCTCCTCTAGTGATAGAACTCATTGGGTAAAGTTTCTGTGGGATGTTCTTCTAACTTCAGAGTAAATAAATACAATGAAAAAGGCCAAACTGACTACAGCTGCGGCTTCAATCTCAGCGTTTTTTCATGTGCGGTGAATAAAAATGTCAGAGACCAAACGTCCGTTTTGTCCGCATTCCCGTGAGGAGAAAACATTCCTGTCGTTCTTCTGAAGGCCGGTTAGGGACCCGGTTAGGGACCCGCGGATCGTCATTAAGCCTTAAGCGTCAAGAGCTCAACGCGAAACTTCAACCTGCTTTTAGGCACAATTCTTCATGACGGCGGCCTGTAAAGGTCAAACCACTGCGACTGTTTATCCCCGTAAAATCATGTTTGTAAAGGGATTTCCTATAAAATAAATTACTTAAACGCCGCTCACCATTGTTGACAGGCGGTAGAACCACGTGACCTCCGTTTTTCCGGTTGGTTTATGTCCGGCTGCAGCTGCAGGAGAAAGTCCCGTGACCGCCCCCTGCTGGTCTGGAGTAACATGACAAATAGAAAAACGTCCCGCCTGATTTTGTTGTTTTTTACATTTTCTGTCTTGTGGGATTCCTGAAGCAGCAAACAGTTGGCGTTTCGACATCCTGGCCATTTGGAAAGGAATATTTTTTATGACTTTAGGATTTGTGTTGAGATTCATGCTGGAGTCTCACAGGAACGTTCATATTCCATAAATCCATTTTCTGCACTAACCCACTTCAACACGACAATCTGGCTCCAAGAGATCGGCTTTAGTCATGGTGGTCATCCTCAGGCAAAGCTACATTATTCCCTGGACTTATGGACCGGACCATCCAGGAGTCATGGACCGGACAACGCTTCTGCAGTGATATGAGTCATCACTTTTTTGATTAAACTAAAGAAATGGTAGTTACTGGTAAACACTCCTACCAGTAGAACCCGCTCATCCACATTCAAAATAATGAAATAAAAACTATCCAATACTTTCATAACAAATCTCTAAGAAACAGAAATCCGTACATGATGAACCTTTTTTTTTAATCCAGGTCAGAAAGTAGATCATCAAGAACAAAGATTTGTTTAAAAAAATAAACAAATACATTTTCAGAGAGCTTAAGTGTCGACATTCCGCTAAATAAATACATAGTTCAGCGATACAGTTCAGAAAAGTTGCTTTTGAGTTCAAAGATTTTAAAATACATGTTTTTAATTTACAATGCAGTCCCAATGTTTAGACCAGCTAGTTGGTGTGCAAACAAGAGCAAATGTTGCAGACACTGATGCATTCATGTTCCTGCAGTGATAAATGCTCTTTGCTGCTGAAAAAGATCATTCATTAAGAACAAACTACAGATCTGACGGTAAAGACATTTGACCACTAAGTATTTGCTCATCACTCATTATTTAATTAGAGTAAAAAAACTATAGAAACACAATCCAGAACTGTTGCCCTAGTTGAGGCCTGGCCTGGGTTGGCCCGCCCTACTGCCAACTCCTGGGGCTACCGGGTTGATCCTGCCAGCAGAATTCACTCGTCTGAAAAATGAACCATCCAAGTCAGTTTGGTAAAGCAAGAACTGACCTGCGTGGAGAAATGAATCTGAATAAGATAGTCAAAACATAGCCAGTTGACAGTTGACAGTTGCTCTACGTCAATGTTACCCTACTTTTTATTTAAATACTTAAGACTAAATAATAATGGATTGATCTGCTTTTCCAGACGCTCAAAGCGTTAACAGTGAGTCCATCATTCATTCATACTTGGTGATGGTAACTACTGATGTAGCCTCAGCTGCCCTGGGGCAGACGGACAGAGGCGTGGCTGACAGTTGGCGCCTACGGCCCCTCTGACCATCACCAGGACATTCATGCACATTCATGCACCAGTGGAGGCAGGGAGGGTGAAGCGTCTTCCCCAAAGACACGACAGTTGGCTGGGGGGAGAGGGGATCGAACCAACGACCCTTCGATCATTGGACGACCTGCTCATCTGCCTGAGCCACTGCCACCCATCCATCCATATATCCATCCATCCATCAAATTTCAGAAGTTTATTCACTTTCCCACCAGAGACAACAACACACTGGATCAAGTCTACTGCAACATCCCAGGTGCATACAAGGCTGCAGCAGCTCCTCACCTGGGCATGTCGGATCACATCTCTGTGGAGCTAACCCCCACATACAGACCTCTGATCTGCAGGACCAAACCAACCATCAAAACAGTTCAGGTATGGACCGAAGAGGCTTCTTCTGCACTACAGGACTGTTTTGAACTCACTGACTGGGAGGTGTTTAAAGATGGCTCAGACCTGGAGGCCTACACAACATCCGTCCTGAGCTATGTGCTGTTCTGCACCGATGCTGTTCTGCCCACAAAGTCCATCAAAGTCTACCCAAACCAGAAACCATGGTTTGATGGAACAGTGCGGTCTTTGCTCAAAGCTCGGGATGCAGCCTACAGGTCAGGTGACAGGCTGGCCTACAGCAGAGCCCGGACAGAGCTGAGGAGGGGCATCAACCAGGCCAAACGCAGACACAGACAACAGGTGGAACAGCACTTTGCTAATAACAACCCGCGGGAGATGTGGAGAGGCATCAGAACCATCACAGACCACAGGAGCAGCATGCAGCAGACCACTCATGACCCCACCCTGCCTGACACTCTAAACACCTTCTTTGCACGCTTCGAGACGCCCGGCAGCAGCAGGGACTCTGGTCCTCTATTACAGCTGGAGGAGCAGTCCCAGCCTCTCGTCCTGCAGCTACATCAGGTGAGCTCCACTCTGAGGAGGATCGACACCAGTAAAGCCGCAGGACCAGATAAGGTGTCAGGTCGGGTTCTGAAGCTGTGCGCACATCAACTGGCTGGAGTTTTCCTGGACATCTTCAATTGGTCCCTGCAGCTCACCTCAGTTCCCGTGTGCCTCAAGTCCTCCATCATCGTGCCGGTGCCAAAAAAATCATCTGTCTCGTGCCTCAATGATTACCGGCCGGTCGCTCTGACACCGGTGATCATGAAGTGCTTTGAGAGGATCATCCTGAACCACATCAAGGACATCATCCCTGCTACTCTGGACAGCCATCAGTTCGCTTACAGGGAGAACCGATCGACAGAGGACGCAGTCTCACTAGCCCTGCATGCTACCCTGTCCCACCTGGAGCATCCTGACACCTATGTCAGGATGTTATTTGTGGACTTCAGTTCAGCCTTTAACACGGTGATCCCGGACAAGCTGACACTGAAGCTCCACAACCTGGGTCTGCCTGCCTCCCTGTGCCTCTGGATCAAAGACTTTCTCACCAACAGGCCCCAAGTGGTGAGAATGGGGGACTCAGCATCATCCACTCTGATCCTGAGCACAGGAACACCACAGGGGTGTGTCCTCAGCCCCGCCCTCTTCACTATGTTCACCCACGACTGCTCCGCCATTCATTCCACAAACATGGTTTTAAAGTTCGCCGACGACACCACCGTAGTGGGTCTCATATCCAACAATGATGAGACTCACTACAGAGAGGAAGTTAAGCACCTAACAGGATGGTGTGCTGACAACAACCTCATCCTGAACACCTCCAAGACCAAGGAGATCATTGTGGATTTTAGAAGGACTAGAAAGGTGGCACACCCCCCCCTCCTCATTAACGGGGAGGAGGTGGAGCAGGTGGACCACATCAAGTTCCTGGGGATCCACATCACATCCGACCTCACCTGGTCGCTGCACACATCCCACCTGGTGAAGAAGGCTCAGCAGAGACTCTTCTTTCTCAGGAAGCTTAAAAGGACTGGACTTTCATCTCAACTTCTGGGGAACTTCTACAGAGCAACCATTGAGAGCATCCTCTGTCTGAGTGCTACGGTGTGGTACGGGAGCTGCACCGCTCAAGACAGGAAGGACTTGGCCCGGGTGGTGAGAACCGCACAGGAGATTGTGGGAGGACCCCTCCCACAACTCGACTCAGTGTACGACAGCCGGGTCCGACGGAAGGCCGGTCGTATAGCTTCAGACCCCACCCACCCAGGACATAACCTGTTTGTACCCCTTCCCTCTGGGACGGGGTACGAACATCAGAACTCACACGAACAGACTGAGGAACAGCTTCTTCCCAAGAGCAGTGAGGTCCATCCACCCCCCCCCCCACACCCCCCATCACACAACTGGGTCAACGACACCCCCCCTCCCCCTAGACTTAACATAACCCACCAACCCTTGTCAGCACACAGCTGACAATGCTCTGACTGTACTTTAAAACTATGTACGCAATATTCATTCTACATGTGGAATACCCACTCATTTGTGCAATATTCACCCCACTCTACTGTACAGTATTTATGTCTTATATAGCTCCTTACCCTTTATTTTAATTTATTCTATCTTTATATATTGTTGGAAGAGAGTTGCTGGAAAAAATGTCATTGTGCACTGCAGAATGATAATAAAAGATTCTGATTCTGATCTATTCATCCTTCCATCCCTTCATCCAGCTATGGGCCAGCCTGGAATCCAGTCGGTGTGATGAGGTTGGATGTGTTGGTTGAAGCTGTCCTGCCTCATGAAAACACACAGCAGTTAAGTCACTGCTTTCAAGAAGCATTGCATGATGGGAACTGTGCCTCACACAAAGTAGCTTGTAGAAGATCTACCATCAAGAGTTGTTGAGCTGCATGAAAAGGGTTCCAAAAGTATCTAAGACCCTCCGTGTCCATGTGTCCACGGTGGGACAGGCAGGTCAGCCCTGCTGCTGGTCGTCCTGTGAAGAGAAGGTACAGCACCCCCACACCAAAAGCTCATCCCAGCTGGGAAATATGGTGGAGGGAGCACCATGGTATGGGGCTGCTTTGCTGTTCGCCAACAGAAGCCCAGCAGAGGATGGGTGATGCAACAAGACCCCAAGCATAGAAGTAGATAACAATAGAATGGCTTAAACAGAGAGAATCCCACCTCTGGAGTCCTGACCTCTGTGCTGCTAAAGAGGGTTCGAACACGTGTTTACCTCACGGAAATGCAAACATCTATATGCCTATTGATGCAAATACGCAACATACACTTCAGCTCCAAAATGATCTATAAGGCAACAAAGGCTTAAAGCGGATTTCTCTGATTTTTTATCTGTTCAAGTGAATCAGGATGACAGACGTTCATTTCTCAGCAGGCTGTCAATCAAACACTTTGACTGTTCAGTGTGAGACCGCCCACCTTTACTGAGGCATCTGATTGGTCAGTTCAGAACTCAAACTCCAAAAAAAAAAATCCAGAAAAAAGAGAATTATTAAGAAGATGTTAAGAAAAAGGCATGAGATCCAGAAGGGTTCTGGATCTGATCTGATCGGGGTGTGGCTCAGTCCAGTTCTCAGTTACAGTCAGCGGTTCTGACATTGAGGGCCGAATGGATCAGAACCCTTTCACAGACCGACCCACAGGTTTCTTCAGTGACGCAGCTTCTCTGACGGACAGAAAAGTCAGAATAAACGAGGAAGAGCCGGACATGCGGGTCTCCATAGTCTTCCTCAGAGGCGGGAAGGCAGACAGAAACTCACCTGGAGGAGCAAACGCTGAAGCCTCCTCCGTCCATCAGGCGGATCTTACAGAACAGCATCCGGTTGACAAGCGGCACGGCGGTCAGCTCCTGCGGCGTCAGGCTCACCTGGAACTTAAACTTCTTCTTCTTCAGCAGAAACGACATGGCGCGACCGTCCGCGAGCCCGCACACCTGCTGACGCCGCTGGGGCGGCGGGAAGCGCGCTGCGCTGCTGCCAGCCTCCACCGGAGTGCGGACGGTTACTTCCGGCGTAAAACGTCAACCAACCAATCAGGAAAAGTGGAAATTTTCCTTCTTCTTTGCTCATTTTCAGCTTTTTTGTCGGAGCAAACACGCAGTCCTGACGACCGACAACCAGAGCGCGCTTTCAGTCGCTGCAGACAATCCCATCGAGGGCCCCACAGACAGGTCTGCTCCTCAGGGGCCCAACAGAAAGGTCTGCTCCTCAGGGGCCCATAGACGGGTCTGCTCCTCAGGGGCCCACAGACGGGTCTGCTCCTCAGGGGCCCCACAGACGGGTCTGCTCCTCAGGGGCCCCACAGACGGGTCTGCTCCTCAGGGGCCCACAGAAGGGTCTGCTCCTCAGGGGCCCAACAGAAAGGTCTGCTCCTCAGGGGCCCCACAGACGGGTCTGCTCCTCAGGGGCCCCACAGACAGGTCTGCTCCTCAGGGGCCCCACAGACGGGTCTGCTCCTCAGGGGCCCCACAGAAGGGTCTGCTCCTCAGCGGCCCAACAGAAAGGTCTGCTCCTCAGGGGCCCCACAGACGGGTCTGCTCCTCAGGGGCCCACAGACAGGTCTGCTCCTCAGGGGCCCACAGACGGGTCTGCTCCTCAGGGGCCTATAGACGGGTCTGCTCCTCAGGGGCCCACAGACAAGTCTGCTCCTCAGGGGCCCACAGACATGTCTGCTCCTCAGGGGCCCACAGACTGGTCTGCTCCTCAGGGGCCCACAGACAAGTCTGCTCCTCAGGGGCCCACAGACATGTCTGCTCCTCAGGGGCCCACAGACGGGTCTGCTCCTCAGGGGCCTATAGACGGGTCTGCTCCTCAGGGGCCCACAGACGGGTCTGCTCCTCAGGGGCCCACAGACGGGTCTGCTCCTCAGGGGCCTATAGACGGGTCTGCTCCTCAGGGGCCCACAGACAAGTCTGCTCCTCAGGGGCCCACAGACATGTCTGCTCCTCAGGGGCCCACAGACGGGTCTGCTCCTCAGGGGCCCACAGACGGGTCTGCTCCTCAGGGGCCCACAGACAAGTCTGCTCCTCAGGGGCCCACAGACATGTCTGCTCCTCAGGGGCCCACAGACGGGTCTGCTCCTCAGGGGCCCAACAGAAAGGTCTGCTCCTCAGGGGCCCATAGACGGGTCTGCTCCTCAGGGGCCCACAGACGGGTCTGCTCCTCAGGGGCCCCACAGACAGGTCTGCCCATCAGGGGCCCCACAGACGGGTCTGCTCCTCAGGGGCCCCACAGAAGGGTCTGCTCCTCAGGGGCCCAACAGAAAGGTCTGCTCCTCAGGGGCCCCACAGACGGGTCTGCTCCTCAGGGGCCTATAGACGGGTCTGCTCCTCAGGGGCCCACAGACAAGTCTGCTCCTCAGGGGCCCACAGACGGGTCTGCTCCTCAGGGGCCTATAGACGGGTCTGCTCCTCAGGGGCCCACAGACAAGTCTGCTCCTCAGGGGCCCACAGACATGTCTGCTCCTCAGGGGCCCACAGACGGGTCTGCTCCTCAGGGGCCTATAGACGGGTCTGCTCCTCAGGGGCCCACAGACGGGTCTGCTCCTCAGGGGCCCACAGACGGGTCTGCTCCTCAGGGGCCTATAGACGGGTCTGCTCCTCAGGGGCCCACAGACAAGTCTGCTCCTCAGGGGCCCACAGACATGTCTGCTCCTCAGGGGCCCACAGACGGGTCTGCTCCTCAGGGGCCCACAGACGGGTCTGCTCCTCAGGGGCCCACAGACAAGTCTGCTCCTCAGGGGCCCACAGACATGTCTGCTCCTCAGGGGCCCACAGACGGGTCTGCTCCTCAGGGGCCCAACAGAAAGGTCTGCTCCTCAGGGGCCCATAGACGGGTCTGCTCCTCAGGGGCCCACAGACGGGTCTGCTCCTCAGGGGCCCCACAGACAGGTCTGCCCATCAGGGGCCCCACAGACGGGTCTGCTCCTCAGGGGCCCCACAGAAGGGTCTGCTCCTCAGGGGCCCAACAGAAAGGTCTGCTCCTCAGGGGCCCCACAGACGGGTCTGCTCCTCAGGGGCCCACAGACAAGTCTGCTCCTCAGGGGCCCACAGACGGGTCTGCTCCTCAGGGGCCCACAGACAAGTCTGCTCCTCAGGGGCCCCATAGAGGGGTCTGCTCCTCAGGGGCCCACAGACAAGTCTGCTCCTCAGGGGCCCACAGACATGTCTGCTACTCAGGGGCCCACAGACGGGTCTGCTCCTCAGGGGCCTATAGACGGGTCTGCTCCTCAGGGGCCTATAGACGGGTCTGCTCCTCAGGGGCCCCACAGACAGGTCTGCTCCTCAGGGGCCTATAGACGGGTCTGCTCCTCAGGGGCCTATAGACGGGTCTGCTCCTCAGGGGCCTATAGACAAGTCTGCTCCTCAGGGGCCCACAGACAAGTCTGCTCCTCAGGGGCCCCATACAGGGGTCTGCTTCTCAGGGGCCCCACAGAGGGGTCTTCTCCTCAGGGGCCCCATAGACGGGTCTAAGCAAAGATGCCACCTTCTCCAGCTCCTCTGGGGGGACCCCGGGGCGTTCCCATGCCTCCCGGATGAGCAGAAGAAGAGAAACAAGAAGGATAAAAATCTCCACAAAATGTTTTTACAAATATTAATTCATGTTCAATAAATCAAAGACTTTATTGCATAAATCTGAAATGTCAAACCCATAAAATAAAAACTGGTGGATGTAGATCAGGACCTCAACCGTCTTGAACAATGCTGTACTTTTTTATCTGCTTCTGTGACCATAGAGTCCATGTCAGCACAGAAACCCCTCTGGGGTCCAGAGTCCAGCTCCCTGAAACGCCCGTCTGTGGTCCATAAATGGGTTAAATCCGCCGCCATCACTTCCTCACCTTACAGTCCATCTTCAGGGGTCGCCACAGCCAATCAGAAGCTCTTCCTGACACAACCTCGTCTTTTATCCGGGCTGGGGACCGGCACAGGGAGACCCAGACGTGGGCCCCCGTGTGGCTACATGGTTAGGCAGCAGTGTGAGGGGTCTCCAAGGACCCCCACTGGATGAGGCGGGGATCCCGTGCAGCGGTGCTACACGCTGCCGTCCAGCCGCTCGTTCGATTCTCACAACGCAGCAGTCGCTTCTTTTGTCACTGAATATGAACACCTGTGGGTTTCTGTTCTCATATTTGGCCAACAAAAGATGTGTCAACATGACCTCTTTTTAATAAAGGTTGTAAATTCAAAAAACTAAAAATGGATTTCCTTTTTTTAAAAGTCAACCATGAAGCTAAAACCGGCTTCTAAAAAAGGTTTGGAGGAAAGTCTGTAGCAGCCACAACAACAAGTGACACCCGTCCGGTTTGCTGCGTCCACAGTCCTGACCAAAGGGGGGGCGTCCGCTGCCGGGGGGGGGGGGGGCTTTTGACCCAATCAGCCGTCCACGTCGTCCGTCCATCCTGCAGCGTCTCAGGCACCCGTGTCGCCTCTGGGACGCAGACTACTGCGCGTCCTCCGCCGGCTGCAGAGGAGGGGGAGTTTTGGCTCTGTGGTCCTCTCGCCCTTCCTCCGCTTTCCCTCCGGTCGTTGAGCTGCAAACGTTTGCGGCCTCAGAGCCGCTCTGCAGGAACCGGCGCAGGTCTTTCAGCGCGGGTCTGAGCATCTGCACCAACGCGATCATGGCGGCCTGCGTGCCCTCCAGGGCCTGCGCCTGCCGCTCCTGGGCCAGCGCTTGGGCCTCCTGGGAGCGCCGCATCATCTGCAGCAGCTCGTTTTGGCCCTCCAGGTGCTGAGCGATCTGCCGGATGTGGACGTTTGTCACCCGCTGCTCCTGCAGCAGGCGGGCGGAGTTCAGGGCGATGCGGCTCTTCAGTTCCTGAGGTTTGGCCTGACTCGCAGGCGGCGGCGGCGAGGCGGAGGACGAGGCCAGCATCTCCACCGGAGTCTCAACGGTCGCCATGACGGCGGGGGTGGCGTCATTGACAGTGGTGGTGCAGTATTCCACCACGCTGCCGTCCTCCAGGGGGATGTTGTGGTACGTGGTTTCAGCTGGGGACAGAAGAAGAAAGTTGGTCTGAATCCTCCACCGGAGGACCGTCCAGCTCATCAGACGAACAAAAGACAAACATGAAACGTGAGCTAAAGCAGATGTAGACGTTCACTTCTCCTCTTAACAACCGTGATGCCTCCATCGAGTCACCTCTACATCCCAAAGTGCGTTTCTGTTTCAGAGGAAGAACTGAATTCATGAGAACGTTGGAGGATTTCATGACTAGTCATCCTCCGTCTGATGCGTCTTTGTATGGATACACACCTCTGCTGGTCTTCTTCATGCTTTATTCTTGCTTTAAACCATTTCCAAACATGACAACAGCTGTGGTAGAGTGTCCGTCCTCAGCCCTGAAGGTTGTGAGTTCAAATCCAGCCCAAGTCCTACCAAAGACTCTAAAAATGGGAGCCAGTGCCTCCCTGCCTGACACTCAGCATGAAGGGGTGGGTGGGGGGTTAAACCACCAAATGTCTGACCACTCCCCCAGGGGAGGGGTCAAACGCTCAAATTTCACACAAAGAACGTGACAACAAATGTGACTTTAACAACAAAAAACAACTGAAAAATGATTTACAGCCAGACATAAAAGCTCCATTCAATTCCATTCAATTTTATTTGTGTAGCCCAAATTCACAACAACAGTCGTCTCGATGGGTTTCGTATCGCAAATTTAAAAAAGTTCAACATAAAAACAAAAGGACCATAAATACATAGAATTCAATAGGAAAATACTAAAGTGAACTAACAAACAGACTAAACTAAACTGGACGTCCCTGCTTCTATTGATTGGATCATTAGCTACAGAAAATCTGAGCCACCGGGTCGAACACGTCGTTGAAAGTCATTTCTTTAAATGTGCCGTGAAAAAAGTTTGTATTAATACAAAATATTTAAGAATCAATTTCTACATTTTTAGTGGACAAAAACCCACAAACTCTCGTCTATTAAAATGAACATTGTAAAACTATTGCAATAAGTGAAATCTGAGTGCAGGGCAGCATGTGGAGCAGTGGTTAGCACTCTCGCCTCACGGCGAGGAGGTCCTGGTCCGAACCCCGGACGGGTTTTTCTGTCTGGATTTTTTTTACCTGTCCTGTCCAGCAGCTGAGCAGACAGATCAGAGCTGAAGGCCTCTTTGTTGGACAGATTTAACTGTTACAACATGAGGTTATGAACCTTCAGACACACTGGGAGTCTATGTGAATAAACCCCTTTTGTAATTTAGACTAAACTTTATTGATAGTGTTTATATTTATGACCGTTTTTTGTTGGGACCGGATGGAAATGAAGAGGAGTGAAGAAGAGAGATGGTTTAGTCCAAAACCGTTCATGTCTGTATCGATAACTGACTTTTTAGGTTCTTCTTTTATCAGACACGGTTGTGTTTCACATTCACATGTTTTGACGGACGTCTTTGTCAGAGTCGTCATCAGATGGTAGTCACGTGACGTATATAAAAACAGATAATTGTGACTGAGGCCCCTTGATATCAGTTTGCCGCTGGAGGATGTTGCTCCAGGGATGAGAGCAGGAAGGCCCCCCTCATCCCGGTTCATGGAAGTGAGGGCTCGCTGTCGGACCTGCACCACCATGCATCTGTGGTGTCTGTTGTCTTCAGTGCGGAGGACTTTGGTCCAGGATGTGGTTTCCTTGCTCGCAGTGGTCCGTTTCTGCTGGTTTCATGTTCTGTTGTCGTCTTCTGTTTTTAGATACGTCACACGCTACCATCTGATGATGACTCTGACGAAGACGGAGGACGTCTGTCGAAACATGTGAAACACAACCGTGTCTGATAACAGAAGAACCAGGAAGTCAAGAGAGATGGATGTGTCGGGGGGGGGGCAAAAGAAAGGGAGAAAAAGAGGGGACTTAATGAAATAGAAGGATGATTATAGAGGGGGGGGTAGAATCATTAAGCAACAAGTTGCTGGAAGATTATCAACATTACTGTCAGGTGTAGATGTTAGTCTAAAGGGGGCGGGGCCTGTCCACTCACACACTCCTGCTGGATCCAATGATGTTCAGACACAAACATGTCAACATGTACACAATACAACTAAAGCTCACACACACACATATGCACACAGACCAACACATGGCAAACATTTCATTCAGTCAAAGGTGAGACAGCACCTGTGCTCAGGTGAGGGTGTCTGTTCTGCTGGGGTCCATGATGGAATGGAAAATAACCAAGACCCCCGCTGAGGCACCAGCGATAGCCTGGACCCCCGACACCCACACAGTGTAGCAAACAGAGGAAACCTGCCCGTCGGCGTGCATGTCCTCCACCTAGACCAGGGCAGGACCGCCACAGGGGCCCCCACACCAGGGAGCAGGGAGGCCACAGGACCGCAGAGAGTGCAAGCTCCAGCCCAACCAGAAGAATAGCCCCCCACAGAGCCCCACCCCGGGAAAACACCTCTAACCCCCGATGATAACCCCCCAACCCCAGGCACGAACCAGGGCCCCCATAGGGAGACCTGCCCCACGCTCCAGCCCACCCCGCGGGAGGTCCAGGAGAGAGGAAAGCAGATTTTCATCAAATCCCCTTTGATCGTCCCAAAACCCTCAAACACACCATGAAGGACTGTCCTAAGATGGACCGTGAGGATCACGTCTGGACACAATAACAGGAAATGTCAATCACAAGAAAGAAACAGGAGTAAATACTCACCATTCAGAGCCTTTGGGTCATCACACACCGGACCAGCCGGAAGAGCTGGAAATGAAAACACATCATCTGTCACTTTTTCATCGTCACACTTTGACCTGCATTTTATTTTGAAGTCACCGGGAATCTTATTACTGTTAAACGTCTGTCTTTGAGTTTCTTTAAATCCTCATATTTATGGTTGTGTGCTTTTGTGTGATGTTCAAAAAGATTTGTTTTAAATCTCATTCTGTCCAGCAGCAAAGATGGGAGCTGAGGGCCTCTAGTGGTGGACCGGTGTTACTGCAACGATAATAGAGCCTCATTATATTTGTATGTATTTTTTTTGGGACCAAATATTAAAGGTGGAGATCATGAGTACAAGGAAGGAAAAGGAGGTAAAGATGTTGGAGGATGATTAAAGAAAAACATGTGTGTGTGTGTGTGTGTGTGGGGGGGGGGGGTATAAACAAAACATGGCTCGAGGTTTATCAGTCTAACTTTCACCACAAGTTCTCATTGAAACGACTCAAAAACGTCCCTCATGACCCGGCGATGTGAAACGTGAGCCGAGTTGTGTCACTGACACCCAGCATCAGACACAACAATGTGTTTAGCAATCATAGATGATTAACAGTTTATATGTATTCCGTTGTCAGAGGTTCCCACATGAATACTCCCATATGGAACATTCATCATCTATGACGTTGGGTCACTGCCACATTTCTGCATACAGTTGGACTCGTTGGGTCACGTGGTTTGGAAGAAACCGAAAGGAAAGCCAGAATTCAGACCTCTGCAGTTTTAATATAATAATTCATATAAAATATTCTGCATCTATAATTGCAAAATAACTTGGTGTGTCTGGCGCCATAATTGTGCATATATATGGAATCATGAGGTCACATGGTTTGGGAGCTATTGAAAAAACATCAGGATATCAACTTCAAACCATTTTTCTCATGAAAACATTGCAAAATACATACGATTGTTTTAACACAACATGAGGAATTGTTTCATTGTCATTTGTTTCTTTTTGCAAAGCATTTAGTCTAAAGTTTGATGTAAAATCTATGCACTTGTTAATTTGTTGACGCCGCTCAAACATCCAACCTGACGCTAACTTCACCGCACTCTGACGACGTTGGTCCTCTTATTATAAGTCATTTATGTGAAGATCCTGATTTCTGACCATGTTCCCTAACAGCTTTGCGTTTACACCCGTCTGTAAATAAAAACAGACCATAAACTTTAGACAGAAGCGGAAATCTGCCCCACAGTCCTTAAATGAATGTTTCTGACTTTAGGTCCTGATCCACATGTCATCGCTCCATCATGCATGACTGCTGCTGGATCGGAGCGGGAACTTCTGTCAGAGCGGATCATCACACCAGCACACGATCTTTGGCCGCCGTTCGTTCGGCCGCTTACCCTCCGCCAGCGCGACCGCGGCGCCGGCGCTCACCGTCACCGGGAGCGTCAGCTCAGCATCCGAGTCTCCGGCCGGGAGGCTGATGATGGTGGCCTCCCCCAGCAGGTTGCAGATCCTCTGCTGCATGGCGCTGAGGATGACGGGAACCGTGGCGCAGTCGGCGGACGTGCCCTCGATGGCGGCGCGCGCCTGCGCGACCTTCCGCCGCACCTCCGTCTTCATGTCGGACCACTTCTTTTTGACCTCGGGCAACTCTCGGGGGCAGGTGGTGACGGCGTTGACTTTGCGGAGGATGTCGACCCAGGCGTTATTCTTAGCCATGTGGGTGACTCCGGCATTGAAGTGGTTAACCAGTGTGTGCTTCTGCTTCTCTATTTCCTCCACAATGATCTCCACCTCTCTCTCCGAGAAATTCATTTTCCTTTTTTTGGCAGCCGACGCCATAAGTGCAGAAAAGCCTCTAAAGACAAGGGATTGTGCGTATCGTACGCAAAAAAGTGCGATTTACTCAACTGCTGTGCGCAACGTAATGGCTTCCAGAATCGGCTTCTTCTGAAGAACAAACAGCTACGGGAGCCCCGCCCCCCCAACGCGGCTTCGCCATAGGCTGGGTGGAGGGATGACGTCAAACGTTCTGTGGGCCTCATTGTGTAGAACAGATGACAATCAAGGCACGAGCCAAACAGCGCGCGCTCCCGAAGCCTCAATAAAGATTGATGGAAAAAACGGAAGTGTCAAGGTGGCGCGCGCGTTTGTGGAGCACCGTCCAGAATGACGTGTTCCTTCATCCTATGAATGAATCACATACATGAACCTTATTTATTCTTGACCCGCCTGAAGGTTCTGGAGACCAGAACATGTTCGTTCTGCCGCGACTCGGAGCTCTGCGCTCTGGAACAGAGACGCGCGTGAGCTGAGAGTCACGAGAGTCTTGGGGTTTTGATGCGCGGTTTTACTGTTTTGATGCGCAATACTTTAGGCTCTATTTTGACACCATAAGTCTTCCTCTGGAAGCTCATCCAGAGAATGCCAAGAGTGAGCAAAGCAGTGTAACCAACTTCCTGGATCTTTTATTTTGGGAGAGGTGTGTCCCTCCCGGGACCCTAGAGACCAGGGGGCGTGGCAAGTTCAGAGGGAATCATTAGTTTTGGGAGTTGAAGAAGAAGAATAAAGAAGTGGTGAGCAGATCCACTAAATGGCGGACTGGTTGTCCCGTCTCGTTTATGACTACAGAGTGACTGATTATTGAACCTCCCCATCGCTCGGTTACAGCAGGAATCAAAGCAAAAGGTGGCTACTTTGAAGAACCTACAATATGACATATTTTCAGTTGTTTCACATTTTTCTGTCATGTATTTAATTCCACATGTGTTAATTCACAGTTTTGATGCCTTCGGTGTGAATCTACAAATATAGTCATGAAAATAAAGAAAACTCTTTGAATGAGAAGGTGTGTCTAACGGGTCTTTCATTTTTCTTTCTTTGCTGATGCTGCCTTGAGGATGTATTAGAACATGCTCATCAGTTTTCATTGTGTGACAAAGTCTTATAGTTTTTATCTTATGCATTTATTTAATAAGTTACCAAACTAAGAAACTAAAGCTGTGACGGATCAAACCAAAAGAACCGTTTAGTCGCTGCGTTTTAACAGGCTGACTGTTGGAACTGAAACACGCCGCTCAAACGACCGGGTTCTGTGAACAAACTGGGCGGTTCTGAACGGTCCGTTTGGTCCAGGATTCTCCTGGTTTTATGCAGGCAGAGAAAAAAAACAAGTGTTTTCTAGAGTTTTATTAGGATAAAAGGTCAAACAGTTCAAGATGTCATTCAGTTCACCCAACGTGATCAGGTACACCAGTCCAGCTGCCCATTCATTCCTAACCAGCCAATCACATGGCAGCAACTCAACACATGTAGTCATGTATTCATGGTCCAGACGATCTGCTGCAGGTCAAACCAGCATCAGAATGAGAAAGAAAGGTGATTGAAGTGACTTTGAACGTGGTTGTTGGTTCCAGACGGGCTGGGATTTTCACCCACAACCATCTCTGGGGATTACAATTCACACAGACTCACCAACACTGGACCCTAGAAGATGGACAAACGCTGTCTGGTCTGATGAGTCTCCATTTCTGCTGCCACATTCAGATGGTAGGGTCAGAATTTGGCCTCAACATGAAAGCATGGATCCATCATGCCTTGTACCAACGGTTCAGGCTGGTGGTGGTGGAGTCATGGTGTGGGGGGTGTTCTCTTAGTACCAGTTGAGTATGGTTCCAACGCCACAGCCTACCTGAGTATTGCTGCTGACCATGTCCATCCCTTTCTGACCACAGTGGACCATCTTCTGCTGCTACTTCCAGCAGGAGAAGGCTCCATGTCAAAGAGCTGGAATCATCTCAGACTGGTCTCTAGAACATGACAATGAGTTCTCTGGACTCAAACGGCTCCACAGTCACAAACATTCGGCTGAGCTTCAAGTGTACAGGAGCGACACGGCCAGCACCAAAGAGTCAGGCCTTAAGGCTCATCCAAAGCGTTTTCTGTCCCGTTTGAGTGACTTTTGTTGCTAATGCTGCTCCGTCTGCATCAATTCATCAGCACACAAACTGGAACATTTAAAATAAAGATCTTGAATTCAAATTCACAAACAGACCATCAGAAACCTTCTAAACTGTCTTTATTGACTCCAGAATAAAGTTTCATTTCCTCTTCGACACGTTTGAAGATGTTTTCTTGATTAGTTCTAATGATTAGAAATGTTACTTTAGCAGCTTCATGTTTCAGCTTTAGCACCTTTCTCCATCAAACACACATACAAACAGTAGTTGGCTGATTGCACTTAAGGCAGAATTAGGTTTGACTGACAGTTTGTATCGTCCAATCAGTGTGTCAGAAACCTAGAACACATGGAAAGACCCCACAGTGACGTACTAGCAAAAGAGGGAGGACATTTCTGTTTTTCCTCGGCTTTTCTCTAATTGGAATATGTGGGGTTCAGATGCTTTAGGACCCCCCCCACCAAGTGGAGGCTTCCAGTGACCAGAACATGAATTTGGGCTGCTTCACGGAGGACGGCAGCTTTGGCCCTGATGTTGGGTTTGACGGCTAAGACTTGCTTGTTGGGGTCTGCCAGCACTGCATCTCTGCCCTGACTGATCCACTGCAGGGCACTGAGGATACAGGGGAACACCAGGGTGTGGGCCTGGTTGTCCGGGACCAGGCGCTCCTCAATGAGCAGCCCAGCCCCTCCTTGGTCCCCGCCGCGGTTATGGAGGTGCCAGCTCCTCGCGTTATCCATACAGCGGGTCAGCATGTTTTCCACAGACACGTTGAAGTTCTGCTGGTCTGAGAAGACACAGGACAGTTGGACGTTTGGGAGGATCGCTGACAACTTGGTCAGTTCAGAGTAAATCTACTTCAGAAAAAACAAAAAAAAGGTTCAATTTCCCCATAAAGTCCAAATCTCAGCCTGACTGAAATGATGCAGTTGGACCATAAGAAAGGTGTGGATAAACAAACTGAAGTTTTTAAATGATGATATGCAGACATTTAAGCTTTCTGGGAAAGGCAGTAGATGCAGCTGATGTGAAGATCTACCAAAGAGGGAACAGGTCTTACCGGCATTGCACGACACAATGGCTTCAGTGATGTTTGGGCAGAACACGGCAAAGTCAAAATGACAAGGCTGAGGGGAAGCACAGCGGCGTCCTGCATGAGAAGCCGGGCTGGAACATGTCTGAAGGCCTTGAACCCTCTCCACAGAGCTCCGTGGCTGACGTACTCACCACCAGCAGCTTGAGCATGGCGGCAGAGTCCCTGTCTCCCGTGGCGTTGAAGAGCAGCACTCTGGCCACAGGTCCACTGCAACACAAACACACGGGCCCTGCTTAAAGCCAAGTCCTGTCCCAGGCCCGTTTCAAGGTCCCGGTCCTCCTGATCCCAGCATGTTCTGGTTTTTGGGAATCTAACCTCCGACTCTGAAAGGAAATAACCGTGTAATCAAAGGACCTTCAGGCTGAAGCGGGACGTCTGTGTCATTTGTGTGAAAACGTTTCCCAAACCTGCTTTCTTCTCTATTTGCACGTTTGTTAAACCCAAATGTTTGACATTGTCAAAAACTACAAATATTAGTCAAAGATCACTGCAGAAACTGTCTGGATGTCCGACTGTAGCCTTTCCCCCTTTAACCAAACATACATGTAAAATGCAGAGACTCAGACCGTCGGTGACCGACAGATCCCACCGGTAGAACCGCTCCTCCGTGGGACGGGGTTTTGCACATTGGACATTTGAAGTTTCCACCGTGGTAAATGTTGGTTCCTGAAGATACTCCCGTACATCAGGTGTTTGAAATCACAGGTAAAACATGACGGTTGGGATATTTCATCACAGATGGTTTGTTCCTGACCGTCTACATTTAGTACCGCAGGAGAATCTGAGTTCTGTTGTGGAAGATGCTGTGAGACGGACAGCAGTGCTCGGTTGTGTAGCTCGTTTTCTTCTCACACGCCGACACTAAAACGCACCGTAGTTTTCTGGTCATCTTCAGTGGATGAACACGCACATAAACATCACCTGGTTGGAATGTTGCTGCATGCAGCTGTAAACTGTGAGTACGTCGCTGCTTTTCTGACTCTTTCTGACCGACTTCACATGAAAATAAGCTTCTTTCCCGCTTGGACCAGGCTTTCCAGCCGTTTCACAGCAGAATCATGACAGCAGTTCTTTCAAATTGATACTAACTTAATTTCCTCCTTCGTGTTCAGATCCAAGCGGTCCAGGAAAACCAGAAGGAAAGTGAACTTTAGAAACGCAGGGACTGAATGATGATGTAGAAGAGTCATGTTCACCTGGCATTCTTCTCATGCTGGGCTGCACTCCCTTTGAACCAGTCCACACAGGCCTGCATGCTGCGCACGGTGTGGGCGCCATCCAGAAAGTAGGTGACCTCTCCATTTTTCAGGGTCTGGTTCCTCCCCGGCCACTCGGTGTTTGCAAGTCCTGAGTTCAGAGACAAACTTGAGTGTCGTCAGCCGGTGATGTGGGTCAGAACCGCGGACGTCAAACCTCCTTGTAAGCCCTCTTGATGACTTTGGTTCCTCTGATCCTCTGAGGGAGGTGGAAGTGTGGAGGACTCACCCATCATCATCTCAGAGCTGGGCCTAAACGCGGTTGCTGGTTGGACTCTGGTGTTCTCGGGGTTGATTGCAGAAAGGCTTTGATCTACTGAAGACAGATGCAGCTGTTCAAAGTAAAAAAAAAAACAGAACCCGTCCCTCCAGGATGGAGACCCTAACCCTGTTTGACTAAAGACCCTAACCCCGTTTCACTAAAGACCCTAACCCTGTTTCACTAAAGACCCTAACCCTGTTTTACTAAAGACCCTAACCCTGTTTCACTTAAGACCCTAACCCCGTTTCACTAAAGACCCTAACCCTGTTTCACCAAAGACCCTAACCCTGTTTTACTGAAAACCCTAACCCTGTTTCACTAAAGACCCTAACCCTGTTTCACTAAAGACCCTAACCCCGTTTCACTAAAGACCCTAACCCTGTTTCACTAAAGACCCTAACCCTGTTTCACTTAAGACCCTAACCCCGTCTCACTAAAGACCCTAACCCTGTTTTACTGAAGACCCTAACCCTGTTTCACTAAAGACCCTAACCCCGTTTCACTAAAGACCCTAACCCCGTCTCACTAAAGACCCTAACCCTGTTTTACTGAAGACCCTAACCCCGTTTCACTAAAGACCCTAACCCTGTTTTACTGAAGACCCTAACCCTGTTTCACTAAAGACCCTAACCCCGTCTCACTAAAGACCCTAACCCTGTTTCACTAAAGACCCTAACCCTGTTTCACCAAAGACCCTAACCCTGTTTCACTGAAGACCCTAACCCTGTTTTACAGAAGACCCTAACCCTGTTTTACTGAAGACCCTAACCCCGTCTCACTAAAGACCCTAACCCCGTCTCACTAAAGACCCTAACCCCGTCTCACTAAAGACCCTAACCCTGTTTCACTAAAGACCCTAACCCTGTTTCACTAAAGACGCTAACCCCGTTTCACTAAAGACCCTAACCCTGTTTCACTAAAGACCCTAACCCTGTTTCACTAAAGACCCTAACCCCGTCTCACTAAAGACCCTAACCCCGTTTCACTAAAGACCCTAACCCCGTCTCACTAAAGACCCTAACACCGTTTTACTGAAGACCCTAACCCCGTCTCACTAAAGACCCTAACCCTGTTTCACCAAAGACCCTAACCCTGTTTTACTAAAGACCCTAACCCTGTTTCACTAAAGACCCTAACCCTGTTTCACCAAAGACCCTAACCCTGTTTTACTGAAGACCCTAACCCTGTTTCACTTAAGACCCTAACCCCGTTTCACTAAAGACCCTAACCCTGTTTCACCAAAGACCCTAACCCTGTTTTACTAAAGACCCTAACCCTGTTTCACTTAAGACCCTAACCCCGTCTCACTAAAGACCCTAACCCTTTTTTACTGAAGACCCTAACCCTGTTTCACTAAAGACCCTAACCCCGTTTCACTAAAGACCCTAACCCCGTCTCACTAAAGACCCTAACCCTGTTTTACTGAAGACCCTAACCCCGTTTCACTAAAGACCCTAACCCTGTTTTACTGAAGACCCTAACCCTGTTTCACTAAAGACCCTAACCCCGTCTCACTAAAGACCCTAACCCTGTTTCACTAAAGACCCTAACCCTGTTTCACCAAAGACCCTAACCCTGTTTCACTGAAGACCCTAACCCTGTTTTACTGAAGACCCTAACCCCGTCTCACTAAAGACCCTAACCCCGTCTCACTAAAGACCCTAACCCCGTCTCACTAAAGACCCTAACCCCGTCTCACTAAAGACCCTAACCCTGTTTCACTAAAGACCCTAACCCTGTTTCACTAAAGACGCTAACCCCGTTTCACTAAAGACCCTAACCCCGTCTCACTAAAGACCCTAACCCTGTTTCACTAAAGACCCTAACCCTGTTTCACTAAAGACCCTAACCCCGTTTGACTAAAGACCCTAACCCCGTTTCACTAAAGACCCTAACCCTGTTTCACTAAAGACCCTAACCCCGTCTCACTAAAGACCCTAACACCGTTTTACTGAAGACCCTAACCCCGTCTCACTAAAGACCCTAACCCTGTTTCACCAAAGACCCTAACCCTGTTTTACTAAAGACCCTAACCCTGTTTCACTAAAGACCCTAACCCTGTTTCACCAAAGACCCTAACCCTGTTTTACTGAAGACCCTAACCCTGTTTCACTTAAGACCCTAACCCCGTTTCACTAAAGACCCTAACCCTGTTTCACCAAAGACCCTAACCCTGTTTTACTAAAGACCCTAACCCCGTTTCACTAAAGACCCTAACCCTGTTTCACCAAAGACCCTAACCCTGTTTTACTAAAGACCCTAACCCTGTTTCACTAAAGACCCTAACCCTGTTTCACCAAAGACCCTAACCCTGTTTTACTGAAGACCCTAACCCTGTTTCACTTAAGACCCTAACCCTGTTTCACCAAAGACCCTAACCCTGTTTTACTAAAGACCCTAACCCCGTTTCACTAAAGACCCTAACCCCGTTTCACTAAAGACCCTAACCCCGTTTCACTAAAGACCCTAACCCTGTTTCACCAAAGACCCTAACCCTGTTTTACTAAAGACCCTAACCCTGTTTCACTTAAGACCCTAACCCCGTCTCACTAAAGACCCTAACCCTGTTTTACTGAAGACCCTAACCCTGTTTCACTAAAGACCCTAACCCCGTTTCACTAAAGACCCTAACCCCGTCTCACTAAAGACCCTAACCCTGTTTTACTGAAGACCCTAACCCCGTTTCACTAAAGACCCTAACCCTGTTTTACTGAAGACCCTAACCCTGTTTCACTAAAGACCCTAACCCCGTCTCACTAAAGACCCTAACCCTGTTTCACTAAAGACCCTAACCCTGTTTCACCAAAGACCCTAACCCTGTTTCACTGAAGACCCTAACCCTGTTTTACTGAAGACCCTAACCCTGTTTTACTGAAGACCCTAACCCCGTCTCACTAAAGACCCTAACCCCGTCTCACTAAAGACCCTAAGCCCGTCTCACTAAAGACCCTAACCCTGTTTCACTAAAGACCCTAACCCTGTTTCACTAAAGACGCTAACCCCGTTTCACTAAAGACCCTAACCCTGTTTCACTAAAGACCCTAACCCTGTTTCACTAAAGACCCTAACCCCGTCTCACTAAAGACCCTAACCCCGTTTCACTAAAGACCCTAACCCCGTCTCACTAAAGACCCTAACCCCGTTTCACTAAAGACCCTAACCCCGTCTCACTAAAGACCCTAACACCGTTTTACTGAAGACCCTAACCCCGTCTCACTAAAGACCCTAACCCTGTTTCACCAAAGACCCTAACCCTGTTTTACTAAAGACCCTAACCCTGTTTCACTAAAGACCCTAACCCTGTTTCACCAAAGACCCTAACCCTGTTTTACTGAAGACCCTAACCCTGTTTCACTTAAGACCCTAACCCCGTTTCACTAAAGACCCTAACCCTGTTTCACCAAAGACCCTAACCCTGTTTTACTAAAGACCCTAACCCTGTTTCACTTAAGACCCTAACCCCGTCTCACTAAAGACCCTAACCCTGTTTTACTGAAGACCCTAACCCTGTTTCACTAAAGACCCTAACCCCGTTTCACTAAAGACCCTAACCCCGTCTCACTAAAGACCCTAACCCTGTTTTACTGAAGACCCTAACCCCGTTTCACTAAAGACCCTAACCCTGTTTTACTGAAGACCCTAACCCTGTTTCACTAAAGACCCTAACCCCGTCTCACTAAAGACCCTAACCCCGTCTCACTAAAGACCCTAACCCTGTTTCACTAAAGACCCTAACCCTGTTTCACTAAAGACCCTAACCCTGTTTCACCAAAGACCCTAACCCTGTTTCACTGAAGACCCTAACCCTGTTTTACTGAAGACCCTAACCCCGTCTCACTAAAGACCCTAACCCCGTCTCACTAAAGACCCTAACCCCGTCTCACTAAAGACCCTAACCCCGTCTCACTAAAGACCCTAACCCTGTTTCACTAAAGACCCTAACCCTGTTTCACTAAAGACCCTAACCCTGTTTCACCAAAGACCCTAACCCTGTTTCACTGAAGACCCTAACCCTGTTTTACTGAAGACCCTAACCCCGTCTCACTAAAGACCCTAACCCCGTCTCACTAAAGACCCTAACCCCGTCTCACTAAAGACCCTAACCCCGTCTCACTAAAGACCCTAACCCTGTTTCACTAAAGACGCTAACCCCGTTTCACTAAAGACCCTAACCCCGTCTCACTAAAGACCCTAACCCTGTTTCACTAAAGACCCTAACCCTGTTTCACTAAAGACCCTAACCCCGTCTCACTAAAGACCCTAACCCCGTTTCACTAAAGACCCTAACCCTGTTTCACTAAAGACCCTAACCCCGTCTCACTAAAGACCCTAACACCGTTTTACTGAAGACCCTAACCCTGTCTCACTAAAGACCCTAACCCTGTTTCACCAAAGACCCTAACCCTGTTTTACTAAAGACCCTAACCCTGTTTCACTAAAGACCCTAACCCTGTTTCACCAAAGACCCTAACCCTGTTTCACTAAAGACCCTAACCCTGTTTCACCAAAGACCCTAACCCTGTTTTACTAAAGACCCTAACCCTGTTTCACTAAAGACCCTAACCCTGTTTCACCAAAGACCCTAACCCTGTTTTACTGAAGACCCTAACCCTGTTTCACTTAAGACCCTAACCCCGTTTCACTAAAGACCCTAACCCCGTCTCACTAAAGACCCTAACCCTGTTTTACTGAAGACCCTAACCCTGTTTCACTGAAGACCCTAACCCTGTTTCACTAAAGACCCTAACCCTGTTTCACTAAAGACCCTAACCCCGTCTCACTAAAGACCCTAACCCTGTTTCACCAAAGACCCTAACCCCGTTTCACTAAAGACCCTAACCCTGTTTTACTAAAGACCCCTAACCCTGTTTCACCAAAGACCCTAACCCTGTTTCACTAAAGACCCTAACCCCGTTTGACTAAAGACCCTAACCCCGTTTCACCAAAGACCCTAACCCTGTTTCACTAAAGACCCTAACCCCGTTTGACTAAAGACCCTAACCCCGTTTCACTAAAGACCCTAACCCCGTTTCACTAAAGACCCTAACCCTGTTTGACTAAAGACCCTAACCCCGTTTGACTAAAGACCCTAACCCCGTTTCACTAAAGACCCTAACCCTGTTTCACTAAAGACCCTAACCCCGTTTGACTAAAGACCCTAACCCCGTCTCACTAAAGACCCTAACACCGTTTCACTAAAGACCCTAACCCTGTTTCACTAAAGACCCTAACCCCGTTTCACTAAAGACCCTAAGACCGTTTTACTGAAGAGCCTAACCCCGTTTGACTAAAGACCCTAACCCCGTTTCACTAAAGACCCTAACCCCGTTTGACTAAAGACCCTAACCCCGTTTCACTAAAGACCCTAACCCCGTTTGACTAAAGACCCTAACCCCGTTTGACTAAAGACCCTAACCCCGTTTCACTAAAGACCCTAACCCCGTTTGACTAAAGACCCTAACCCCGTTTCATTAAAGACCCTAACCCCGTTTCACTAAAGACCCTAACCCCGTTTCACTAAAGACCCTAACCCCGTCTCACTAAAGACCCTAACCCCGTTTCACTAAAGACCCTAACCCTGTTTCACCAAAGACCCTAACCCTGTTTCACTAAAGACCCTAACCCTGTTTCACTAAAGACCCTAACCCCGTTTCACTAAAGACCCTAACCCCGTTTGACTAAAGACCCTAACCCCGTTTCACTAAAGACCCTAACCCCGTTTCACTAAAGACCCTAACCCCGTCTCACTAAAGACCTTAACCCTGTTTCACTAAAGACCCTAACCCTTCGGCTTTGTCGTCAGCATCCATGCAGGGAGAAGCGATGCTGCCTGTGGTTAGTTGGTGTTAGTATTTGACAGACAGACAGCAGGTAATGCAGGAAAACAGCTGCACTTTATGAGATGATAAATAAATAATCCATCATTTAGAAAAAAAATCAGAATGTTTTTTATCTATTTCTTCAGACTAAAAGCATTAAATATATTGGTGCTGCTGTGTTAATGTTTCAAATTTAATATTATTTATTGATTGAATTATTTTTCTCAGCATCAAAATGATTCTAGTTTAAATAAAGACTGACAGATTTTTTATTATTTTCAGGCACTTTAAGCTTCTTTTCTGTTTTACACTAAAACAGGGTTTTAAAGGTAATATTTGTTGAAAGTGGATTTTTTTAATGTTAAAAGATACAATTTTAGGTTTACTTACACAAATTTATAGATACTAACCTAATATATTGTCACCGCGGCGAGAGTGTGTGTGTGTGTGTGTGTGTGTGTGGGGGGGGTAATGGGGGGTAGGTGGCGCGCGAAACATTTTCTTTTTCCTGGAGGGGGGGGGGCTGGCAAAAAATAATTGAGAAGCACTGGTTTAACCAATCAGACTTTACATTTTTCCATGATCAGGACTCTGTTCTCAACAAAAACCACAGCAGAGATCACGGCGAGCACTTTAGACAGTAACAACCCAGGTGATCAACAGGTAAACAGTTATGTTGTTCATGTTGGAGCACAAACTAAAGTCTGTGAGCGATCAGAACCTTTCCTCCGCCAAAACGACACAGAGAAAAGTCAAAGTCTGTTTAAAGCCTGCAGGCTTAAAGAAATCCAGTGTTTGGGTTCTTAAGATGAAACCTGAGCTCATCTAATGTCGCCGGACAGAAAGACAAGTGCTCTAAAAGCCACATGGAGTCATTTGATAGAGGACATCAGGATCGGTAATGAAGATGTTTGGCTGGTCAGACTTGTTAGTTTGGGCAAAACGCAGCGGTTGGAGTTTGTTTCTGGAAAAACGCAGATGCGATCAAACACTGGGAACTCCTGGAGGGACGGCTCCCATCACCTTCATGTTCATCAGCAGCATGTCTGCCATGTGATGAACACAGCTTTAACAGGTCTTCAACAACAGGACAGCATCCTTTGGTCTAACCGTGTGAGCAAAATACTGATAAGAAACAACATGGCCGTCTTTGGCCCATCCTGCTGGACTTACCAGGTGAACATCTTCGTTTCAGCCAGCTGTTACTTAACTGGAGGGCCAGGGACGCATTCCAGCGTTGGTGCTTTCCTGCCAAGCCCAGATGCAGAGCTGTGCCATCTGTTTGGTACTCATCCAAATTTGGACACACCCACAAAGGACACTGCAAAAAGGCCTTTCCTGCATTACTGAGACATTGAACCACTTTGCCAGAGTCATGTGACTGAAACTGACTTGGATCTCTTTGGCCCGATCCCTGAGCACAGCCATGGCGCCCTCTGGCTGGCTGACGGTAAAGGCAGGAACGCCAGGCTGAAAGGACATTCACACCATTAATATTCATTAAGCTCATTTTCAGATCTGTTTTTTCTTGAGGCACAAATGGAAAATGATCAGACAAAAACTAAATTGAGAAGCAGAGACGTTGTCATTGGAGTAGAAACTCAAACATGGTGGGTTAGCCTCCCGCTAACATATGTTTGTTAATGTTAAGCTGTCCTGCTGCAGAATACATCTGCAGTCATGACCACATCCTTTTTCAGCACACTCAACCCAAGTCATTCTATGACTCCAACTATTTAAGCAGGAACTGGTTACCCCCCCCCTATTTCATCAGGCCTGCTGCCCCAATGGAGCCTCTAGTCCAGAATCTCAGTCTCTCTATGAAAACGATGGCTCCCTCTCCAGTCTACATTTCAGATCATTAGATCTGAACAACAGCACCAGTTCTCATGAGGAATCAGGGGAATTGCTTGAATTCTCTTTTTCTAGCATTTTGACCTCACAGATCCGTCTGCCTGAGTTGTGTGGATACATTACCTGTGTGTTTGTGTGTACATGCGATACTGCAGGTTTCTAATATGCAGTGATTGGGAGTTTCAGAGCTTGCAGAGTAATTTGCATGCTATGCTTTTCATTGCATCTTGTTGTTGTGTGACTACCATGGTGTATGATCCCTAAGGCTAGAGTCTGGATGTTCTTTACGTGTTCATGGTCTCCCATTTTCCCTTTTTAGCCAGCGAGTTTCCACTTTGGAGCTGCTGATGATTGGAAGGCTCATTCCACGCGTCATTAGTGTTGGTGCTGCTAAACCTCAAACTTTATTAGCTTTTGCAGACATATGATGGTTCATAAGGAGCTCCTTATTGGAACAAACGCTGTCCTCAGGTCATCTGAAGCATGTGGATGCTGCTGAGCTCCAGACTTACCTTAAAGATGCCTCCTTTCTGCCAGGCAATCTTTTCAATCGTGTCTCCAAGAATCTGAGTGTGGTCTATTCCCAAGGAGGCAACGCCACAGACCCAGGGCTTTCTGTTCACAGAGATGTTCTTATTACAATTTGGAGAAGCACAGAACCTAACGGTCAAATGGTGAGGAAGACAGAACAGTGAACTATAGGCTTAATATAATGTCAAACATGTACTTAATGTGGTCTCTGAGACATACACACCCCTCACTACTTATCCTCTGTAACACCAGCTGAAATGAAAAGAAGGACTGAATCCCTGAGACTTTACACAGTTTGGGGGATCATGGGAGTTGGTCCATCCAATCTCCATGTGCTGTGTGGATCTGCAGAAGTGTTCAGTCACATCCCTGCAGACATCAGTGTGAGGTGTTCTGGGAACATGGGGTCAGAGGCCCACTACTGGGGGCTGTTTGGTCTGTAAACCAGAACAGGAGGTTGATTCACTCTGCCTCAGCCAGTCAAACGTGTTTCTGGTGCAGGTTGAACTCCGGCAGGGATGCCTTTTGGCGCTGCTTCTTTCCATGATTTTCTAGGCCCAGCCAGGACCCAGGGGGTGTCCGCTTTGGGAACTACAGGATTTGCTGCTTTTTCCAGATGATGATTGGTTGCCTTCAGTGTGCACTGAACCAGTTTGGAGTCAGGTGTGAAGCAGCTGGATGGAGAATTAGCACCTGTAAGTTGGAGACCACAGTTCTTGACAAGAACCTCTCCGATAAATGTGAACAGCTCCTGCCCCAAAGGGGAGGAGTTTAAGTATTTTGTTCACGAGTGAGGAAAGGATGGCAGACTGACAGGTGGACAGGTGTAGCAGCTGCAGTCAGGTGGTGGCTGTAATGATCGAAAGAAGCAGCTTAGCCAAAAGGTAAAGCTCTGGATGTCCCAGTCAGTCGGTGTTCCTATCCTAATCTATGGTCACAAACTATGGGTCGTGACTAAAAGGACGATCCTCCTACTGCAAGCCCCTGGAAAAAGGGTTCTGCCTTAGGAGATGAGGTGTGAGGAGTTTGGTCACATGGGAGGAGCTGGTAGAACAGCCACTGCTCCTTCATCCTGAGAGATGGAGGCTGAGGTGGCTCGAGCGTCCCTATCAGATACCTCCTTCAGGCTTTTCCCACTGGGAGGAGCCTCTGGATGAAGTTTGTCTGGGCATCTCTGCCTAACATGCTGGCTGTGTAACCCGACAGAACCAGCAGAGAACGATGAAGGGATGGATGCAGTTATCAAAAAATGCTGATGTCTGCATGAGTTTTTCTTTATTCTAGGTTAGTCTGTTATTCTGGTCCTTGAGGAGAACCTTACCGTATTATGTTGGTGCAGTCATACGCTCCACCAATCCCAACTTCAATCACAGCCACATCAACCTGAACAAAGGCAACACCAAAAACTATAAAACAGCTTCCATAGCCTCAATCTAAACGTTTATCCAAATCAAGACGATGGCTCAAACTTATGCTAAACCTGAGTCTGCCTTAAGCCGCGTTCACACCAAATGCCATTCATGTGCCAAATTCGCGTCGGCCGCCCCTCTTTCGCTGTCCCAAAATGCCTTCATAGCTCGACGCCCAGCCGCATGTGGGAGGAGCTACTGCCAGGTGATTTTAGCCCGATCGCCACATGGAGCGGCGTCTGTGAGCATTTCTTTCACAATGCACAAAAGACCCTCCGTGTCTGGGTTCATGACGTCATTCAGAGGTTTTCCCGGTACGGAGAGCTCCAGTCCCGGTGTGAGAGCTGCTTCTGAATGACGGCTGCTTCTGCTGTGTTTCAGTCCAGCCCCATGGGCCCTGCTACAGACTGAGTGTACCCGCCTTCGCCCAACAGTAGCCGGGACGGGAACCAGCAACCCTGCTCCCCAAGGGAAACAGCAGGCCAAGGGAGGGAAGCTCTGGAGGACAAACGTCGGATCCATCCGCCATATTGGAGGCGTATTCTACCCGCTGTTCGGGTCACTGAAAACGTCACACATCCAAAGTTGAGTCCTTGATTGGTTGATGTTGCGGCGTCATCGCCAAAGCCCAAATATCGGAACTTCGGCCAAGCTGCAACGCCCAAATCGCACAACCCCGATCACGTCTGCACCATCGTCCCAACATCGAAACTTGCGTGAATGGCGTTGAGTGTAATCGCAGCACAAAGCCTTGAAAACTTGTCTAGTATCCCATCATTGAAAAGGCAGACTAACTGAAAACAGTAAAATGATGCAGGCTTTTGGTTACCTTTTCCTGGAGAAAGACGTGGAAGGCCAAGATGGTGAGAAAGCGAAAGTATGCCGGCATTGTTCCACCAGAGGCTGGCTAAGCAGAGGAAATAGGCGCAGTAAGTCAATGTTCCATTCACAGAGGAACATCTCACACCGCCTGAATTTAGGACTGACATATCTTTGTCCTCACATCTCTATTGCAAAACATTCCATCTAGTGTTTTATTGCCATTTTTGCTACAGGATTGTAAGAGGTAGCCAAATGTCCCATCGGATGTGAAAGACCCGACTCCTTCTGTCCCATTCAAACCAGGTTCAGGTGGAGAAAAAGCTGATTAAAAAAAAAGGTCTTCTGGATTTGGTTTGATGAAAATCTTTAACTTCTAAGATAAAGTAGCACCAACCTGAGAAAATGAGAGATATTCAAGGTTGACCAACAGGAGAGAGACTTCAAACTGACCAATGACAGACCAGTTTTAAACAAGGAGAGTAATAACAGCGAAGCCTATAGACAGTTTGGGGCCCTGAACACGGCCTAACTGCTGGACCTTGGTGGTTCTTTGGGAGAAAGCCCACCTGAGCTACCAGGTGTTGTAAGTTTCTGCTACCAAATGGGGGCACATTCCAGTGTTTCCATGGTCCCGTCCCAAGTCTGGGTAAACACAGAGGGATGGGATGGACAGGCCATCTGCTGGAAAACTGAAGCTAAGTCAAATCCATGGATCATGGGGTGATCCACTATGCAAACCTCTGGAGGGAGCAGTCCAGGTTTCCCTTGGACAATGATGAGGACACTTGACAAAAACCAAAACTTTTTTAGAAAATACACTCTGTTGGCCTAAGAACCAGATATATTAATCTAATCTGACACTTGTGGAATCATTTATGTAATGTAAGTCATTTATGAAAGTTGCAGCTTTCCTGCCATAACTATGTTTTAAATCTTATCAGTCCATCTGAGGAGTTTAGATTTTTTCTGTAGTGTCAACGGCTTATAAAGGGCATCCTTCATTTGGAGGGAAACGGAGGAAAGGAGCCTCGTCCTCACAGCGTGGTCAGTGTTGTCACATGACGGTCAGCCTAATCCTGTCAAGTCTCACTTTGGACTGAAATCATGCGACAACAATTAAGAACAGGACCTCAGCTCTGTTAGATTAGACAAAGCAAAATAAACACAAATCTCACAAAATCGTTTTTAAGGCGTCACCAGGCTGTGTTTGATGGCCGTGCCAGTCAATCTCATGACAGCAACAATCATGTGGTGGGAACATTCTGAAAGAATCATTCAATAATCATGGAATGCTTCAACTGACTGAGAATAATTCAACTCGTTGACGGTTTGTATTTTACGGGCGGCCGTGGTGCAGTGGTAGGGCGGTCGGTAGGGTGGTCCAATCGTAAGATTGCGGGTTCAATTAGCGCCATCTTACGATTGTGATTCCTGACTTGCCCGCCCATGTGTCGAAGTGTCCTTGGGCAAGACACTGAAACCCACCTTGGTGGTGGAAGGTTGGCGCCAGTGTTCGGCAGCGGAGCCGCCACCAGCGTGTGAATGTGTGGATGGGTCAGTGACTGTAAAGCTTTGGGGCTTCAAGGAAGGTAGAAAAGCGCTATGCAAGTATCCACCATCTCCCATTTCAATTTAAAAACCTTCAAAGACGCGATGTGTGCTGTTATGCCATCTACCTTAGATTCTTCAAGGCGTCCATAGATCTGCCAGAAGTATTTGGTGAAGATATCTTTTCCAATGGGCTGCCCATTAATTCGGATCCTCTCCCTGACTTGTACCAAATGGGGGGAACTGCAAACAAGAGGAAGTTGATAAGTTTGATCCAAGACATTTCTGCAGAGCATAATAATCTACACTGGTACAGGGAGCAGTGCTGCATGACAGAAAACAAATGTACCGTAATTTCCGGACTACAAGCCGCTACTTTTTTCCTGTGCTCACAGCCCTGCGGCTTATTCTGTGACGCGGCTAATTTATGGATTTAATTGGCGGCCGCCGTGTACGTACATTCGGGCTTGGTGAATGGTTTTGTATGCGCCATCCACCACCAAGCACAAGTCATTTTTTTCAACACACCTCTAAGCAGCCAAACAGCATGGACCTCACTTCAGGTCTTAGACACTTCAGTCATGGTTCAACAAAAAGAAACACGCATGCCCGGCCGCATCCCAGAATCCTTTGGTGCCATTAGACCCAACGTGCACGTGATCGCCGCTACAATATGATAAAGCTTTCAAGTTAAAAGCAATCGTTAAAAGCAGCGTGAAAAAATCCCCCATCAGTAAATGGAAATGCCGGTCAGCTACGTGACGGAGAGAACAGCGCATGCTCAGAAGTGTATTTACCTCTGAGTCATAGTGACTCGGCTGGCTGCACGTAAATATGTGTGAATAACATCAGCCTTTATTTTGTCGGGACACGACTGGAAACACAAATCCATTTGGTCGTTTTTACGGTTTCTGACTGAGCGGAATTTTGCATTGAAAAGCTCACAGCCGCCGTGTGAGCTTTTCGGATAGGAAGGGGAGACAAGGAGCCCGCTTGGCGAGCGCGGAGCGCAGAGGCGTCTGGGGAGCAACAAGTGTTTGCTGTGAAAGGAAGCTTCTGACGAACGCGCCGCGCTGAGTGGAAGGAGAGCTGTTCCTTTTCACCCCTCCATCCACTGCTGCTCCTTGCTCATTCTTAAACACGAACAACAGTGTGGCGAGCCGGGCGTTGGCCCCGCCTTTAGCCCCTAAGACTCATGGGAAATGGGGGATCGCGGATGTAAATTTCCTCATCATAACTGAGGGATGTAATGTTGATTATATGGTTACTGTTTGTAATTTTATGTGTGATACCTAGATTGTCAATAAGTAAAAAAAAAAATCAAATAAAAAAACCCATAACTGAGGAACTTGTGAACAGAATAGAGGTCCATGCTGTTTCAGATGTGGGTGTAATTAGATACATGAGCTTGAGACAAGGCCAGTACCTGCCCACAGTGTCGTAATGAGCCATGCACACTCTGGTAGTCAGGACGCGCTTTGTCGAGGCAGCGGCTTGTATACTGATGCGGCTTGTGTATGTACAAAAATATTCAAGCACGTTAAAATAGGTGGGTGCGGCTTGTAATTGGGTGCGCTTTATAACCCGGAATTTACGGTAGTTATTTTGGCTCATGAGGCCATAAAAAGAGATTTGTTATAATAAATAATAAAAATAACAATGGATTGGATTTATCTGCGCTTTTCAAGACACCCAAAGCGCTTACATTGTGTCCATTATTCATTCACTCCTCATTCATACTTGGTGATATAAGCTACGGTTGTAGCCACAGCTGCCCTGGGGCAGACTGACAGAGGCGTGGCTGCCAGTTCCCGCCTGTTAGGACGACAAATGCTGCAACGACTGATGTTCACTGTGTGTAAAAATAAATGAAAGACAAAATAATGACCCAAAAGAATAAATAGCTAAACACATAGATAAACTTTAAAACAAGTAAATAAAAAAGTGGCAAAAATTCCCTAAAAAAGAAAAATAAGACAAAAGGAAAAAAATAAACCAAATATAAAATTAAAAGTAAATAAAATTGACACAAAGTACGTAATACATAAAAATTTGCAAGAAAATAAAAGACAAAAAAGAGATGGTTAAACAGACAGACAAGCCTAAAATAAATGAAAGAAACCAAAAACACACAAAGAATTAAAAAAGACTAGCCAGAGTCCCATTTTTGCCCGTCCCAAGCCGGGGTAAATGTCAGAAATGTCACCCGACATAAAACCTTGAAGACAGATCAAATGGATCACAGGAGACCATTGTTATAGCATAGTTAGCATAGTTTTTATGCATTTTAGGGGCGTGGCAGGATTTGAAACCCCAACTTCTCAATACACCCTAACTTCCCCCCCATCTGGGGCTGGCTAGATCTGGCCCTGGCGTGATAAATGAGCCAATCACAGACAAGAGGGTTCATGTTGATGGGTCTGGATCAGGGGTTACTAACTAGCGGACCGCGTTCCGGATCCAGACCCAGACAAGGATTCGAACTTGACCCCAAACTGTTGCGATGGGCGCCTTTACTTTAAAGGTGCAGCTCCAACACGTTCTCACTCCCAACTCGCCATATAGGGGCGTGTTTTCGGGGGGCCCCTGGCGTGACTCTTTGACGTTTTGGTTGGTAAATGCCGTCTACTTGTATGTCCACCTTCCTCGCAGGCTTTACAGTCACAGTCCCATTCACACACTGACGGCAGCTCTGCTGCTGAACACTGGCGCCAACCTCCCAGCATCCTCCACAACAGAACACAAACACTCCTCTAGATCCATCTATTGTAACGATAACATCTGTCCAACACAAGAGGCCTTCAGCTCTGATCTGTTTGCTGGACAAGTAAAAAAAAAAAGCTTCAGTTATTCGTATAGAAAAACAGGTTGAATGGTTCAAAGATTTACCTGTAAAATCCTGTTCGCAAGCCGTAACTTCTCAAAATCTTCTCTGTAAATGCACACGTTGAACCCTGAAAGACAGGAGCAGGTACTCTGCTTATGTAGCTTTTAAATAAAAGAAACCAAGCATAAGTCAGGAGAAACCTCCATTCTTTTCAAAACGGTAAAAACAGGAAGCGGTTCTACCGTGTAGGGCAAGTTATCACTGGAAAAACACCAGATCAGTGCTAATCAATACACAAGTTCATAACAACTTGATTCACGATCCAATTGGACGTGAAATTGATCTATTTATTGAATTGGCATTCAGAGACGATCTTATTTGGGTTTGCAAAACCATTTTTTAAGATAGAAAAATAATAACGGCAGAACTTTATAAATAAACGCTTCATCCTTCCGTTAAAAATGAGGTGAAAGCAGCTTTTTGCCTGAAAGAACCCCACAGTAGGCACTCTAAAAGGCATATTGATTAGTAGATCTAATGAGTTGATATTGATATTCCAAGTAAAGGGCGATCTGTCAATAGTTTGAAATTCAGCCTGGATTTTAGTGCTAATAGCTGGTTGAACAGATCGCTGTGTTACTCTGCGTTGGAAATGGGGCCTTCAGCTTTGCAGCCAACGTTCCTGTTCTCCAACTTTCCCTAAATAGTTCAGAAAACCTCGTGCAGCCAAAACGATTTGCAGACTGTTACATGTGAGCCAATATGCTGTCCCTAGGGATCAATAAAGTTTTTATCAATGCGAGTGTCAAAGTCCTCAGTGTGAACAGAATGAGATCACTGAGATCCACCGTGGTCGGACGCTCCCGTCAAACGGATGGTTTTCTGAATGTTCAACAGTGAAAGCAGCTGGAAACAGGATTCATCACCAAGCCACAGCCCCCGGGGGGGGGGGGACCAGCCAGCGCCCCGGGGGGCCACCTTTCTGCAGTCAATAAACCCATGCTTGCTTGTTGTTTTGGCGGAAAAAAATGCCTTTTTATGAAGTAATAAATGAAAGTTTTGTCCTGGTTTAGTGCACAGGTATCAAACTCAAGGGCCTGCAGGCCAGGAATCTCCATGTGTTCCTTCCAACCTGCCACGGTAGCTTCCTGTAAAACCCAGATGAACCAGGCAAACAGCAGCAGATGGGGCAAAGCCAGCAGGACCTGGGGGTCCGACACCCCTGCACCAGTGCGTCCTGTACACTCCAGTCTGGTGTCACTGGTGAAGCTCTGAGAGAGCCAACCTTTTTTCAACGCACGGCAAAACTCTGGATTCATATTCAACCAACATATTTGCAGTTTCTTTTCAGACCCCTGAAGCTGTTGATGGTATCTGACACAGTGTGAGTCTGTATTTACCTCCGTTTCTGCACAGCATGCCCTGTTTTTAAGTGTTTTTAAGCTTGATTTGAGATCTATCTGGCTTTCTCATGAATAACAGCCCTCTGTTTTTCAGCTCCAGCGGGGTTAGAGTGCTGTAGGTCTTATCTGTGCATGTCTGAAAGGTCAGAGTTCATATGGATTTGCTCTTCAAAGTCCCTCTAACATGTGGCCTTTAAAACTAACTCACCTTGCCTTTTGTTCCGGTGACATGAATAATATTAAGACGATTCAGCTCTTCTACCTTCAAAACAAAGAAATAAGTCATCAACCACAAAGACACCAATCCCTGTGCACAGCCTCGTAACCATTTCCCAGAATCCATCGGCCACGTCGCTTTCATGGACTTACGGTGAGGCCGGCTCGCTCCAGAAAGCCTTGCATAGCCTGCAGTTGCTGCTGAGGGTGGTTTCTTTCTTGCCGTACCTGCTGCAGGGCACTGGCATTGGTCTGCAGAGTGTTCAAGGTGCAAATTGCATCCTGGGTAAAAAGAAAAAATAGCGGTTCAGATGTATGTTGCTGCTGCTGGTAACGTTAAACAGACTGACATCGTTTGGAAGCGACTCGTTTTAAAAAGCTTCCCAACAACAGAGCCCTGGAAGAACTGCAGTTTTCTGCACCTTGGACAAAGAGATCCATGTGTGACCATTGAAGTCCGCCACGCTCCTGCAAGCCAACCACAGCCTCCACCTCCTCAACCCACAAGAACCTCTGCCAGGTAGAGCAGGTCATCCATTCTCCAAAAACCACGTGCTTTTTTATGGTTTTGCATTTCCTCCCCAAGTTATTGATGTCTTTTATCTGATGATCAACATTTACACCGTCTCTCTAGACGCAAACATGACTTCAGACAACATATCAAGTATCTGGTGAAGCATTTGTGTTTCAGGAAGTAAAGCATCACTAGCAGGAATCGGTAAGAGTTTACAGAGTCCACTGTAGATGTGGATCTCATCTTGATCAAGTCAAACCTCCACAGGACTGTTGGCCCCACTTTCAAACCGTAATGACTTCATTAGTGATTTTATTTCATTACTGGTTGTGTGGTTATGGTTTCCACGTTTGGTTTCATCACTTTCGATGCCCTCCTTGAATCACCACCATGTTTGGGAGCTTGGTGGCCCTAGAGCAGGGGTGTCAAACTCATTTTGGTTCAGGGGCCACATTCAGCCCGTCTGATCTCAAGTGGGCCGGACCAGTAACGTAAAAGCAAAATAACTGCTATGTTTTCGTTTTTTACTCAGTTGGAAAAAATGCCTCAACCAACATAGTAGCCTAATAACTTGCAGCCAATGGATCTCAAATAAATTAAATTTCACTTAAAAAAAGTTGGTCTATTCCATTTTTTTACAGACTGAAAATTTGACATCTGACACTGAAGCAATCCCGATAATAAACTTTCAGCATTGTGAAAAAAAACCTCCTCATCCACTTCACTTTTTGACAACATTTTGGTCATCAGGGTGTCACTACTGATCATCCTTTTAGCAATATAACAGTGGTGAGGCTCATAAGGAACCAAAGTGCACCTTACCCAGGTGCAGAGCTGGTAGGTTTCGCTTTTGTCACATGCAGAGATATGCTGTTTCACCTGTTATATTTTTCCTTTGCTCCCCCTAGCGGCGGAATTGTGCATTTCGGTTCTTTCTTTGAAAAATCATAACTCGCCACAGAAATGGACAAGAAACTTGCTTTCTTTTTTAAACATTTTAATTTTTACTCTTCATGTGTGGGCCGGACTTATCCACCTGGCGGGCCGGATACGGCCCGCAGGCCGTATGTTTGACACCCCTGCCCTAGAGGCTTTCTGGGGGAAATCCCCCGAGTAGGGTCTTCCATGGCAAAGGGGGAGGGGCTGGACAACATGGAGAGCAAACAGCCCTTATGGGAACAACAAGGTCAGCCATGTTTCCTGGACTGACCCTTCCAGGCTCCCATCCTGGACCGAGTTGGACAGGTTGCTCAATACCCTTAACCAGAAAGGACAGCAGGTTCTTTTACCGTTGTAGTGACGGCTGAAGCATTTCTACTATCTGTTCTTCTGCATCTTTCCTTTCTCATCAAATGACGACAAACACATTATGTTCTCTTTACTCCCTTCATCAGGTGATCATCAGGCTCATATCAATGGTTTTAACGGAAACAGTTGTTTTATTTGATCTTGAAAAGCATAAAATCCAGTTTGTTATGATTATTTACAGAATTAGTGGACAGAGTCAGAATGGGATTCTGTTGATCGCTTTAAAACCCACAGATAGAAAATGATACTATAAATTCAGGAATATTTGGCTTTGGAGTTAACAGTTTCTGGCTTTACGTAAAATCCCTCATGACCTTCACGGAGGAGCTTCGTTTGACCTTCTCTGAACATTTACATGCACGTTTCAGAGCTCCTTAAAAGTCTTTGAGCCGCACGGTTGTGGTGAAATGGAAACGAAGGCCTTGTGAACATCATGAGACGGTTTTCCAGCTGTGACTGACGCTCGAGCATAACCGCTGGTTGAGAAGCTACATTTATGTGAAATGCCAATCACTGTGCCAGACAGGCTGAACTACAAATGCCGGCTTTGAAACGGTCAAACAGCAATGATGTAGAGTGTTGAGAAAACCAATGTTCATATTTGGTTCAGTTCATTGTTTGTGATTCCAAAGATCAAAGGTTTCCTGGAGTTTCTCAGCAGGTTTGCAAACACTGCAGGGGGGTTTTGGCCCCTTCCTCCTCACAGATCTCCTCTAGATCAGTCAGATTTCTGGGCTGTCGCTTAGAAACACAGAGTTTGATTTTCCTCCAAAGGCTTTCTATTGGGCTGAGGTTTGGAGACAGAGCCCCTCCTTGGTTCTCCTGGCTGTGAGCTTTGGGTCGTTGTCATGTTGGAAGACGCAGCCACGCCCCATCTGCAATGCTCTGAGGGGGGAGGTTGTTCCCCAGAATCTCCCCATGCATGGCCCCAGTCCTCCTTTACTATACAGTGCAGTCGTCCTGCTCTATGTGCAGACAAACACCCCATAGCATGATGCTACCACCCCCATGCATGGCCCCAGTCCTCCTCTCCTATACAGTGCAGTCGTCCAGCTCTATGTGCAGACAAACACCCCATAGCATGATGCTACCACCCCCATGCATGGCCCCAGTCCTCCTCTCCTATACAGTGCAGTCGTCCTGCTCTATGTGCAGACAAACACCCCATAGCATGATGCTACCACCCCCATGCATGACCCCAGTCCTCCTCTCCTATACAGTGCAGTCGTCCAGCTCTATGTGCAGACAAACACCCCATAGCATGATGCTACCACCCCCATGCATGACCCCAGTCCTCCTCTCCTATACAGTGCAGTCGTCCTGCTCTATGTGCAGACAAACACCCCATAGCATGATGCTACCACCCCCATGCATGGCCCCAGTCCTCCTTAACTATACAGTGCAGTCGTCCTGCTCTATGTGCAGACAAACACCCCATAGCATGATGCTACCACCCCCATGCATGGCCCCAGTCCTCCTTTACTATACAGTGCAGTCGTCCTGCTCTATGTGCAGACAAACACCCCATAGCATGATGCTACCACCCCCATGCATGGCCCCAGTCCTCCTTTACTATACAGTGCAGTCGTCCAGCTCTATGTGCAGACAAACACCCCATAGCATGATGCTACCACCCCCATGCATGGCCCCAGTCATACTTAATCAAACTTATGAACATCAAAGACAGAGAGAAGGCGAGATGAGACACAACGCATGTGAAAACATTTGTGTTGCAAACGCACAAATATTGTTTGAGAGTAAAAAAAAAAGTTTTTGAAAGCAAAAAGTTTTTAAAAAGTAAATATCTACTATTTTAATTTGCTACTTAGAAAGTTTTGTTTGCAAAGTGTTGGCATAAGTCTGACGTCACCCATTTCCTACAGACAGTGTTCAGAGATGGACTGTTCCATGTGGGATCAGGGGGAGAGCGCTGGAACGGTGAGTTTGAACAGGGTTCCCTTTGCTCAGGGACGGTGTCAGTGAACTGAGGTGCACGCGCCACGCTCCCAGAGAGAGGAGAGACCATGGTGAACAATCCCGCCCTGCTGTTCAGCAAACGGCGCGTGGACGCTCCGCGCTGTCAGCCATGCCTCCGTCCACGCCGCGAGCGCGCAGCAGCTGCTGGTTCCAAACTTCCCCAACTTCCGCAGCTGTCTCGCTAACGAGCTAGCTAAGGCAGCCGGGAAGCACGCGCCGCTTACCTGGTACTCCATCCCGGGTAACTGCGGGGCCGTTTTGGTGCTTCGGTGTCTGAACGCCGAACCCGCCAGCCTGCACACCGAATCCCGCTCCCGGAGCAAAGCGGAAAAGCGGGAGCTTTGCTGGAACGTGACTGAAAAATACAGCATCCTACTACGCCATAGTACGACGGTGACGTCACAGGATGTTGTGCCCAAATATAGGAGGTTGGCTTCATGTACGTCATGATGATAATACAAATAATACAAGAACTAATAAACAAAAAATTATTTGTTTCACAAATTAAAAAAAAATAATAATTTAGCTTTGAGGTTGAAAACATTTCCAATGATAATAAAAACATTGAAAAATAACCTTAATTTATTGGATCTCTTAGTGAACCTATGTAATAAATCACACTAGGGAACTTTGTACTTCTCTGTCTGATAAGTAGTTTGTAAAATGTAATGGTTAATGCTTGGTTTTGAGTGCACTCAAAATATGTTTTGTTAATTGTGTTTATCTTAAAGCTGTAAAAATGGAGTGTCGTAAATGATTTAAAAAAGTAACAAACACCTTAAAGGAGATTTAATCAGATTTAATCACTTTGCGTGTCAGTATTGATCTTGTGGAGGAAGGACTTAGCCTGGGAAATGTTTAACAAATGTGCATGGAATTTCAAAAATACTGTACTGTAAACACAAGTATTACTGAGAAAAGCTTGTTTCCCATATTTTATGATGCAGCAACTCAAACAGCGCTTTCTGTGGTGTGATGCAGGGTTTTCAGGTTTCTATTTTTGTTTAAAGTTAAAGTCACCACCATTATACTGTGATTCATCTGTAGATGTCCAACTCTACAAACAATACTTTCAATTACACTATAAATGAAAAATGAATTACAGGTTCAATTACAAATCCAGGAAAGTCACCAAAAAATTTAACAACAATCTTATTATTCCAATATTGTGTTTTTAAATGAGAAAATCTTGACTGTTATCCTTTTAGAGAGGGAGAACGGTGACTAGGATGTAAAGCCACTTTATCAGCCAGTGGATGTATGTCACCATTTTTAAGCCTTTGTCCCACACACTGGTTTTTACACAAGTGAGGGACACAGTTTCCGGTGCGAACCCTCCTGACCACCCAGAACAAACAGGAGCAGTGCGCTTCCAGCCCTGTAGGGGGCAGCAGTGCGCTTCCAGCCCTGTAGGGGGCAGCAGTGCGCTTCCAGCCCTGTAGGGGGCAGCAGTGCTACATAAGCCGCCGGCAGCGTCCATGTGTGACAGAAGAAGACGCGGAGCTTCAGGATGCAACGAGACAAAACAAGCAACGCCAGTGCGGCTGAAAAGTAAGAACTAAGGCATTCAAGCGAATTCAATCCCATTTTTGTGTGTTTTACCAGCGCTCTTCGCTTCGAAATATGTTTTGTCACGGTGTAAAAGTTCTGAAATGGTGTGTTTTATCCTCTCAAGGCCCGACCGGGAGGCCGCCATAATGTCTAAATACTACGACGGAGTGGAATTCCCTTTCTGCGACGAGTTCTCCAAGTACGAAAAGATGGCGAAGATCGGACAAGGAACCTTCGGGTGAGCCTTCTGTGGGTCTGCAGTCATTCTGTTAGCTAATGTTTGTCATTCAGAGCTGCTTTCCGTCGGTGTTCTGCATCCGGTGACGAGGTGGATTGTGGGAAATTGTTTGTAGATTTGGTCCAAAAACATTATGTAGGCTGTAGTTCTGTGTTCTTCCGAACCGGAAGAAGAGAGTAAAGAGTGTTTTATGACAAACGTGTCATTTAGGAAAGCGTGATTGTGTTTTCTGAACGTTTGTTTTCTACAGGGAGGTTTTCAAAGCCAAACACAGAACGACGGGGAAGAAGGTCGCTCTGAAGAAAGTGCTGATGGAAAATGAGAAAGAAGGGGTGAGAGATCTGAGAGGGGCTGGTGTGAGGAAGGAGATGATGATGATGATGAGCGTGTGCTAAAGAAAAGTGACGTGAGACACCTGTTGGGATGACGTTACATAGTTGTTGGTTTTTACTTGTTTCACTTCACAGACGAGCTCTGTTTACTGATAAAAGATAGTGAATAAAGAGCAGTCTGTCCCTAAAACAGTGTTTATTGTATTTAAATAAGAGTTGTATCTAAACCAAATGACTGACTGGATGGAGAACAGAAACGTCTGTCTTCTAACATGGTTGGAGAACAATAAATCCTTCCTGAAGGTACCAGGAAGTTTACTTGTTGAAGCAGCTTCTGTTCTGTATTTCAGTTTCCAATCACAGCTCTGAGGGAGATTAAAATCCTGCAGCTGCTCAAACATGAGAACGTGGTCAATCTGATCGAGATCTGCAGAACCAAAGGTTTGTATGTTTTCAATGTCTGACAGAGCGGTCCGGGACACAGCAACTCACTCTTTAGAGCAACCTTTAACGTGACACACATCACTTCTTACTGTTTTCCAACAATCGGTACGTCATAAACTCTTCTCAGCGTTCCTTCTTAGTCGTTGTCTTGGCAACACTTTACATCGGTACGCCTCCACCCAACCAAAGTGTTTAACCTGACGTTGATACAGACGTTCAAAACTGAAATATAAAGTTTGAATCAGTGAACTATCCCAACAAGGAGTGAAAATGATTCTATTCTTCTTTCTCTCGTTGCTTTGCCCCGCCCTCGCAATTCCTGGCCAATGACTGAAGAGATCTTCTGCTGTGAGGTTTTGTCTGGTTTGGTTTGAATCAGAAAAGTTGGGTTGAAATTCAGCCTGAATACAGACCAAAGGCAAAGTTCAGGACTTGATCTGGACCAAATTTAGTGGACTGGGTCTGGACCGGACCTTTCCAGTCTGAACTCCCCCTGACCCTGCACTACCTCAGATGTGTAGGGGTTCATACTTTGGGTCATGGTGTGTGCCGTAATCCTGAGGTGTGTTGGTTGACGTTTCTTTGTTGTTCCTGCAACAGCTACTCAGTTCAACAGATATAAAGGCAGCATCTACCTGGTCTTTGACTTCTGTGAACACGACCTGGCCGGGCTGCTGAGCAACGCCAACGTGAAGTTCACGCTGGCGGAGATCAAGAAGGTCATGCAGATGCTCCTCAACGGGCTGTACTACATCCACAGAAACAAGGTGGGGTTCTTACTTTGGCCTCCAACTTCACTTGGACTGTAACTCTGAAATGTTCCGTTTGTTCTAAAGCAAAACGTTGTTAGTATTGAGGCTGAAAAGGTTATTTAAAAATCTTCACCCAACACATTACTAGCATTGCAAGGCCGTGGGTCAGGGTTCATACGGTCATGAAGAACCTGGAAAGGTTTTGGAAAATGTCATTTCTAGGTCCTTGAAAAGTTTGAAAGACCTTCTGGAAAAGTCAAAGAACTTTAACATTTTGAATGCAAAATAAAATGGTTTAACATTCAGTCGGTCATTGTTCTTCTGCCGTTTGTCCCTTTCGGGGTCCCGGGGCTGCTGGAGCCTATCCCGGCCACGTGTGGGCAAAGGCGGGGGGCGTCCTGGACAGGTCACCAGTCTGTGGCAGGGCCAGTTTAACATGACATCACAATTGAAATGGTGGCAGAAGTTCAGCCTCCCGCTGTGGGTGATGGGAGTTTTTGTTGCCTGTTTTTTGTCAATATTTCATACTTTTCTACGTTTTTCTCTGATTCTAGTGGATAAAGTCAATAGAAGAACAGATCATGTCTGTGGCACGGATACTCTGATGCTTTTCCACTTTGAGTCTCAGATCAGCTGCTGGTTTTCATGAACAGATGAGGTCAGAGTCCACCATCTATGGAGTTCCTGGCTTTTGTAGTAGAAACATTTGTCGACCTGTTGTTGGTGGGACGACACACAGCAGCGTAAACACAGGAACGGCTCCCCAGCTGTTGTAGTTTGTCGTGTTTTAGTGTAACAGCTTCATTATTACAGTCAGGCTGGCCTAGATGAACCCTACCTGATGAACAGACCTGATCGGCATGTCCTCCATGTTCTCAGATCCTTCACAGAGACATGAAGGCCGCCAACGTCCTCATCACCAGAGACGGAGTCCTCAAGCTGGCAGACTTTGGCTTGGCCCGGGCCTTTAGCCTGGCTAAGAACAGCCAGGGGAACCGCTACACCAACCGCGTGGTCACGCTGTGGTACAGACCTCCAGAGCTGCTGTTAGGTAAACGCCGCAAACCGCTGAGGAACGCTGGAAACGTGGAATTTAAACATTAGAATGTCGTCTTTCAGGGCTTTGTGCAAAAACGGAACATTCCTGCTGTTGTCTTGGTGATTTCACATTTATGTTGTTGGAAAGTAAATCTGCAGCAGATCAGCAAAAAAAGAAAGATGGGACCAAACGACAAGAAAAAAGCCTTCATAGTATATATTTAAGTACTTGTACACACATCACATCCAAGCATTTGTTCATCGAGGTCTATTTATTAAACATTACCGACCTTTGAACTCACGATATTCCCATTGTAAAAAACCACCCAGATCCAGGAAGTCTTCTGGTTCATCTGGGAAACGACAAAAGAATATTTAAAAACGGAGCAACGATGTCCGGCTTTACCACCTTCCCTGCTGCTACCAGCCCGTCGCACTGGGACAGACAGCAGCGTCTTTGTCCCGCCACGGCGCCAGGACAACAAGCCTTCAAACTGGGTCACGGCGGTACCGCTGAACGCCACTGTACACGCGTGTGCCGGACCATGGCAGGGATCCGTGTGGATCGGGGATCAGAAATAAAAGCCGTGTTTGGACACGGCTCAGTGTTTCAGGATGTCTGGTAGAAATCCAGCGTTGCAGTCTAGAAAACAGATCCGGGTCAACGACACCAAGAGGTCCGGTTATTCATCCGGTTATCCGTGACACATGTTGGAGCCTAAAGCTTCCTGTGCGTTTATGGACCGGTAACCATCTTGTGCTGTATCACTGTGAAGCAGTACTATGGAGAGTGTTTAGTAGTAATATTATGCGTGGTGACGACGCGACTCCAGTCGTTCATTTGTGAAATGATTTTTTTTAAAAAGTGACGTGACTGGATTCAGGGTTTGGGGCCAGAATGGAGGATTGACTGAGCTGGGAGTGAAGAAACAAGAGAACCAAAAGGTTTTAACGGACACTTTCTGCTTCAGTACTTCAGACGTAGATCGGTTTCTACATTTGAACTTGTTACAAGAAGAACCAGACCTAATAGAAATGTCGTCTTCCAGACATGAGGAGTGTCTGTCACTGATCATGTAAATATATGTGCACAGCTGTAAAATTAAAAAATGCGGACTGTAAATACTTTTCACAGCTCTGGTTTGGGGCTCCTATGCGACCCAGATGCTGCATGGCCCCTTTTTGCGGCCCCGACTCCTGCAGAAACGGTTCCGGAAAACGACGCGGGTTTCAGGTTACATGGCTGAAAACGTCGTGGTCGTCAGGGAAACGGGTCTTTAGAGGCTGACGAGTCGAGAAGCAGACGGCTTCAACAGGAAACCAATCGCGTTCCTGTTCTCCTTCCCTGCAGGGGAGCGCGACTACGGCCCCCCCATCGATCTGTGGGGGGCGGGCTGCATCATGGCGGAGATGTGGACCAGAAGTCCCATCATGCAAGGCAACACGGAGCAGCACCAGCTCACCCTGATCAGCCAGCTGTGTGGCTCCATCACTGCAGAGGCGAGTGGTCTTTGGGGGCGGGGCTCTGCGTTGCAGCAGCTCGCTGTCAATCATTTCTGTTTCTCCAGGTGTGGCCCGGCGTGGACAAAAAGTATGAACTGTACCAGAAAATGGAGCTTCCCAAAGGCCAGAAGAGGAAGGTCAAGGACCGCCTCAAAGCCTACGTGAAGGACGCCTACGCCCTGGATCTCATCGACAAGCTGCTGGTTCTGGACCCGGCTCAGCGCATAGACAGCGACGACGCCCTGAACCACGACTTCTTCTGGTCCGACCCCATGCCCTCAGACCTCAAGAACATGCTGTCCACTCACAACACGTCCATGTTTGAGTACCTGGCCCCGCCCAGACGGAGGGGGCACATCCCCCAACAGCAGCCCAACCAGAACCGAAACCCGGCCACGACCAGTCAGACGGAGTTCGACCGAGTCTTTTAGCCCCACTGGACGTCTTGGACCGAGTTTGACCGGAGACTCTGCTGTGAGGCCAGTTATGATCAAACGTTCAGGTTTTATGGGATCAGGAATGAAACGGACAGAAATGCTCCTTTATCCAGAATCTGGTAGCTTTTTCAGTTGAACTGATTGTTTTCATTCAAATGTTCTTTGTAATAAAGCAACACAATCGTGAACATTTATGGAAACGTCTGAATGCAAAGCAGGAAAGTGGTTTTTACTTGTGTGAGTCGGTTAGAGAGGAAGTGACGATGAGAGCCGCAGACACTAAACCCTCTGAGCTTTTGACTTAAACGCCGTCATTGTTCCTTTGGGATGTTTAGGAGGGGGAGGAGCTACCTGGATTCATGGTTTGTGGCATGTTCTACAATTGAGCCAGAAGGAAAACTAACGTGTTTGTTTACATGTGGAAGCACGTAAACATGGAAACCCCTGAAGGTAATTGGGTCCAACGACCCGGAAAACGGTTGACTGAGCCAGACCGCAGTACAGGACCGTTGTAGGTCTGTGTATTCCCGGCTGGATTCTGATGAGACCGTTTAGCGTGACGGCATCAGAACGCGACGTCTTTATTCCATCATGGATGGACGTGTGCACGGAAGAGCAAAGCCACAAACCTGAGAGGACGGACAGAGCAGAGGCTGTTCAGTCTAAGGGCTGCTCAGCAGACCCACCGGCTGCAGGAAAAGGCTTCCTGAGTGAGGTCGGTCAGAGATCTGCTGCGGCGGCGTTGGATTCAGAGACCGGAAGAAGACGAGGGTCGACACTGGAACATCTGTTCCCAGGACGAAGGACAGAACAGGAGGTGACCACAAAACCAGAGGCGTGGCCCTGTAACAAGGACCGAATGATTCGATGATGTGGTAAAGTGATGAGCGATAAGGAGTTTGTTCCAAAACAAAGCTGTCATTTGGAATGAAAACCTTTAGTTCTGAAGGAGGATGCAGCATCAGCAGCTCACCTCTGGCATCACAGCTGAACGCCTTCAAGATGTGCAACTGAAGCTGGCAGCAGGAGAAAGCCTCAGTAACTGCTGATTGACTTTAGCACAAATATGGGCGTGGGGGTTGTTTTTACACCCCCTCCAATAATACTGGTAATGCAGATCTAGTGTGTGTCTGTCTGGGTGCAGAAGTCCTGTGAGATAAATCTTCCATCATGAATGTATGAATAGACTTCCATCCTGTAAACAGTTGTGTGCAGACTATTGGTTGATGTGTGAACTAAGTCATGCAATTTACTGAGGATATTATGTTATGACTCTGTATTATCAGCCCCCCACCCCCCACCCCTTACCCCCCCTCTAACACCCCACTCTCTCTCTCCTTTTCCGTCTAGTCCAACAAGGAATACATACAAATATGAATATTATAAATAAAGCTTAGCCTCAAATCCTAAAGGGGTTTATATAAATATACTCTGTCTGTCTGAGGATCCATGAACCCCCACTGTAACAGTCAAATCTGTCCAACAAAGAGGCCTTCAGCTGTTGGACAGGATAAGTTTCAAACAGTTTCTTTTATTGTTCATTTGTTTTAAATGAATGATTTACTGAAAGCCTTTTTGGGTCACTGGTGTTTCTTCTGCTCCAGCTTGTGTCTGTATGTTTGTATGAATGCTGCTGCTGGAGTCCTGACCAGAACCAGGAAGTATGATCACATTAGTCCTGTGCTCAGGTCTTTGCACTGGCTCCCTGTACCTCAAAGAATAGACTTCAAAGCAGCTCTGCTTGTGTACAAGTCTCTCCATGGCCGAGCACCAAAGTACATCTCTGACATGTTAGTGCCATATGAACCATCTCGTACTCTGAGGACCTCAGGGGCCGGCCTCCTGTTGATTCCCAGAGTCAGAACTAAAAAGGGGAATCAGCGTTTCAATATTCTGCAGCTAAAATCTGGAACAGCCTCCCTGAAGTCGTAAGACAGGCGTCTTCTGTGTTCATGTTCAAATCTAGACTTAAAACATTTCTGTTTAGCCGTTTATATGACTGAAAGGTCCTATCTGCACTTTTCTTTCCTTTCCTTCCTTTCTTTTTAAATCAATTTTCAATTTTTTTTTTTTTTTTAAAGTACATTTTACGTTGATTATTTCTATGATGTATTGTGATTTTAATGCATTTTTCTGTTTTGTGAAGCACCTTGAATTACTTTGTGTACAAATTGTGCTATACAAATAAACTTGCCTTGCCTATGTTTATGTCTTTAGGTTAGTTTGCATGTATCTGCTTTAAGTGGCATTCATGTTATTTGAAAAGTTGTGGTTTGTAGTAAATATTCTCCTTTATAGTTGCCGTCCAGATTTGGTTTTTGTGCAGTGCATACATGTGCACGTTCCTCCACACATGTATGCTGCGTGTTCATAACCATCAAACCACCACAGGCCGGTTCTGCTCCGATGATGGATTACCGTTTTGGTTCCAAAGCTCCTCCACTGTCACGTCTGGGAAGGGGGTGCATGTGTGGCGACAGGATGACAACAACTAGCAGCCATTCTGAAGGAGTCCAGCAGACAGATGGGCCTCTTAATGCTGAAGCCATCTGCACACAAACGGACAGCGAAGGAACCAGGAGATCATCAGTCCTGATGCCCGTCATCGTGTGAAGGACTCCTGAACTGTGCCAAGTCTGAGCACAGAGGCAGACCGGCGTTCTGAAGACGCTTCTTTTTATTTAGCTGCATTCAATTGTTAAATCGTTTGAAATGACCAATAAAAAGCAGACATTTGGGGGAAATGAAAGCACAGTAACATGCTGACGGTTGAACGTCCGTGGTCTGGAGCTGGAGCAGGACCAGGTCCAGATCCTGAAGACAGCCTTGGATGACAAAACAGCTGCAGGTAAACCTACAGTCAGGACCATAAATATTTGGACAGAGACACATTCTGTCTGATTTAGTTTCTGTACATTACCACAGTGAATTTGAAATAAAACAACTCAGATGCCATTGAAGTGCAGACTTTCTGCTTTTATTCCATGGGTTGAACAAAAAGATTGCAGAAAAATGTGAAAAACTAAAACATTTTTAAACACAGTCCCTTCATTTCATGGGCTGGTAAGTAATTGGACAAATTAAATAAGTGCAAACCAAATGGTCATTCCTAATATTTGGTTGAAAAGCCTTTGTTGTCAATGACAGCCTGAAGTCTTGAACTCATGGACATCACCAGATGCTGGTTTTCTCCTTCTGAATGCTCTGCCAGGCCTTTACTGCAGCGGCAAACAGTTGCTGTTTGTTGGTGGGCCTTTCTGTCTGAAGTTTAGTCTTCAACAAGTGAAATGCTGCTTAAGGGTTCAGATCAGGTGACTGACTTGGCCATTCAAGAATATTCCACTTCTTTGCTTTAATAAACTCCTGAGTTGCTTTGGCTGGATGTTTTGGGTCGTTGTCCATCTGTATTATGAAACGCCGTCCAATCAGTTTGGCTGCATTCACCTGGATCTGCGCAGACAGGGCTGCATTCACCTGAATCTGCGCAGACAGGGCTGCATTCACCTGGATCTGCACAGACAGTCTGTCTCTGAACACCTCAGAATTCATTAGGCTTCTGTCCTCTGTCACGTCATCAATAAACACTAGTGTCCCAGTGCCACTAGCAGCCATGCACGCCCAGACCATCACATTGCCTCCACCGTGTTTTACTGATGATGTAGTGTGCTTTGGATCAGGAGCTTCTCCACGCCTTCTCCATACTTTTCTCTTGCCGTCATTCTGGTAGAAGCTGATTTTGGTTTCATCTGTCCAAAAAATTGACACAAGGCAGAACACAGGACTGGACTCAGATGCAGAGTTTTGGATCGTTTTAATTTCTTAGACCTTTATAAACTAGGCTTGGCTTGTCAAGGAGAAAACAAGACAATCAGGCACAGGACACAGGGAAACTCTGGCTATAAATACATGAGGAGGGGAAGCACAGGTGGAAACGATCGGGGATGATGAGGCAGGATCAGCTGTGGGGAAACAGACAAGGGAAGGGAGAGGAAGGACTGAAACGAGAGGCGAGTTAAACCTACAAAATAAAACAGGAAGTTAAACACGAGACAACACCAGAGACTGACAGGAACTTGACAAGACATGACAGAACCCCCCCCTTAAGGACCGACTCCTGACGGTCCAGGAGCCCCGGACCTGAAGAAGTCCGTCACGAGAGACCTGTCCACAATGAAGCGTTCCGGGATCCACTGCCGCTCCTCCGGACCGTAACCCTCCCAGTCCACCAGAAACTGGCGACCCCGGCCCCTCTTCCTGACGGCCAGTATTTTCCGGACTGTGTACACCGGACCACCTCCCACCATTCTGGGCGGAGGAGGAGGCTCCGCGGGAGGCACCAGGGAACTGTCCACCACCGGCTTGATGTTGCTAACGTGGAACGTGGGATGGACTCTGAGGGACCGGGGCAGACGAAGACGAACCGCAGCAGGATTGATGACCTTGGTGATGGGAAATGGCCCCACAAACCGCGGGGCCAGTTTCCTACTCGGGATGTGTAGATTAAGATTCTTGGCCGAGAGCCAGACCTTCTGTCCGGGATGGTAATCTGGAGCGGGACGCCTGCGGCGGTCAGCAGCCGTCTTGACCCTGTCCCGTTGTCGTTCCAGGACTTGTCGAGCGGCAGCCCAGATGGGAAGGCAGCGGCGGACCAGGGCGTGGACCGACGGAACCGAAACCTCAGATTCCTGCGCCGCAAACAGAGGAGGTTCGTAGCCGAAGACGCACTTGAAGGGCGAGAAGCCTGTAGCCGAGGTGGGTAAGGTGTTGTGAGCGTACTCCACCCAGACCAGATGCCTGCTCCATGTCGAGGGATTCTGGGAGACCAAGCACCGGAGGCCGGTTTCCAGCTGTTGGTTGAGGCGTTCAGTCTGGCCATTGGACTCCGGATGGTAACCTGAGGTCAGGCTGGCCGTAGCGCCGATGAGCAGACAGAACTCCCTCCAGAACCGGGACACGAACTGCGGACCCCGGTCCGATACAATGTCCTTGGGGAAACCATGGTACCTCACGATCTGGTTCAGGAAAATGTCAGCTGTGGCCCTGGCCGAAGGCAGTCTAGGCAGGGCGATGAACCTGACCATTTTTGAGAACCGGTCCACAACCGTCAAAACAGTGTTGTGACCACGTGAGAGGGGAAGCCCTGTGACAAAGTCCATGGAGACCTCCGCCCACGGTCTGGAAGGGATGGGAAGAGGCTGTAGGAGTCCCATGCGTCGTCCGGTGGATGACTTGTTCCGGGCACAGACTGAACAAGCGGAAACGTACTCCCGGACCTCCTGCTCCATGCATGGCCACCAGAATCTCCGGGAGATGGCGTGCATAGTCCGCCGCACTCCCGGATGACAGGAAAGCAGTGAGGCGTGGGCCCAGTGAATCACCCTTGAGCGTAGGTTTGGAGGAACGAACAGGCGATTCCTCGGGCACCCACTGGGCGTCAGCACCCCACCGTTAGCCTGCCTTACCTCTGATTCTATCTGCCAAGACACTGCTCCAACCACACAAGTCAGCGGAAGGAGAGGTTCCGGTTCTTTGGCAACAGGCGCGGGGTCGAATCGGCGAGACAGGGCATCCGGCTTGACGTTCTTGGACCCCGGCCTGTAAGAGAGGGTAAAAGAAAAGCGGTCAAAGAACAGTCGCCAACGGGCCTGGCGAGCGTTAAGTCTCTTAGCGTTCCGGATATACTCAAGATTTTTATGGTCCGTTCAGACGATGAAGGGGTGCTGGGCCCCCTCCAACCAATGCCGCCACTCCTCCAGAGCCACCTTGACCGCCAGCAACTCCCGGTTGCCGATATCATAATTGCGTTCCGCTGATGAGAGACGGCGAGACAGGAACGCACAGGGGTGCATCTTCCCATCCTGTTCAGACCGTTGGGACAGGACGGCTCCGATCCCCTCATTGGACGCATCCACCTCCACCACGAACTGCCGGTGTGGGTCAGGCAGGGTAAGCAGCGGAGCCGATGTGAAGCGGCGTTTCAGAGCTCGGAAGGCGGCCTCGGCCGCCGGTGTCCATTGGAACTGCATACGTGGAGACGTGAGGGCATGGAGGGGCGCAGCAATGGAGCTGAAGCCCCGGATAAAGCGTTGATAAAAGTTCGCAAACCCCAGAAACTGCTGAAGTTTCTTACGGCTGTCAGGAGACGGCCAGTCCATCACGGCGCTGACCTTGGCAGGATCCATCTCCACTGTTCCTGCAGACACTATGAACCCTAGAAAGGCGACGGTGGAGACATGGAACATGGAGAGATGATTCTCCAGTAGCCGCTGAAGAACCGCAGAGACATGGGAGACGTGAGAGTCTAGGTCGGGGGAGTAAATAAGGATGTCGTCTAAATAGACGTACACGAATCGGTCCAAGAAGTCTCTGAGTACGTCATTTATCATGGCCTGGAACACGGCGGGAGCGTTGGTGAGCCCAAAAGGCATGACCCGGTATTCATAATGTCCTCTGGGTGTATTGAAACCGGTCTTCCACTCGTCTCCTTCCCTGATCCTGACCAGATGATAGGCGTTACGGAGATCTAGTTTGGTAAACACCTTGGCCTGCTGGAGCTGGTCAAAAACAGAGGACATAAGTGGCAACGGATATCTGTTTTTAATTGTTATATTATTGAGATGCAGCAGCGGACCCTCAGGGATCCGGTTGTCTGTGCGGATGGCCAGACCGATCAGGGAGTCCAGACCCGGAGGTAAGTCCAAAGGTATGAGCTGCTCCTGGATGCGCGGAGCCAAACCCTTGAGGAATACGTCATACAGCGCCACCGAGTTCCACCCGCTCTCGGCCGCTAAGGTGCGAAATCGAATGGCGTAATCACAGACAGAGTCCCCACCTTGGCGTATGCTGGTCAGCTCCCGCGCTTTGTCCCGGCTGGTAGACACCGGATCGAACGTGGTCTGAAGAGCCTCCTGGAATGCAATGAGAGACGAACAGAGCGGAGAGTCGCGAGCCCACTCTGCCATGGCCCAAGCACGGGCCCTCCCCGATAAATGGGAGATCATGAAGGCGATCCGAGCTCTGTCTGACACAAAGGCATGGGGGGAATGTTCAAAATGAATGGAACAGTCTGTCAGAAAGAGCTTACATAGTCCCTGCTTCCCCGAGTAACGATCGGGGGGGGGCTATCTTGATTTCCTGAGTCCAGGCAGGCATGGTGGGAGAGGGAGGAACAGGGATGGATGCAGAAGCACCCGGAGGCGTGGTGACCCAGGACGGACCCTGGCGGAGATCCTGAACATGGGTGGAGACCTGCACCATGTGAGATGCCAGGGCCTTCTGGAAGTCCTCCTGCTGAGAAAGGCGGGCTTCCAGGCGTTGCAGAACTGAAGTTAAATCGCTGCGCTCTGCTGAGTCCATTCTGGCCTGATTGTACTGACACAAGGCAGAACACAGGACTGGACTCAGATGCAGAGTTTTGGATCGTTTTAATTTCTTAGACCTTGATAAACTAGGCTTGGCTTGTCAAGGAGAAAACAAGACAATCAGGCACAGGACACAGGGAAACTCTGGCTATAAATACATGAGGAGGGGAAGCACAGGTGGAAACGATCGGGGATGATGAGGCAGGATCAGCTGTGGGGAAACAGACAAGGGAAGGGAGAGGAAGGACTGAAACGAGAGGTGAGTTAAACCTACAAAATAAAACAGGAAGTTAAACACGAGACAACAACAGAGACTGACAGGAACTTGACAAGACATGACAAAAATGTTTTTCCAAAACTGTGCTGGCTTTTTTAGATGCTTTTTAGCAAAGTCCAGTCTAGCCTTCCTATTCTTGAGGCTTCTGAGTGGCTTGCATCTTGCAGTGTTCCCTCTGGATCTACTTTCATGCAGTCTTCTTTTGATGGTAGACTTGGATATTGATACACCTACCTCCTGGAGAGTGTTGTTCACTTGGTTGGCTGTTGTGAACGGGTTCCTCGTCACCATGGAAATGATTCTGCCATCATCCACCACTGTTGTCTTCCGTAGACGTTCAGGTCTTTTGGTGTTGCTGAGTTCACCAGAGCTTTCTTTCTTTCTCAGGATGGACCACACTGTTGATGTTGCCACTCCTAATACTGTAGCAGTTTCTGGTTTCATGTTTTTTCTGTTTGCTCTGCTTAATGATGGCTTCTTTCACCTGCATGGAGAGCTCCTTTGACCGCATGTTGTCTGTTCACAGCAAAATCTTCAAAATGCAGCACAAGTCCTCTAATCAACTCCTTTTATCTGCTTCACCTATAATGACATAACAAGTGAATTGCCCACACCTGCCCATGCAATAGCATGGAGGTCAATTGTCCAATTACTTACCAGCCCATGAAATGAAGGTACTGTGTTTAAAAAATGCTTTAGTTTTTCACATTTTTCTGCAATCTTTTTGTTCAACCCATGGAATAAAAGCTGAAAGTCTGCACTTCAATGGCATCTGAGTTGTTTTATTTCAAATTCACTGTGGTAATGTACAGAAACTAAATTAGAAAGAATGTGTCTCTGTCCAAATATTTATGGTCCTGACTGTTTGTATATGAGGTTTGTGGGTTTCTGCATGAAAGTAATACCACAGTAATACCACACGGACAAATGTTTTTATTTTTGTTGGATAAAACTGCTGCCGTCGCTGGGAGACCCGGACCTGTGCAGCAGCTGCTCCTCATCGTGGGAGACTCTGTCCGGGTTGGCGGGTACCACATGCTGTTGTTCTCAGGAGCGGTCGTCAAACATTAAAAACTCTGCCCTCTACTGTCTGGTAAACTCCCCTCTGCGGAGACGTTCATCCCACATGCAGGCACCAACAGCCTGAAACTGCAGCAATCAGACTGGAAATGAACATCATCATTCTGATTCACAGCATCCAGCAGTGAAACAGAAACTGGATCACTTCCGGACCACGACCTGCACCCCGTAATGGAGACATCGTGTTCTCACACGTCCGCCAGCTTCACATCTGGTTAAAAACATGTCGTCATTCCATACATTGATAATTTCACGACCTTTTACAACAGACCATACCTCTTTAAAACAGACAGTTTCATCCTGACTATAGTGGTTCCGTCTTCTCAGCCTGAACTTTGATCTCACCTTTCAAAACCATTCCCAGCTGACGGTTGCCTTCATGTAATGCTGCATTTGAGGACTTTGCAGACCACTTCATGGGTCAAATCAATGCAATAAGATCTAACATTTCATCTGTGTAATACACTGGTTTTACCAGATCACCAGCATTGTTTTTACCAGAAGAAACACTGGGGAGTTTTGTTCTGGTTTATGCGGAGATGCTTGGTCGAGTTCTATCCCAGGTAAACGCTACAACCTGCCCTACATGAGTAAATAACCAAAACACTTTAGAAACATATCAGTTTTAGGACCAACCACAGAACAGAGACGGCTCTTTTAATGATCGTTAATGATCTTGGATGAAATTCTGACTCTCAGAAACTTTCTGTTCAGGGGCTGCTGGACCTTAGAGCCGCCTGTAAAACAGTAGATCACCAGTTTAGGAGTGGGGTTGGCCTCTCAGGAACTGCTCTTAAATGGTTTCATTCTTATCTCACAGCTTGAATCTTTTATGTAAGTATGGATACATGCTCCTCAAGGATCCATGAAATAAGTTGTGGTGTTCTCCAAGGGTCGATTATGGGTCCAATACTTTTTAACTTGTACATGTTGCCTCTTGGTGATGTCATCAGGAGAGACAGCGTTGACTTTCACAGCTATGCTGATGACACACAGCTTTACATCGCTGTGTCTCCTGATGACCTTGAACCTATAAACACTCTTTTAAACTGTATTTTTGATATAAAGTCATGTATGGCAGAAAACTTCCTACAGCTTAACCAGAACAAAACTGAAGTTTTAATCATCGGTTCTGAAGACAAGAGAGAGATGATTTTACAACATCTTCATTATTTTAAACCCTCTCAATGTGTGAGAAACCTGGCTGTACTTTTTGACTCTGAGCTGAATTTCATTCCTCACATCAGAAACATTGTGAAAACAGGATTTCATCAACCTAAAAACCAGAGTCCGCTTGTTCCTCTCTCTTGCCAGCACAGAGGTGCTAATGCCTTTATTTATAGTCCTTTAGATTATTGTAATGCCCTGCTCGTTGGTTAATCCAGAAAATCTCTTTCAAACTTACAACTTTTACAAAACTCGGCGGCACGAGTTCCGACGAGAACCAGGGGGCAGGAACACATTACACCGGTTTTAAAATCGCTGCATTGGCTCCCTATGTGCTTCAGGATTGATTATAAAATTCTCTTAAGGGTTTTTATGGTCTTGGGTTTTCATATTTAACCAATCTACTTTTAAACTATGAACCCTCTGGGACCCAGAGGTCCTCCGGTGCTGGACTTCCTGTTGTCCCTAAGGTGAGGACCAAAACTCACGGTGGGCCTCGTTCCACCATCATGGTTCTAGCCTGTGGAACAGCCTGCCGGAGAACCTCAGGGCCACAGAGACCGTAGAGGTTTTTAAGAAGAGGCTCAAGACCAATTTTATTTTCTCAATTTTATGTTTTTATATTAATCTCATTCCATTCCATGAAAAACAAAGCATATTTGTATAAATGGTTTGATTTGATTTGATTACTGAGGCATTTTCTGCCTGCTGGACTGTTGGAGCCTAAACTTTCCTGAAGAAGAATGTTCACATTTATATAAACATATGTTTATTAAAGTTTTAAAAAAAAAACAACATACATTTGAACAACCACTGAGATGAAAAAACAAACAGGAAGAAAACAATCAAAAAAGACAAAAAAAAAACAGACACACAAAAACCAGGGCAAGAAATGAGAGTCTATAAAGGAAACTTAACATTACACTGCAATTTGAAAAAATCCTTTCCAAGCAATAAAGAAAAATAAAAAAAATAAAAAGTGGCACAATTAACTCTGTTGTGGGCGGGTTGTATCTTTTTTATACTTGGTTAAATGATCCAAAAAAGGCTGCCACACATCAAAAAATACTTTTAGCTTATTTTCCAGAACATATCGGATCCTTTCCATGTGCAGAACACTGGTGAGTTCAGAAAGCCACATCTTAAATAGAGGCACAGTGTCAGATTTCCATAATGTCAATATCATTTTTTTTGCAATCACCATTCCATAAACAACTGCTATTTGTTCAGAGGAGTTAAAGCACAGAAGAGATGAACTATTTCCCAACAGAGCTAATTTTGGATCAGGTACCAAGGTGCGTTTGTATAAATGATAGATAGATAGATAGATAGATAGATAGATAGATAGATAGATAGATAGATAGATAGATAGATAGATAGATAGATAGATAGATAGATAGATAGATAGATAGATAGATAGATAGATAGATAGATAGATAGATAGATAGATAGATAGATAGATAGATAGATAGATAGATAGATAGATAGATAGATAGATAGATAGATAGATAGATAGATAGATAGATAGATAGATAGATAGATAGATAGATAGATAGATAGATAGATAGATAGATAGATGACTTTATTAATCCCACAATGGGGAAATTTCATTTCTGTGGCAGCAACACAACATTCAGAAATAATCTATATAATATAACATCAATAAAGGACATCACAAATGACATTTATATTAGATAATTAAAAATATTACTAAAATTATTATGAAAAATTATTATCAAAAATGAGATTCTTATTAAATAAAGAAATAAATATTAAATAAATACAGCTGCAAAAGTGTAAAAAACATGCGGTCTGCAAAACATGTAAACTGTAAAAAAACATTACAAATTTTTTCAAAATACAGAAATAACTAATGAAGATCACACCAAGAACAAAAACAAACAACTGTTCAGGAACAAAAATCAATTTAAAATTGAAAAACAACAACTACAACAAAAGTACCGTAAATTCCGGACTACAAAGCGCACCCGATTACAAGCTGCACCCACCCATATTCACGTGTTTGACTGCTTTTATACATACACAAGCCGCGTCAGAGTCCAAGCCGCGCATGTGTTAGGCGATATTGTCATCCTGACAGATCACGCCCAGCATCCCAGAGTGAGTGCAATTTATTAGCACATTGTGGGTGGTGCCAGTTTTGCCTCTGGCTCATGTATTTGAGTGTATCGACATCTGTCAAACAGCATGGACCTCTATTCTGTTCACAAGTTCCTCAGTTATGGTGTTTTTATTTCATTTTTTTTTACTTATTGACAATCTAGGTATCTAACATAAAATTACAAACAGTAACCATATAATCAACATTACATCCCTCAGTTATGATGAGGAAATTTACATCCGCGATTCCACATTTCCCATGAGTCTTAGGGGCTAAAGGCGGGGCCAACGCCCGGCTCGCCATACTGTTGTACGTGTTTAAGAATGAGCAAGTAGCAGCAGTGCATGGAGGGGTGAACGGGTACAGCTCTCCTTCCGCTTGTGTCGCAGCAGTGTTATGGGAGTAACAGGGCTGGTTAGAAAACACAACGGTAAAATAAAGCAGCGGCGACTGAAAAGCGCGCGCCTCAGCGCGGCGCGTGCGTCAGAATTCAGAAGCCTCTGCACTCCGCGGACGCCTCTGCGCTCCGCTCCCGCCCCGCGCGCTCCTTGTCTCCCCTTCCTATCTACTCCGACACCTCTGGCCAGGGCAGCTTCAAGGAGGAGCACTTCGTCCCCGTTGCGCCGGTGGACGGAGCAAATCGTGTCTGTGCAGAGCAATCGGACTTAAAACTGTACGTTTTGTGTATGAGGGGCGGATGCGTTGTTTCGTGTGGGAGCCATCAGACTGCCATCGGCCCCGCAGCTCAATCAGCAGGAGAAGATGTCTCCAGCTCACACGGAGGCTGTGAGTTTTTCAAAGCAAAATTCCGCTTTTACGGTTTCCTTAGAAACCGTAAATGGAGTGTAAATTCACTCCATGCGCTGTTCTCTCCGTCACGCAGCAAACCGGCTTTTCCAAACCCGTTGGTGACGGTGGACTTTTTTACGCTGCTTTTAACGATTGCTTTTAACTTGAAAGCTTCATCATAATGTAGCGGCGATCACGTGCTAATGGCCCCAAAGGATTCTGGGATGCGGCCGGGCATGCGTGTTTCGTTTTGTTGAACCATGACTGAAGTGTCTAAGACCTGAAGTCAAGACCATGCTGTTTGGCTGCTAAGAGGTGTGTTGAAGAAAAATGCCTTGTGCTTGATGTTAGACAGAGAATTCAAACTATTCACTGAGTTCGAAAGTACGTACATGGCGGCCGCCAATTAAATCCTTAAATTAGCCACGTCACTGAATAAGCCGCAAGGCTGTAAGCGCAGGAAAAAAGTAGCGGCTCGTAGTCTGGAAATTACGGTAAATGAATCAATGACTAAACAGAAAAACACCCCTGGGACCGTGGAGTGTCACTTTGACACGGTGTTGTACAGTCTGATGGCTGTGGGGAGGAATGACCTGCGGTAGCGCTCCTTCTTACACTGAGGGTGCAACAGTCTTGTGCTGAAGGAGCTGGTCAGCGCCTCTACAGTTTGGTGCAGGGGGTGGGAGGGGTTATCCATGATGGATGTCAGCTTAGCTAACATCCTCCTGTCCGCCACCTCCTCGATGGACTCAAGTGTGCAGCCCAGGACAGAGCCGGCCCTCCTAACCAGTTTGTTAAGCCTCTTCAAGTCTCTGCCTGCACTGCCCCCCGCCCAGCACACAACTCCATAAAGGACCACTGAGGCCACCACAGTGTCGTAAAAGGTCCTCAGCAGCTGTCTGCACACGCCAAAGGACCTCAGTCTCCTCAGCAGGTGAAGGCGACTCTGGCCCTTCCTGTACAGAGCATCCGTGTTGTTGGACCAGTCCAGTCTGTTGTTCAGGTGAACACCCAGATATTTAAATGTGTCCACGACCTCAATGTCTGAACCCTGGATGTTCACCGGTGACTGTGATGGTGAGGACCTCCTGAAGTCCAGTATCAGCTCCTTTGTCTTGCTGGTGTTAAGCAGCAGGTGGTTAATTTCACACCAGCTAACAAAGTCAGTGATGACCCCCCTGTACTCCTGCTCATCCCCCCCTGATACACAGCCCACAATGGCACTGTTATCTGAGAACTTCTGCAGATGACAGTGGTGGGAGTCGTAGGTGAAGTCTGATGTGTACAGGGTAAACAGGAATGGGGAGAGCACAGTCCCTTGAGGTGCCCCCGTGCTGCAGACCACCACATCAGACACACAGTCACGCAGCCTCACAAACTGTGGCCTGTCTGTGAGGTAGTTGATGGTCCAAGCAACCAGATGTTGGTCCACACCTGCAACCTCCAGCTTCCTCCTCAGCAGTGATGGCTGAATTGTGTTGAAAGCACTGGAGAAATCAAAAAACACGACTCTCACAGGGCTCCCAGGGGCCTCCAGGTGAGACAGGGCCCGATGCTGCAGGTAGATGATGGCGTCATCCACCCCGATGCCTGGTCGATATGCAAACTGCAGCGGGTCCAGTGCTGAGCTCACCTGAGTGTGGAGATGGCTGAGGATGATCCTCTCCATAGCCTTCATCAGGTGGGAAGTCAAGGCGACAGGTCTGAAGTGGTTCGGTTCCGTAGGACGAGGTACCTTTGGAACCGGAACCAGGCAGGAAGTCCTCCAGAGGACTGGTACCTTCTCCAGTCTGAGGCTCATATTAAACATGAACAGCCCCCCCTCACAGAGCTGGTCTGCACACTCCCTGAGGAGCCTGGAGGTGATGCTGTCAGGGCCTGTTGCCTTCCTGGCCTTTGTTCTCCTTAACTCCATCCTAACCTGATTCAGGGTGAGGCAGAGGGGGGTTGGAGGATGGGTGGGCGGTGGCTGGTCTGGTGCTGTGAGTCGTTGGGGGGGTCCCTTTGCTTCTGTTGGAAGAAGGGCAGAGTGGACTGTTTGGTGCTGAGGTGGTAACAGCTGCAGCTGGGAGGAGACGCCTGAGCTGGAAAGGTGTGAAGGGGGGGCCGTGTGGGTGGAGACTGGGGGCTGGGCAGAATCAAATCTGTTAAAGAACAGGTTCAGTTCATTTATCCAGGCTTGGTCACCTGTGACCTGGCGACCATTTCCAGCCTCAGCGTGGCCTGAGATGCGTTTCAGACCCCTCCACACATCACGGATGTTGTTCTGTTCCAGGCGCTGCTCCAGCTTCTTCCTGTAGCGTCTTTGCACTTCCTGATCTTATATTTCAGGTCCCTCTGTACTCTGCGTAGCTCCTCCTTGTCCCCAGAGAGAAAAGCACTCTTCTTCTCATTTAGGAGGGTCTTCAGCTCAGGAGTGACCCAGGGCTTGTTGTTGGAAAAACACTGCACTGATTTTGTTTGCACTGTGTTTTCCACACAAAAATTGACATAGTCCGTGATGCAGTCAGTGAGACTGTCAATGCCCCCCCCCGGTGTGGACTGCAGAGAACGTCCCAGTCTGTGGTGCTAAAACAGTCCCTTAGTCGCTCTGTTACCTCCTCAGTCCAGATCTTCACCGTTTTAATCTGTGGTTTCTGCTGTTTCACCACTGGAGTGTACGCAGAGGAGAGATGGACCAGGTTGTGATCAGAGCATCCTAAAGGGGGGAGGGGGGCAGAAGCATATGCATTCTTGATGTTAGCATAGAAAAGGTCCAGAGTTTTCTGTCCCTCGTATGACAGTTCACATACTGGGTGAAGTTGGACAGGGTGGCGGAGAGGGGGGTGCATGCATGGTTAAAGTCCCCAGAAATCAGGATCAGGGCCTGCGGGTGTTGTGTCTGCAGCTGGGATACGGTGCTGTGCACGCGCTCACAAGCGACAGCAGCGTCAGCTGACGGAGGGACGTTAACAGTCACCACCAGCACATGGAGAACTCCCATGGAAGGTAGTACGGCCGAACGCTGACTGCCACCAGTTCAATGTCCTTGCTGCAGTGCTGTTCTTTCACAGTGATGTGGTTCGGGTTACACCATCTGTCATTCACGAACACAGCCAGACCACCGCCTTTCTTCTTTCCGCTCTGCGCCGCGCTCCGGTCCGCCCGCACCAACGTGAATCCAGTAACTGAGACCACGGAGTTTGTCATGTCCTGGTTGAGCCACGTCTCGGTGAAACACAGCAGGCTGCTCTCACGGTACACCCGCTGCAGACGCATGAGCGCTGTTAACTCGTCCAGCTTGTTAGAGAGCGCGCGGACGTTTCCCATAGCAACGGATGGTAAACATGGCTTGTACCTCCGTCTTCTCTCCCGGCGTTTAACTCCAGCTCTGCAGCCTCGTCGTTTCCTCCGTATTTCAGCTGGAACATCTGGCTTTGCAGCGAGGAGAATCTCAACTCGTCCAAGAGCTAACAGCTGATCTCGAGTGTAAACAATGGAGCTGCATCCTAACGGATCCCCCGAGGCCGGTTCAAAAAGTTGAGAAAAAATAAAAAAACAAAAAGCAAAAGTAATGATGTTCCTGTCCTTTGTCGTTGAACTTCGTAATAGTTGTTGAAAAATACAAAAAACACAAATAAGGTGGAAGAAAATATTAAAAAACGCAAAGTAAGGAACACAAAAAGGTAGAGCTGCCCAGATAAGCTGCCACACACGCGGCGCCATGGTAACTATATAAATCTGAGAACCAGTGAAACATCTCCTGCCAAAAGTGGTGCAGTTTAGGACAGGTCCAGAACATGTGGGTCAAAGAGTCCTCTGCAGATTTGCAGCGGTCGCATATGGGGGAAATGGTAGGAAAGCATTTGTGTAATTTAACCTTTGAGTAATGGAGCCTGTGCAACACTTTAAATTGAATTAATTGAAGTCTTGTATTTATGGAACAAGAGTGGATATTTTGCAGGCTCTTCTCCCAATGGTTGTCCCCAATCTGTAGTCCCAGTTCTTCCTCCCAAGCATTTTTCAAGAACAATGCATTACACCCCAGTTTTTCAGAAAAATTGTTTACATTCCTAGAAATTAGGTTTTTAGAGTCAGGTGGGCTCAAAAGAAGTTTATAAATGTCCTCATCTTCTGGGAGTGATTCAAAATTACGAATATTTTGTTGAACAAAGAATGTTCACATTTGATGGTTTTCTCCGTTTTAAGTCCACTCCACAGAAACATTTGCCTCTTTTCCTTCTCCCGGTATTTTGTGGTGGTGTTTTCCTGTCCAGCACCGTCTCAGCTCATAGCCAGAGGCAGCTGCATGTGGCTGATGGCGTTGGGCGTGCGGTGCAGCACACACTGAAGGGGTCCTGTCATTCAGCAGAGGCAGCCATATGTGTGCCTGCATGAGCTCTGTGCCTGCTGCAGGCTGCCTCTGCCAGAAGACATTAGGGAAGCAGCAGGGTGTCATTAAAGTGGCACAATGATTGATTAACCCTAAATCTTAGCGCTCCAAGCTGCCTTTTGTCTCGCACACAGCGGCACACACCTTTCCACCATCACGGCGACTACTCAGGTGGAGACAGAGGGAACCTCCTGCAGATGCAAGGCTGTGATTGCATTAGCAGCCTGGTGGGGAAAGGATGAGCTTGGGTTGTTCTGGAGTGAACACAGTAAGGGGGCAACGTCAGGTCATTAGTAGGACTCCATCCCCCCGGCTTCCCCCTAAGACGGATTTAAATGCAGAAGCTCTGTGCTGATCAGGAGAGCTGGGGGGAGTTGATGCCTAGTTGCTGATACTAAGAAAATACATATTGTTACTTTAAATGAAGATTTTCCACCACAAACAGAGAAAATCTGAGATAATCAGACAATCCTGTTTTCAAACAGTACTAACTATATTCAGGTCTCCTTCCAAGGACAACAGTCATCCATTAACAGAAATCAGGAGGGGATGTTTGGAGAATCAAACAGTTTCTGAACGGCCACAAAGACATTCAGGTCTTTTGGTCAAAAGTATCTAAAAATTAAGATTTTTTAGCAATTTGTGTGAACTTGTAAGCAAGGCAGAAGACAAATGAACATGCGTGTCCATCATAGTTCAGACAGTGGCATCTCTGGAAACTCTATGGCATTCAAGAAGAAAAACTGACTTTTTGTTCAAATTTTGTGTTTTTCGTGCAAATGACAAACATGCTGGTCACAATTCTGTTCATGAAAACGAGAAGATGATCTTCCAGTCAAAGTAGAAAATTCACCAAGTGTCCGTGTCACAGACATGATCTGTTTAGTTTGTGTGCTCGTCACCACATCACCGCGTTGTTCCTCCTACTTTATCCACAGACATTACAGAACAAAATGTTGTTGAAGTATTAAATATGGAAGGGTAAATTAACACACGTCTGAAGCCTGAACAGTCTGACGCGAAGAGGAGGACGGTTGCTTCCGCCAAGTGCGTTCATTTCCCATAATGCATCCCGGTTATACCATGGTCACTCACAACAATAAATATTCAACCAGTTTTTAGTCCTTTATTCTTATTTCTTCAGTTTGGATCCCTTTTTTATACATTTTATATACAATATACACCAACCAACAAAAAGCAGAGTATTTGTTTCGCAGTGAGGCTCGTTGTCACGGTAACATGGTAACACGCTTAGCCGGCTGAGTCGATGTGGACCTCGACTGCAGCGGTGAGGAAAGCGACATCTATGCTGATGATCACGATGTCTTAAATAAAGCAAAGTTCTCCTCTAACCGCTTGTTTCTGTCCAGAGGATGAAGATAAAGTTTGTTTTAAAGAAGCCAGCGCAGTGATACAGAACATTTAAGCTAGGTGACCGGAACTACTTTTTTAGGTGTGCGGTTATCACTGTGGATGATCACTTTTTAATGCACACCCAGCAGCCAATCAGAATTGAGTATTCACCTAGACCAGGGGTCGGGAACCTTTTTGGCCAAGAGAGCCATAAACGCCACATATTTTTAAATGTAATTTCCAAAGAGCCATACAATAATGTAGCGTCCTTTTCCCACACTGAGGCACGGAGACTTAACCTCTTTTAAGGTTCTTTATTCTGGTTACTGCAGACCACAACAAACGCCGTACAATTAATTCAGCAACTCCTGAATCTCTCCCGCTGAGACCAGAGCGCTTCTCCCAACTTTATATTCCCCCCCTCCCGCTGCAGCCCTCCCATTTCCCTTATTCGGCCCACAGCTGAACCCTATTGGTCCAAATTAACAACAGGCTGAGCGACAGAACTGAGGGCCAATCAGATCTCTGCTTGATGCGTTTAATGAACTCCAGAACTTTTAACGCGGCCCAACAGCCACCCAGTGCAAGTCAGTAAGCAACGATATGTTTAAAACTAAACATACAAGTGAATGTGTGCATTTGATGTAATTTCAACATTTTTAAAGTACAATAAGTCTGTGGATTCTTTTTCAATAACATCGTTATGCTATTGCTAATAAATGATGAGTATTTCTCGTGGTAGTTCTGCTGATGGTCTAGTCTGGTTGATACGTGGTGAGTTTCTGCTTCATGCAGGCGTTGAGACTTTAACGTGATCGTAGGTCTGAATGTTCTGTAGATGTCAGACAGACATGGAGCCAAACACACACTCACACGCTGCAGTGAGTGACGGACAGCAGGTTTTACGTTTTTACAATCCCTGCGCGATTCACCTGCTGCCTGTGCCCACAACTCCACCCACCACCCTGCTTTCTTCCTCACACATCCCGTCCCCGTAACTGTGCGCTCTTTCTCAGAGACGGGAGCGCGCAGTTTTAGGCACGGCAATTCACAGGTTTCCAGCTGGTACAAACTATGTGAAATAATAGATAATAGTAAACTGATAATGCTGGCACAGATTTTTTTCTCCAAGCACCGCTCTAATGAGAAAAAAAAGTATAATTAAAGATTTGTCTGCGAGCCACATGTGACCATCAAAAGAGCCATATATGGCTCGCGAGCCATAGGTTCCCGACCCCTGGTCTAGACTATGGTATAATGCCCAGTATGAACTGTTTCTTTTGTTTGTGGTGATGCAGGAAACGATTTACAGCCAGAGGTTTGTGATAAATGAGATCTGCCTGTTCTGAGCTTAGGAGGTTTGTCTTGATGTTGATGCTTCTGAGGCTGCAGATGCAGGCAGGGACCATCAACAAAGTACAAGAAGACACCAGTTTGTCAGTACCTCATCCTGAATCATCTCAAAATCATCACAATAACTCATTCATGTTAAAACAAACTCCACAGAAACCTCTGATGTCATTCCACTCTCTCTTAGAGAGAAACAGCGTGTTTGAGTAAAGCTAGTTGTAGTTCTTATCTCCTCACTTTACAACTGTTGTAGTCCTAATAAATATTACCACAAAAACAACTTTCTCAAAAAATGAAAAAAAATTCCAAAAATCACCAGAAAAACTTCTAAAAAACAAAAACATATATAAATATCCTTTACATCCACCGAGGTGTAAGTCTAGGGATGATAGCGTAACATAAGACACAGAATGGCTGATGGTTTTCATTTGACACAGGGGGGAGGGGGGGGGGGGGTTGGGCCAAAAGAATGAAATAAATAGAACAAAACACAACTTGACTATCACTATCCTAAAACAAAAATCAAGAAAACAAAAGTCTCACTGACTTATTTAGAAAAGGGAATCAAAACCCTTAAGAGGTGGAACCAACCAACCTACCTGGTGTCCTTAACAGGAGACAGGATGGGGGGGGGCTCCGGCTCTGTGGTGGTACATGTGGGGGTTGTTGTTCCTGTCTTTGTCTGGCGGGGGGGCTCGGCCGGGCTGCTGTTCTGTCTGCCCCTAGCTCTGGGGTGGGGGGGCTGAGGATTCAGTTTGATGACACAAAAAAAACCCAAAATTCTAAATGTGCAAAAACAGTGAAAATAAACAGTAGGGAACAATGAGGATGTGCAAGTGAAGGTTCACTCTAAGAAGCACACATTCATTCAACCCAACTGCTGATTGACTTTTGCACAAATATGGGCGTGGGGGTTGTTTTTACACCCCCTCTAATAATACTGGTAATGCAGATCTAGTGTGTGTCTGTCTGGGTGCAGAAGTCCTGTGAGATAAATCTTCCATCATGAATGTTTGAATAGACTTCCATCCTGTAAACAGTTGTGTGCAGACTATTGGTTGATGTGTGAACTAAGTCATGCAATTTAGCCTCAAATCCAAAAGGGGTTTATATAAATATACTCTGTCTGTCTGAGGATCCATGAACCCCCACTGTAACAGTCAAATCTGTCCAACAAAGAGGCCTTCAGCTGTTCTGTCAGCTGTTGGACTGGATGAGTTTCAAACAAAACAACAGAAGATGGCTATGAGGTGTACTCTGTCTTACCTGTCCACAAACCTCCCACTGTCTCCAGCACAAAGAGGACTGAGCTGCACTAAAGCCCTAACAAGAGAGATGTGGAGCTAGAAAGAGCTCCCCCCCCCAGTGATCTTCAGGAGCTTCTAGGAATCCTGGTGGCAGCTTCTGGTGACTGTTGGAGTATTCATCAGCTCCTCCAGGTGTCTCAGCTCAAACATCGCATGCAGAGGAACAGGAAGACAGTGGTGGACACGATGGAAAACCCTCACAGACTGTGAGATGACCACACCCACAAGGTGAGCGTCCAGCCGGTCAGCCGACCCCATCTGTGATGTTGTCGTGGGGATTGACTCACAAACAGAAAAACAAAGAGTTCATGCCGGTCAAAAGAACTACAGCCAACGTTCGCTCTGTAATGTTAGTGGATGAAGTCAGGAGGAAGAAGCAAACACGCCGTCCTTGTGATGACCAACACAAACTAAACCACACTTTGTTCTACTTTTAATTGCAGCTCATCTTCTAGTTTTCATGACCAGATGAGGTCAGAGTCCACCATGTTTGTAGTTCTTTGCTTTTGTAGTTTTCAACATATTCGAATGAAAATCACCTATATTTATTTTTAATTGAATGCAATACGTTTCCATAATATTTACCAAAAAAGATGGTAATTTTTTAAAACAACTCAGTTGTTTAAATGTGTTTGTTGAAATAATATGAGAAATCTAGTTTGCTGACGTCCGATTGACATTTCTGCAAAAGAGTTATGTTGCAGAGGTAAACGATGACATCATCTGAGAGATTAGCAGCAACAGAAGCTTTCTTTGCTTACGTTGTTTGGTAATAACATGCAGAAACACTGGAGCTCCCATGGTTTGAGGAAAAAGCATTGGCAGAATATAACATCAATCAAATGGACACAAGCGGCTGTGAAAATCACACAAAGCATGTTGTGTTGCTCCAAGGAAGAAGTAATGACAGAAGGTGGACTCCCCTGAAACCATGGTGAAGGCAATCTGTGGTTCCAAAAAGCTTCACACACAAACATGTCAACATGTACACAACTACAGCTCACACGCACATACACGTGTTTGTGTGCATGTAGATCACCAGATTAGACAGACTTAGGAGTCTAGTGGGCCTCTCTGGAAATGTTCTTAAGTGGTTTTACTCTTACCTTACAGGGCGACACGTTTATGTAAGTATGGATACGTGCTCTTCAGGAATCCATGAAATAAGTTGTGGGGTTCCCCAAGGGTCGATCTTAGGGCCAATACTGTTTAATTTATACATGTTTCCTCTTGGGAAGGTCATCAGGAGACACGGCGTTGACTTTCACAGCTATGCTGATGACACACAGCTTTACATCGCTGTGTCTCCTGATGACTTTGAACCTATAAACACTCTTTTAAACTGTATTTTTGATATAAAGTCATGTATGGCAGAAAACTTCCTACAGCTTAACCAGGACAAAACTGAAGTTCTAATCATCGGTTCTGAAGACAAGAGAGAGATGATTTTACCACATCTTCATAATTTTAAACCCTCTCAATGTGTGAGAAACCTGGGCGTCCTTTTCACTCTGAGCTGAGTTTTATTCCTCACATCAGAAACGTTGTGAAAACAGGATTTCATCAACCTAAAAGCCAGAGTCGCCCGTTCCTCTCTCTTGCCAGCACAGAGATGCTGATGCTTTTATTTTCAGTCGTTTAGATTATTGTAATGCCCTGCTCTCTGGTTTACCCAAAAAGTCAATCTCAAATCTACAACTATTGCAGAACTCTGCGGCACGAGTTCTGACGAGGACCAGAGGGCGGGAACACATTACACCGGTTTGAAAATGGCTGCATTGTCTCCCTATGTGGTTCAGGATTGATTTTAAAGTTCTTTTAATGGTTTGTAAATGTTTTTATGGTCTTGGGCCTTCTTATTTAAATGATATTATTTTAAAACATGAGCCCTCGCGGACCCTCAGGTCCTCCGGTGCTGGCCTCTTAGTTGTTCCTAAGGTGAGGACCAGGACACATGGTGAGGCTTCGTTCTGGCATCACGGTTCTCACCTGTGGAACAGTCTGCTGGAGAACCTCAGAGACTTGTAGAAGTTTGTAAGAAGAGGCTCAAGACCCACCTTTATAATTTAGCTTCTGTTGATTTTAACTGCTAATTGCTAATAGTTTTAATATAGGCTATTTCATGTATTTGATTTCATTTTATGCATCTTATTCTCAGTTTTATGTTTTCATATACATGTTATGTCTTTAATTTTAGCATCTCATGATTTTAGCCTCAGTGTTTCTTGTGGGGATCTTTTCTTCCAGGGCTGCCGGCTCGGTCGGTGGTTGTTGCTGCAGTTGTCGCCCTTGCTGGGGCAGCTGGGGTTTAACTTTGCAGCCTCACGGCTGTGAAGTGGACCCCGTTGCTGTCCCAGTCTGGGGGGGCACTGTGGTGATGTTCCGATGGCCAGGCCGGCTCCTGGTATGAAGAGATTCCCAAATACTGTTTCCTCACAGCAGAGCCAAGCCATACTTGTAAGTTTATGTGTTTATTTATTTATTTATTCAAACTTGCATAGTCAATATTCACTGTCATGGGTCATATGTTTTAATGGAGGGGAGTGGGAAGGGTGAAGGGTGGGTTGGGTTTTTACATGAATGTTGTGTGTTTTCTGTTTTTAATGTTAAAGGGCTTCAAGCTGCACAACATGCATGAAAAGCGCTATTTTATGAATACAGTTTGATTTGATTTGATTTGATTTGAAATGCACCAACAGAAAATCAAAGATGTGTCTTTTCACCGGGAAATTGGGTGACAGTTGCAGATTGTTACAGTGAGTGAGAGAGAGAGAGTGAGTGAGTGAGTGAGTGAGTGAGTGAGTGAGTGAGTGAGTGAGTGAGTGAGTGAGTGAGTGAGTGAGTGAGTGAGTGAGTGAGTAGAATAGAATAGAATAGAATAGAATAGAAGTTCGAGTGTGATGCTGTAGTATCGCGAGACCCAGCGAGACGAGTGTGGTGAGTCGACTTGGCGGCGCGTAAGCATTTGAACAAACATTTTCGATCTTGTTTCATTTTTCCGCCATATTAAAATATTTCCTGCAAACTAACACAACCTGTTAAGAGTATTAAGCTTCTGTCAGCCTGGAGGACCTGGAGAAATTCATTGACGAGTGTTTTAATACCTGCAACATGGTGAAGCCCAGAACCGCCACCACCACCCCCTCCGCCAAGCGTGAACGGCCTGAGGACTCTCCCGGGGCTGTGTCCTCTCCAGGCAGCGGAATGAGCGATATCCTGGATTCGATTGACAAAAAGCTCTCCAGCTTTGATGGCCGCCTCAATTTGCTGGAGATCCTCCATAGAGAATTTCAAGGTCTGCGGGAGTCTCTGGAATTCAGCCAGCAGCAGGTGCGGGAGCTCGCAGCGGAGAACCAGGCCCTCAGAGAGACCGTGAAGACCCTGAGCAATGACACCGCCCGTCTCTCAGAGGAGAACCGATCCATAAAGGAAACCCTCCTGGATCTTCAGTCGAGGAGCATGAGGGACAATCTAGTGGTCGCGGGGGTTCCAGAGGAGGCAGGAGAAGACCCCGAGGCCACCGTTAGATCCTTTTTACAGGTCCACCTGAAGCTCCCCAAGGAGGAGGTGCAGAAGATCTCCTTCCACAGGGTTCACCGCCTCGGAGGAAGAAGGTCCGACCACCAGCGCCCGCGTCCTATTGTGGCTAAATTCGAACATTTCAAACAGAAGGAGTTGGTGAAGGGCCGCGGACGGGAACTGAGAGGCACGCATTACAGCGTGAATGACCAGTTCCCGGCAGAAATCCTCCGTAGAAGGAAGATCCTGTTCCCGCTGAGGAGGAAGCATCTTGCTGCTGGTTCGAGAGCGATTGTGGCCGTTGACAAACTTTACGTGGACGGCCGGCTGTTCCGGGACCCGGAGATCACCCCCTGGCTGTGCTGAAGGCTTTCAGATCCGCGCTGAGAACATCTGCGTTGCCCAGAAGAAACCCGCTAAACTTACTTCAATGAATGGAAAACCGGATCATCAATAATCCACACCTCGATCGCAGGAAAACAGTCTTTTTTTCTCTTCGTCACCTCAGTCTCCACTGATGTTTCTATTGTTGTTTTGTTGTTGTTTTCGTTTTCCCTTCTATCTCTTTTTTTCTTTCCTTTACTCTCCCCCCCCTCTCTCCCCCCTCATTATATGTAAATCACCTGGAAGCAACTCATCCTCGGTAAGTATTTATTTATGCACGGAACGGGCGCGCGCACACACAAGCGCACACAGGGGCGTGCACATGCGATCCCGCACACACACGCCGACATACTGCAATCACCTCACACAGGCTCTCATAGGACGCACGCGACACGCAGCTCACATAGCCAGAAAACGTTCACGCGCACAGCGCTTCTCAATGCGGGCACGCGCACACGGACTGGTACACAAGCACTACTTAGCTTTACACCTTTTCAGTCAGAGCAGTTATGAACAGTCTTAACATCGTTAGCTGGAATGTGCGTGGACTTGGCTCTGAGCCAAAGAGACTGAAAGTGTTAAATCACCTGGATGGTCTAAAAGCAGATATAGCTCTACTGCAGGAGACCCATTTATCAAATTCTTTGGATCACCTTATGTGCTGCTTACAATTTCCAGTTATATACTCTGCCAGTTACAACTCCAAACAACGAGGAGTTGCTGTTTTAATTAATAAAAATCTTAATTTTACTCATAAGGATACAGTTACTGACCCAGAAGGCAGATTTGTAATCATTAATATATCCATTCAGAATAAGGACTTTTGCATATCCAGTATTTATGGCCCGAATGTTGACGACTCTTCCTTCTTTCACAGATTCTTCACCTCACTCTCAGTTCACTCTGACTCCACAATCATTATAGGAGGAGACGTCAACCTTGTTTTGGACCCTGAACTTGACAGACTCAGCACAGCAGCAAATCAGCGTACATGGCGATCTGCAAGTATTCTAAAGCAGTACATGAATGATCTGGGTCTCTGCGACGCGTGGCGCTCATGTCACCCAAACACTAAAGGGTTCACCTTTTTTTCTCCAGTTCACTATTCACACTCCTGTTTGGACTATTTATTAATCAGTAACTCTCTTTTAAAAAATATTCAAAGCTCCAATATCCATCCAATTATTATCAGTGATCATGCACCAGTCTCTGTAAACATTTCTAGGGAAAAATCCACACCCTCTGGTACAACCTGGAGGTTTAATACGTCTCTGTTAAAGGACCAGGAATTTCTTGAATTCTTTAAAAAAGAGTGGGCAACCTTCTTAGACTTCAACAATACTCCAGACATCCCACCGTGCGTTCTTTGGGAAACAGCAAAGGCAGTCATGAGAGGGAAAATCATTTCTTATTCAACGCACAAAAAACGCAAAGAGAAAGCAGATTTATTAGAATTAGAAAATAAAATCAAAACCCTGGAGACTGCTTATGCTGCTTCTGCACAGGAACGCATTCTGGGAGATCTGAAAAATTTAAAGCTGCAGTTAAATGACATCATTAATAAACAAACACAATTTCAAATACAAAGGCTACGACTTGAAAGATTTGAAAACTCTAATAAATCTGGCAAATTTCTGGCTAATCAGCTTAAAATTAACAGAGAAAAATCATCAATCACCTCTATTATGGACCAAACAGGAAATGTCACCCATGACCCGGTCAAAATTAATAACGCATTTGAAAACTTTTATAAAAACCTGTACACACCGCAGATCAATCCGTCAGAGCAAAGTATTGACTCATTTCTTAATAATGTAAACCTACCCAGGCTAAATGAGGATCAAATCACAAACTTAAATTCTCCGCTCTCGCCGTCTGAACTTCATGAAGCTCTGTTACTTATGCCCAATGGTAAAGCACCAGGGCCTGACGGCTTTCCTGCTGAGTTTTATAAAGAATTCTGGGAACAACTGGCACCAACATTTTATAAAACTGTCACATCTATTAATGAGAGCCAATCAATGCCACCTAACATGAACTCAGCCAACATAATTCTTCTTCTAAAACCAGACAAAGATCCCACTAGTCCTTCAAGCTATCGCCCTATTTCTCTAATCAATGCAGATGTAAAAATTATCTGCAAAGCACTAGCACAGAGAATAGAAAAAATCACTCCTCACATAATTCACTTCGACCAGACTGGATTCATCAAAGGCAGACACTCGGATGATAATGTCCGTAGACTAGTTAATATAATAGACTTTGCCACCATTAAAAACCAGGAAATGACGGTACTATCGCTGGATGCTGAAAAAGCCTTTGACAGAGTTAATTGGAAGTTCCTTATTGCTGCCCTCCAGAAGTTTGGTTTTGGAGAAGCATTCATCAATTGGATCAAAATATTATATCACAACCCCAATGCATCAGTTAGAACTAATAAACAGACTTCAAACAGGTTTTTTCTTGGAAGAGGAACCAGACAGGGCTGCCCACTCTCTCCTTCTCTTTTTGCTATATTCATTGAGCCTTTAGCTGCAGCAATAAGACAGAATGAGAGCATTATAGGAATAAAAACCAAACACAGCCATCATAAAATTAGTCTTTATGCGGATGACATATTACTGTTTTTAAGGAATTTACATTCTGTAAATGAAACAGCAATGATCATAAATGAATTCTCCTCCATATCAGACTATTCCATTAATTGGAATAAGTCTGTTTTATTACCACTCAACAGGAATATGGAACAAAGACTCACAATTCCAGTTAAAACAGGAAATATCAAATATCTGGGTATCTACTTTTCCCCCAAACTATCAGAACTGGTGCAGCTAAACCACACCCCATTACTGAAAAGCATACAGGACGATCTAACACGCTGGACCAACCTGCCTTTGTCCCTTATGGGCAAGGTAGCCACGGTTAAAATGAAAATCTTACCCAAGGTTAATTATCTCTTCTCAATGATTCCCACACAACCGCCATTAAAATGGTTCAAAACATTAGACTCATCCATATCAAGCTTTCTATGGAACAACAAACCTGCAAGAATTAGTCTAAAAACTTTAAAATCTGCAAAAAACTGTGGAGGATTAGAATTACCTAACTTCCACAAATACGTTCTTGCAAATAGATTACAATACATCTTAAAATGGTTAAAAAATAATCCAGAAACCAACTCATGGTTAGACTTGGAACAGGCGTTATGTGGAAAGATCAACCTGTCACAGCTACCATTTATTAGCCAAACAGTTAAAAAACAGGATTGTTTCAAAAGCATTAATATAAATGCCACCTTAACAGCCTGGTGGGAATTTCTCAAAATATCAAAATCATCAATTCAACCGTGCAAAATGACACCCATCTGGAACAACCCGGACATCCTTATTAACAAAAAAATGATTCACTTCCCAGCTTGGCAAGCAGGGGGCATAAAACAACTAGAGCACGTAATTATTGATAGAAGATTCATAACCCCCCAGGAACTTCAAGACAAACATGGAATAAATAACTTCTTGGAATATCAGCAACTTAAATCAAGTATTACTAAAAAGTATAAAATTAAAGACGACGATTTAAAGCTACCAGATGTAGTTACCACTCTGATTAATTTTTCAATGAATAGAACTCTCTCCAAAATATACAAACTTTTATGTAATTTAGATAACAATATTGCCCTTCCAACAAAAAAATGGGATGCAGATTTGAGCATCAGCACAGATGAAAGCTTCTGGTCAGAACTTTGTCTAAACACCTTTAAACTGACAAAAAGTCCAAATCTGCAGCTAATCCATCTCAAAACTCTTCACAGAATTTACTACACTGGACAGAGGATGTTCAAGATGGGTCTCAGTAACTCAGACATTTGCGAGCACTGTGATAATAATCTACCCGACAGCTACATGCACGCACTGTGGTTCTGCACTCCTGTCCAGGCTCTCTGGCAGCAGGTATGTGCCGATTTATCAGTCTGGCTTAAGGTTTCAATCACTGCCTCACCGTCACTTTGTGTGCTTGGTGACATGAGTGCCATCGATATAGAAGAAGGATTAGCATCTATCATTTTCATAACTCTTTGTATTGCCAAAAAAACTATTTTAATAAATTGGAAAAACAAGAAAAATATAAACATAAGTCAACACAGAAATCTGCTGTTTGATCATATCAGCTTGGAAAAAATGTCAGCCCAAAGCTCAAGTAACTTTGAAAGAATTCAGTCTCTCTGGTCTCCTGTGGTTGACTCCATGACTTAGGGGGTGGGGGGCTTGGTCGTCGCTGCTCCTTGCCCTTCTGCCGTGGTTTGGGGTGGGGGTCGGGGCTTCCGGTGCCTGGCGGGGGCGGTGGGGGGCTCCGTTGGTCGGGGGGTCGGGTCCGGTGCCTGGGTGGGGCGGGCTGGGGCGCTGCGTGGTCCTCTGGGCTTGGGTGTGGGGGTGCGTGGTGGGGGGGTGGGGTGGTGGTCTGGCTTGGCTTGGGGGGGTGGTCCCTTTGCCTGTGCTGGGGGGGGTTGGCGGGGGGCCCTGCTCGGGTGGGGGGGGCCCAGCGGCGCCGGATGGGCTGCCCATCTGCACCTGGGGCTGGGATCGGCCCTTCCCTGGCTCTGGGACGGGACGGGACAACCCTCTCGGGGCCCCCGGTCGCTCTGGGTGTCACCCGCTTCGGCTGCGGGGTCTGGGGTGGGGTGGGGTGGGGGGCTTGTCGGCCCTGTCCTGTGGGGGGGCGTTCTGGGGGGGAGGGGGGGCCCATTATTAGTACGGGTCGGGGGGGCTAGCGGGTCGGGGTCTCCGCTGAGGCAATCGGTGGTTGCCTCGGCCGGTTGGCCTCCTCGGTCCCGTCGAGGCCTGACCAGAGCTCTTCTAGGGCCGGCGTCTGGAGGTGGGGGCCTGGGCTTGCTCCGGGGGGGGGGGGCGACGCTTTCTGGCTCCTCTCTCTCTGTGTGGGGTGGGTGGTGCCGGGCCTGGGGTGCCGGCGCCTCCGGGGGTGGGCCCCTGGGCTGGGTGGCCCTGGCCCCTTTGCTGGGGGTGGGCTGGGGGACGGCTGTTTGACCACCGGGGGACAGTCTACCAGCTGTCCCCAACTTACCCCCTTCCTTATATAACCTCATATTAGGGTGAGGGGGTGGGGGGTCTAGCCTGCGATGCGCCTTGGGGGGGGCTACTTGGGAGTGGCCCCCCTCCTATGGTTGCCGTATGGAGTGGGCCCCCCCTCTTTCGGTTTTATTTGCACCTTAGACATGTAGGGTCCTTGGTAGGGGGGGTGCTTGGACATCACTGCAAGCAAGCAGCAGATGTCCTCCTGGCACCCTACCCGCCAATTTTAACCGCACCTTAGACATTTAGGGCCCCTTGGTGTGGAGGGTGAGGGGACATCACTGTGAGTAATCAGGAGATGTCCCCTTAGTGCCCTACTCGCCAATTTTAACTGCACCCCCCTTAGTACACACACCCCTCCCCCTTCAATATATACATTCAAACATAAACACACACACATGCACACAAACACCTTCTCAAACACCCATACACGCACACACATTTTACAAGGAAGGTGGGACCTGGGTCCATCTGTCCCCTACCCCTTCCCTGGTGGGGGGTACGGGCCCCTTGGCGATGGCGGCCGTGTCCCTTGGGTGCCGGCTCCCTGGGCCCGGCGGTGCTCTCTCCGCACGGTGGGGGGGTTCATATTACACCTGAGCCGGGGGTGTTCGTGTCCCTGGGGGGTGGGTCCTGGTCCTTGCCCCTGGGCGCTGGGCCCCGCCAAACTTCCAACATGGCCGAGCCTGGTCGGGCCATATTTATAACATCCCTTGTGGGCCGCCCTTTTTTCCCCGGGGTTCCCCCCTCCTGGGCGGGGGCGGCGGGCCCCTGCCTTGCTCCTACCTGGACCAACCGTGGGCCGGGTGGGTGGCTGCCTGGAGTGCGGAGCGGGTCTCCCTTGGGGGGTCCTGGCTCGTACCTGGGGTCGGGGCGGGGGGATGCCCGGAACTCCTGGGTGGTGGTGGGGTGCTCGTCTGGGGCTGTGGGCGTCCCTCTCCGGTGGGGCCCTGCGTTGGGCTCTTCCGGCGCGGCGGGGGGCTGCTTTCCTGGCTGGGCTGGGGCGGCGCTCTCTTTCCCTCTGCGCCTCCCTGCTCTCTGGCTCTGGGGGCCTCGCGGCGGTCCGGCTGGCCCTGGCCTGGGTGGCGGTCTTGGTCGCCCGGGGGGCGGTTGTTCCCTGCCTGTTCCCGTGTGGCGTTGGGGGAATTCCGGCTGCCGCTGCTGCTGCGGCGGGGGTATGGGTGTGGGGGTGGCTGGGCGCTCCTCCTCCTTCTTTTCACATTCCACCATCCATTTTAGAAGAACATAAACACTCACCTGAGCACAGGTGTTAGCTCACCTTTGCACTAATAGTTTGCATGATTGAATGAATGAAAGATTTCACACTAGTTGGTTTAAAGGCATAGGTATGCGTTCGTGAACACTATCTGTTTTGTGTGCATGTTGACATGTGGACATTTTTGCGGCTAGCAGGTGTGTTGATAATATTTGAGTGTGTGTGAACAGGCCCCGCCCTTTTTGTACTACATTTGAACCGTACCGTAACGATAAACAACCAGTAAACCTGTCTGCTCTATGCTGCTTCATGGTCTTACCCCCCTTCCCCTCCTATTATCACCCTCCTACCCCCCCTCTCTCTAACGTCCCTCTCTCTTCTTCCCCTCTTTCCTTTTCCGTCCGGTCCAACACCAAAGATTTTCAAACATGATTGAAATTAATAAATTTTGGCCTCAATTACAAAAGGGGTTTATTCAGACATACCTTTGGTTTGTCTGAAGATGAATAACCCCTCTTGTTAAAATAAAATATGTCCAACACAAGAGGCCCTCAGCTCTCATCTGTTTGCCTAGCTGTTGGACAGGACAAGTTAGAAAAAAAAAAAAAAAAAAAAAAAAAAAAAAAAAAAAAAAAAAAGAATAGAATAGAATAGAATAGAATGGCTTTATTGTCATTGTGCATAGTACAATGAGATTTAAGCATCACCATCAGTGCAAGAACAGTAAGGAAGGGAAAAGTAGTAAAGATAACATTGTAATATAATAAAATCAAACAAGCAAACAAACAGTATATACAAGTGTGCAATATAAGCTGTAAACTGTATTGGAGAGTGCCGAGATAATAGTGCAAAAATTGCGTATGAAAAAACTGTGCGTAGACATGTCAAAGTGCAGAGGTGGCAATGAGGTAGATAGATGACACTGTGGAAAGAGTAAACAGGAATATGGTTTTTTATCTGTGCATTCGGGAATTGAGGATGGTTATTGCCTTTGGAAAGAAGCTGTTTTTTAGTCTGTTCGTTTTGCTTCTGATGCCTCTGTAGCGCCTCCCAGAGGGCATCAGGTGGAACAAGTCTGAGCCGGGGTGTGAACTGTCCTCAATGATGTTCTGAGCCCTAGTGAGACAGGGCGCGGAGTAGATGTCCGTCAGGGTGGGGAGAGGGCACCCAATGATTTTCTGAGCCGTCTCTACGACTCTCTGCAGTCTCTGCAGCTGCCGAACCAAACAGTTATGCAGTCTGTGAGCAGATCTGGATGGATGATGGTAGAAGGTCAGCAGCAGGTTGGTATTCATTTTATTCTTCCTGAAGACCCTCAGGAAGTGCAGACGCTGCTGAGCCTTCTTGATGAGTGAGTGAGTGAGTGAGTGAGTGAGTGAGTGAGTGAGTGAGTGAGTGAGTGAGTGAGTGAGTGAGTGAGTGAGTGAGTGAGTGAGTGAGTGAGTGAGTGAGTGAGTGAGTGAGTTCAGGATGGTTATGGCTTTGGGGAAAAAACTTTTCTTAAGGCGGTTTGTCCTTGATCTGATGCACCTGTAGCTCTGCTAAGACAGCGGTAGTAGATGTCAGACAGGGTGGGGAGGGGGAGCCAATGATCCTCTGAGCCGCTTTGACTACCCTCTGCAGTCTCTCCTTGTCCGCCATGGTGCAGCTGCCGTACCACGTTGTAATGCAGTACGTCAGAAGGCTTTCAATGGACATACGGTAGAAGGTTGTCAGCAGGCTGGGGTCCAGGTTGTGCTTCCTGAGCACCCGCAGAAAGTGGAGTCTCTGCTGATGACCTCTGAGATGTTTTCTGTCCTGGAGATGTTGTTGGAGAATACGAATCCCAGAAACCTGAAGGTGTGGACCCTCTCCACACGCTCTTCATTGATGTAGGGGGGAGCTGGGTCGGTGCTGTGCCTCCTGAAGTCCACAGTGATTTCCTTGGTTTTCTTGGTGTTCAGAGCTAAGTTGTTGTCTGAACACCAAGCTGCCAGCTTCAGGACCCCCTCCCTGTAGGCTGCCTCGTCTCCCTTTGAAATGAGTCCGACGACTGTGGTGTCATCAGCAAACTTCACGATGAGGTTGCTGTCGTGCTGCGGACTGCAGTCGTGGGTGTAGAGGCAGTACAGGAGGGGGCTCAGCCTCACAGCCTGGGGCCGGTCAGTGAGGAAGTCCTTTATCCAGGCACATGTGAGGGGGGGCAGGCCTATAGTGTCCAGTTTCCTGATCAGTATGTCCGGGATGATTGTATTGAAGGCAGAACTATAGTCCACAAAGAGCATCCGGACATACAGCAGCTCTGCTGCTCTTCTAGGTGGCTCAGCGCAGCATGCAGGGCTAAGGCCATGGCATCCTCTGTAGACCGGTTTGTGCGGTGTGCAAACTGGAGAGCGCCACCGGACGGTAGATGTTGGGGCAGGAGATGGGAGAAATCTTTGGCACTGATATGGTTGCAGATTTCAGAAAGGAAGGTATCACTGCCTGGGCCAGGGAGAGGTTGAAGATCTGTTTGAAGATGGGTGTGAGCTGAGGTAGCCGGTACAAATCAACGAACCATTACAGATCAAGTAACCGTTATTGGGTAACGGTTTCAGATCGCGTAACCGTTACAAATCGGGTAACCATTACAGATTGAGTAGCCGTTACAGATGAGTAACTGTAGCATATTGGGTAGCCGGTACAGATTGAGTAGCCGGTACGGATTGAGTAGCCGGTACGGATCGGGTAGTGTCAGGCTTTATAGCAGGTCAGTTAAGAAAAAGATCAAAGGGATGTGCCGGCACATGCTCACTGCTTTGTGACTAGGAGTAATTTGCTGCACGTCTCGTGTTGCATTGCAGGTAAGTGAAATATTTGAATTTCTAACTTTCTTTTTAGGTATGTCATGATTGTTATGCATCACAAGCCAGAACCCCCACCAGTAGTGGGACTCAACAAAGACTGTTCAGTTTCTGTCCTGCTTCTCGATCCTACGTAACACAAACTCGATTCCTATCTGGTTCTAGCTCACCTGTGGGCGGGACTGAAGCTGACTATTTGCAAGGAAAGCCAGTTTTATCAGCTGGTCCAAAGTGATTACATTATAGCCAACTGTCTTACCCATCATCATCATCATTTTTTCCTTTTACCTGCAACATCAGACAGACATCATTGTCTGTCTTTCCGATAGGATAACCCTCATCATGTCTTCGTTTTCATACTTGTCTCTAAGGTGGAAGTCCCACAGGTTCTGACCTGTCTCCCTTTCAAATCCATCCATTGACTGGATCCTTAGACACATTTAGTCAATGTCAGTGCTGGGTTCTTTCATTTATAAAGGAGAAGGAAATGTCAGTTCAGATTTTATCAGCTGAAACCTTGAATAATTCCTTCTCTGAGTTAGCCAACAACAAACCTGGCCTTTCTGTGGCCTTTCTGGGGTTTCGATCATTAATCCAGAGTTAATGTTTTTTACCGTTTTCATTCTTCTGGGCAGCTGGAGCCTCGTCAGCACATTTCCATGTGGCTGCTTTTCTTATTCCACATGTCAAGGTGACCTTGAGGGAGACATTAAAGTCCATGTGGCTCCAGATGTTGTGTGGTCATTACAGGGTAGTTGGGCAGTGCTTCATGTTTTTCACTATCATTACGTTACAGTCTTGGTAGACTCCTTTAGCTGAATTTGGATCACCAGAAAAGCTGTTTACTGTACTGCCCACTGCAGCTGCTCGCTCCTGGTTAAGGCGGGACGTTTGAAGCCCGAAGTAGGTCAGGTCATACCAACGACCAAAAATGGGACCCAGTTTCAGAGCTTGGATTAGGCTTTGAAAGAGCAGCCCACCAATTCCAGGAGGGGATGGAGCAAATTTGGAGAACCAAACTCACCTACTTGTTTGAAAACTGATGCAACTTTATTGTCCAGTCAGGCTGCAGGTTTTCCGTCTCTCAGTTAGTGAAATATCAGGGCAGACAGACGTTGTGATAGTGTCTGTTGATGGATTACAGAATGTGCAGGGGAGTTTCTGTCTACATGTTTCATTACCAGAACATTAGTTTTGTGTAGAAAATAAAGCGTTTCTGTATCCTCCACCTACAATTAAAATCTTTCTAGATTCTATATCTATAGTTTCTTATATAAATGTACTCAATTAAACATATGCTTTTTATTAATACGATTTGTATCCTTTAAATGAGTTTTCGTTGATAAATGGGGTAACTTTTGTTTTGTAAAGTTTCTCTCGATCAATCAATAAAACTTTATTTACAAAAAGGGCTTCTCATACATCAAAGCGCGTTACAGTTAAAAACTTCAATGAACCCCCCCATGGAAGTTTTTCTGGAGCATAATTAAAAATAAAAGTCAAAACCAGAAATGCTGAAAAAGCAATCCGCCAAAATGCTTTTTCCTTTTCTTCTTTAACATCACTCATTCTGTGACATAATTAAAGCGAAAATGCATAGAGGGGATTGCAACTTCGTTTTCACATCCACCCCTCAAAAACTGTAGCAAAACTCATTACCAGTGAGCGTTTCCGGGGGGGGGGTGGTGATGACGTCAGTGCTCAGTCGGTGTGGCTACATGCTCTGCGTGAGCCTAGCATGTCTGATCAGTGCAGCCAGAGTCTTCGTGTTTGTGTGAAGTGAAGGGAAGGTTGCTTTGTAACGTTCAACACTCCGGAGGACGATTCAGACCTCAGTCTGACTGTGTCTCCGGGAGAACCGAGTCTCTGAGCAGAGGAGTAGCTCTGAGGCGGCTTTTGAAGATGAAAGTGAGAAACAATGCAGTCATGTGAATTTATGTTTCCAATGGTGTCCAGACAGAATAAAGGCTGACGTTACTCCCACATATTTACAGCCAAGATGCACATTGTGGCATTCTGCCTGCAGTACGCAGTTTAAATGCATCAGACGCTTAATGTTGTTGTTGACACGTATTAGCCGGATCCTAAACCCTTCTCCTGAATCTTATGTTTTTTTTATTGTAATCAATACAATAATTATAAATCTGTTTTTAATTTCTTCCCTCCCGGGTTAACTCAGGACAGCAAACTTTCAGACTCGGTCAGACTGAGAGAGATGGAACAGCAGCCTGCAGCGGCCGTCATGCCTGAAGCTGAAGCAGACAATCTCTGGGATGAACTCGAACACGGAAACATGATTATGATGTAGAACTCTGTAAAACAACCTGATCTCTCAATAATCTCTGTGTCTTCCATTCATTGCAAGTGAGATAGGGAGTGACACAGACACGCTCCATGTAGCGATCCGGCTAAAAACATTCGCTGGTAGCTCCTCCCTCACTCGGCCTGGTGCGTTCATGGAACTCCAGTACTTAGAAGCTTCGCAGAACTCCAACAGCCACACAGTCCGGTAATGTATTTTTATGAGAAAATAAGAACTGCCAGACCGACCCTAGAATCACCTAAATTATACCTACGGCCCTAAAGCCATTTTACCCGCAAGTTTAGAACCAAAACCGCCCAATCTGGCAACACTGCCGGGAGGGCAAAGAGCGCAGAAGAACAGGGAGCACTGACGTCATCACCCTCCCTCACCCCCCCGGAAATGTGGACTGGTATTGAGTTTTGCTACAGATTTTGTGGGTGAATGTGAAAACGAAATTGCAATCCCCTCTTTGCATTTTCGCTATAATTATGTCAGAGAATGAGCGATGTTAAAGAAGAAAATGAAAAAGCATTTCTGTTAATCAAAAAGTTATTGTTATTAAGTTTAATTTCAACACATTAACATTAAGTTAAATAATCTCTGAATACTAACTAGTCTGACAATAATCCTGTCCACAGAGGAATGTTTTCAGTCTAACTTTGAATGTAGAAACTGAGTCGGCCTCTCTTCCATGAGCTGGGAGTTTATTCCATAAGACAGGGGCTTGGTGGCTAAACGCTCTACCTCCAACCGTACTTTTACTAATTCTAGGAACCACAAGCAGTCCTGCATTTAGCGAGCGAAGTGTTCTGATTGGATGGTAAGGGACTATGAGGTCCTTAATATAGGACGGGGCCATTCCATGTAAGGCCTTATAGGTTAACAGGAGGATCTTGAACTTGATTCTAGAATCAACTGGGATCCAATGGAATAAGTGGTGTTGAAGAAGAAAAGGAAATAGCGGTTTGGCGGATTGATTTTTCTTTTTAAATTTGAGTCAAAAAATGCAGCTTCATTTTGAAAATGAAAAAGCATTTCTGGTTTTGACTTTTATTTTTAATTATGCTACAGAAAAACTTACATTACCCCCCCCCCCCCGTCAACACATACATCCCTAGGCCCCGCCCACTATGAATACTTCTATAGGTTAAGTTCTGAAAGAACTGCTGTGATGAAACGGTTTGTTTAGAATCTCTTCATACCAGGAGCAGGTCGGCCACAGGAACATCGCCCACCCAGACCGGGACGGCAATGGGGCTGCAATCTTACCCCCAACTGCCCCAGCAACAACCCCAGATCAAACTGACACAAAGGATCCCTCAGGAAACACTGGAGCTCAATTCTGAACAAGAAAGAAGTTCAAATTAAAGACATAATATAAGATTTGATAAAACAAACAAAGAAATAACAATAAATACTCAGATAAGAGGATCTAAAAGCTCATTGATGATCCCTGAGGAAGTGGGTGTAGCGGTCTGCAGGATAGAGTTTCCCAAAACTAGCTACAATGACAATAGAGCACAAAGTTTTTGACTCCAACAGCTGTCTTTTGTGGTTCGGTTCCAGACGGTGTCATGACCACAGAAACATTTGTGTCACTGTTATGTTCAAGCATGGTGCTATTTAAAACTGTAACCATGGTGGCACCAACTACAATCCATCCATGTGTCCACTTCCAGAAGCTACTTGATCATTTTTGGGGTCACAGGACTCCAAAATGAGAGCTTCATGGGGCTTCGATTCCCATCCCTAATGAACCCAAAACAATGATTTATTTTCACCAAACCAAATAATTAAGATAGAACAATGGAAAAAAGTTAATCTTTCCAACTACAGCCCAAAACCTCTTTTTAGATTGTACAGCAAAATGTTGTAAACACCTGCCTAACAATATTAATGACTCACTCCTTTCTGTGCAATGCCTAAATAAAACTAATGAAAGTACTTTTCATACGTAAGTTTTACTCTTACAAGAATTATTTTATTAAACAATATCTTTTGTTGTACAAAGGAGCCTTCGCGTCTGCCTACTTCTTCCATTTATTTGAACATGTAAACAGCCAAACAGCATGGATCTCACTTCTGCTTCCAGCCCTCTCACTCATGGTTTTCACACCAAGATTTCCCACTTCCCATGAGTCTTAGGGGCTGAAGGCGGGGCTGGAGGTTGCTACAATATTTAGAAAAATAAAAATAAAAATTTGAGAGCATGCGGGACAAGGAATTGTTTAATCCACCTGAAACAAGAGAGATAAGAAATCCAGGATGCAATACTTAAATCTACATATTACACTTGAATTATGTTTTTAGGTTTAATTTACTTAATTTAAACATATTTTATTTTAAATTAAAAACTATTAGTTACATATACTCAAAACAGGGGATGTGTTGAACAAACTTCATATGATTGAGTTAGAAGAGTTTTTTTTTTAATTTTGAGTATTAGCTACTCATATTTAATTACTCTGAACGTTCGGGTTTACAGTGCAGTCTGCCCCAGGGCAACACAATCAGGAAGCCAGAGTTCCCAGAGAAAACCCACACATGCACGAGGAGAGCGTGCACGCTCCATGTTACCAGCTGGGAATTGAACCAGCGCATACACACTGTGAGGTGAGGGTGCTAACCACTACACCACTACGGTTTTAAAGGCTTCCCAGAGTGGAAGTGAAGTTATTCCTAAGTGGCTGATGCCTTCATGAGAAAATGAAGGACTGGAGGAAGGAGCCTGACACTCGTCTGCTCGCCCAGCTGCTTTCTCTCATAATGCTGCTGCAGCCTTTGATGCTCACAGGCAATTTCCCACAGATGACTATCACATTACATCAAATTAAATTGCATTAGCTCCTACCCGGTGAAGAGGTTTATTTACTCAGCAGATGGCAGCTTAATCCTGGTGTAATATGAAACGTGCCTGAGCCTGCAGGTTTCCTCATTCCAACGACTCTCTCTATGAATTAAGAGTCCGAGCAGCTTAGATATAGTAGTTTAGGTTAGCTCCAACAATCCCAGGCTCCATGTCAGACATCAGTACTTATGCTTCATCTGTTGGGTAAACACAGAAAAAGCTTGATCCACTGGATTCAATCTGTTAAATTTAATATTCATGTCTATGTGTGGCGCAGCAAACAGGGGCGTTTTGTTGTCCAAACAAAGAAGTCACTCTGCAGTCTTTGGCGTGTTCCACTGCATGTTTCCCAAGGAGCCATGATGCACGGCTGTTTTTTGTTTTGCTCCTGTGAATGGGCTCTTTGTGCGTTTTGCTGGACTGGGGGGGTGCTCTGGACGCGTCTCCAAAGTACGGCGAGCTGGGACCTGGGGGACTGTTGAGTCAGGAGCAGATAAGGACGGAGGGGGAGTCCGGGGCCAACCAGAGAAATGGAAAGAATGACCTCCTTGAAGAGGGGGAGAGCTGCTTTTTCATCTGCAACCTGGAAAGCTGATGTTCAGGACGGGTTCAGACACGATTCTTTGGGTGGTCGTCATGTTGGACGTTAGTGAAGCATGTGGGTCAAGGAGTTTGAGGCGGTAGCTGCAGTTCCTCTGTTGACAAATGGCTGAAGAAGTTTTCTGTCCCATGATCCTCTTAGCCCCCCACCCCGTATATGCCAGCTTTCACTTTGGCCCATGTGTTTGTTCAGGAAGGAAAATGGGAGGAGCTCAAGGTTCTGAGGTAACCATGGTGTTCTGGTTCAGGTCCCCCAGCCAGGACTAGAATCAGGAGCCTTCTTGCTGTGAGGCAAGAGCGCTGACCGCTGCACCACCGTGCACCCTACATGGTCACAGAAAATCCAAACCTTCTCTGAGAAATTTGTTCCAATTCCAAATGTTTTCACACATTTTTTTTTTGTTAAAACAACACAAACAAAGGAAGAAGAAGAGTCAAATCTGACTAAATTCACACCCAACTCAAAAATGGACCGGCCCAAAATGTTGCCACCTTGACCTGGTTCTTGGTACCACCCATTTTGGAAAAACAGCTGAACTTTCTGCTTCCTGTAACCATGAACGAGTTTCTTCAGATGTTCAATCCGCTCCAGAAGATTACGATTGGAAGATTTCCTTCTCCCAACTCTTGTCTCAAGGTTTCCTCCAGTGTTCTATGGGATTCTGACCTGGACTCATGTCAGTCATGTCAGAACTTGGCATCCCTTTGATCGTAACCAGAACAGTTTCGGAGATTGGTTCTGGTCGATGTCTGGCTGGAAGACCCGTGACCTCTGTCCAAGTGTCAGATAGTAACCCTAAAGTCCTTCATGTTTGACTGTTGGGCCTGTGTTCTTTTCTGTGGAGGCCTTGGTTCAACGCCATGATGTTCTTTCTTCACCATTGAGCCCTACTGTAGTGTCATCTGCCCACAGAACGGGGTTTTATCTCAGACATTTGGACCCCGTCTAGTTTCAGCCTTTGTGTCGGCAGTGACTTTCCACCATTGGGTCCCTTTCCTTCAGACAGATTGTGAGCTGACGCGGTTGGACCCGTGTCTGCTAAACCACGTGACATTTTTGGAAGTATGACCGAGTTTCTCCTCCACCAATCCATTGATGCTTTGTTTTGATCTTCCATAACTTTTCCTCTTCTGTCCACGCCCAGGAAGGTAACGTGTAGCGTTGGCTGTAGACCTCTTGATGGTTTTGCCCACAGGGGACACAGAAACACTCTGGAGGCACATTTGTAGCCTTGAGTTCTGGTTCAATCCCCCAGAGTCCTCTGTACTCTTCTTTCATTTCTGTGTGAGTGACAGCACAAAGATCAGGTTCTCCATTTGAACTGGTCTAATCTGGTCTGAACTGGTCTGAACTGGTTAAGTGTGATCAATTTTATTTTTAAGTCACATGGACTTCAACCGACCCAAATTGTCTTTGAGACATCCCATAATTACACCCAAATACTTGCAAATACAATTTTTAGACATCAGAATATATCATATATATATATATATATATATATATATATATATATATATATATATATATATATATATATATATATATATGTATCTTTTAGTCTCTGTCAGTACTACAGATGTGATTGAGTACATGTCAGGATGGGGTTTTAGGGTCAGCAGTGATGATCTTCATTCATGCAGCCGGTCGTGTCGGTCCTTCAGGCTGTGGACCCTTATGCTGGACATGAGGGTCCACAGCCCAAATGTGGAGGAAGAGGAGCATCTGTTCCTAATTACAGAGCGCTAATGAAAGCCGCTCCTCCTGGTGGGATGGTGGTGGATCTGCTGGACTTCCCATCCGTGTCATTCCACGCACGCACACACACACAGTGGGAAAATTAAGACTGAAACAACATGATGCTGAGCCATAATACAGACACAGGGGGACAGCTCTCAGCTGACTCTACACTCATGAAATGACGACTGCTGTTCTCTGCTCTTTGGGGTCAAACCGGGTCACTGTTACTCATGTTTAGCCACAGAGAGGAATTCCTGTGAGGTCAGTACCACATCACTCAGAAACTAAATATATTCGTGGAAGTCTGTGCACATGTGTGTCGGGATCCAATATGTAGCTCTGACAAAGGAAAACACTGACTTTGCATTTCCCAAGAAATTATACACGAAAGCTTCAAAATCAGTTTAAAATGACATGTATTTACATTGAAGAAGAGCTTCTTTGGTCTCCTATCAGACCAGAGAAATGGATTGTAGATGGACTCTGTTAGGAGATTGTGCCAGAAGGAAAGCAGAACTCTGAATGATGAAATGAACACAGCAACTATCCTGAAATCATTTATGCCATTCAAACTAGGAGACGTGAGGATTTTGGAAACAATTTGATTCAATTTTATTTATATAGCCCAAGATTTACAACAATACTCATCTCAATGGCTTCACAACATCCACAACTGCAGAACAATTTGGAGACCTCACTGCTTTTATTAAATATAAAGATGTTACATTCTTGACATTTAGGTTTTCATTGTGACCAAATCAATGCACAAGTACATTAAAGGCACAAGCTTCTCAACAGCAACCCAAAAGTGCTCATCACCAGAGTTACTGCCAAGAAAACAACGAGACAAGACAACAAACACAGCTGGGATGTCATTTGTTACTGCTGCTCCCCCACACGTCTGTAAGGAGGGTGGATGGATGGATGGATGAATTCAATTTTATTTGTAGCCCAAAATCACAACAACAGTCGTCTCGATGGGCTTCAAAGTAAAACATGAACTCAAAAGGATCATGAATACAAAGAGTTCAATAGAAAAATACTAAAATGAACTAACATACTGACTAAGCTATACTGGCATCCCTGCCTTTAGACCCCCCTTCGCGGTAAGGAAAAACTCCCAAAAAAACGGATTCTGGAAAAAACGTAGAAACCTCAGGGGTGCCCACATGAAGGAGGGATCCTCCCCCAGGACGGACAGGCGATTTACCAGAACTCTTACAGAAGAATTAACTTATCTAAATCTACAACTACATATATAAAAGTCCAGCAGACGAGCTTCATCCAGCCGTGGTTGTGGGGACAGTCAGGGGCGCGAGTCGAGCCGGAGACAGGAACCACAGCCAGGTGTAGGAGCAGGAGCAGAGACGAGGTACTCGGTCAGGAACTGGAGCACGGATGAACCAACTGGAGTCTGGAAGCACTCCCACTCCCCAGGAGGGGAAAGAGGAAAAGAGGGACAATACATGAATCACTGCACCAAACAGAGGCATGGTGAACTAAATGATAAATTATGATCAAGAATAGAGGAGAGAGGAAGGGTAGAAGTAGATGAGAAAAGAGGACAGAACCCCAGAGCACCATAGTTACCCCAGCTTCAACTTCTAGCAGCCTTTAAAACAAATAGTTATTGTTATTAAGTTTAATTTAAACACATTAACATTAAGTTAAATAATCTCTGAATACTAACTAGTCTGACAATAAGCCTGTCCACAGAGGAATGTTTTCAGTCTAACTTTGAATGTAGAAACTGAGTCGGCCTCTCTTCCATGAGCTGGGAGTTTATTCCATAAGACAGGGGCTTGGTGGCTAAACGCTCTACCTCCAACCGTACTTTTACTAATTATAGGAACCACAAGCAGTCCTGCATTTTGGGAGTGAAGTGTTCTGATTGGATGGTAAGGGACTCTTTCTCTTTCGGCTTTTCCCATCAGGGGTCGCCACAGCGAATCATCCTTTTCCACCTCACTCTATCATGGACATCTTCAACCCTAACATTAGCCAACTTCATGTCCTCTGTTAAGACATCCATGTATCTCCTCTTTGGCCGTCCTCTTGCCCTCCTGCCAGGCAGCTCCATCTCCAACATCCTTCTACCAATATATCCACTATCCCTCCTCTGAACATGTCCAAACCATCTCAGTCTGGCTTCTCTGACTTTGTCGCTGACACAGGCAACATGAGCCGTCCCTCTGATGTACTCGTTCCTTATCCTGTCTAACCTGGTCACTCCTAAGGAGAACCTCAACATCTTCATCTCCGCTACCTCCATCTCAGCCTCTTGTCTCTGTCTCACTGCTACCGTCTCTAACCCATAGAGCAGAGCTGGTCTCACCACTGTCTTGTACACCTTTCCTTTGAGTCTTGCTGGCACTCTTCTGTCACACAACACTCCTGACACTTTCCTCCAACCGCTCCAACCTGCCTGCACTCGCCTCTTCACCTCTTTTCCACAATCCCCATCACACTGAACTGTTGACCCCAAGTACTTAAACTCCTGCACCTTCTTCACCTCAGTCCCCTGTAACCTAACGCTTCTACCTTGATCCCTCTCGTTCAGACACATGTATTCTGTCTTACTACGACTGACCTTCATACCTCTTCTTTCCAGAGCAAACCTCCACCTCTCTAGCTGTTCCTCCACCTGCTCTCTACTCTCACTGCAAATTACAATGTCATCCGCAAACATCATTGTCCAGGGAGATTCCTGTCTTACCTCGTCTGTCAGCCTGTCCATCAGCATAGCAAACAAAAAAGGACTCAAAGCTGATCCTTGGTGTAGTCCCACCTCCACCTTGAACTCCTCTGTCTGACCTACAGCACATCTCACCACCGTCATACTTCTCTCATACATGTCCTGAACTACTCTGACATACTTCTCTGCCACTCCAGACGACCTCATACAGTACCACAGCTCCTCCCTCGGCACCCTGTCATACGCCTTCTCTAAATCTACGAACACACAATGCAGCTCCTTCTGACCTTCTCTGTACTTTTCCATCAACATTCTCAAAGCAAAAATGGCATCAGTGGTGCTCTTACGGGGCATGAAACCATACTGCTGCTCACAAATCTCCACCTTCTTCCTAAGCCTGGCTTCCACTACTCTTTCCCACAGCTTCATTGTGTGGCTCATCAACTTTATTCCTCTATAGTTGCTGCAGTTCTGCGTGTCACCCTTGTTCTTAAAGATCGGGACCAGAACGCTTCTCCTCCATTCCTCAGGCATCTTCTCACTCTCTAAAATCCTATTGAACAACCTTGTTAGAAATTCCACTGCTGTCTCTCCTAGGCACTTCCATACCTCCACAGGTACGTCATCAGGACCAACGGCCTTTCCGCTTTTCATCCTTTTCAGAGCCTTCCTAACCTCATCCTTTCCAATCTCTGCTACTTCCTGCTCCACAACAACCACATCTTCCTCCCTTCTTTCCCTGTCATTTTCCTCGTTCATCAGCTCCTCAAAATACTCCTTCCATCTTTTCTGTACACTCTCTTGGGTTGTTAGCACCTTTCCATCTCTGTCCTTAATCACCCTTATCTGTTGCACGTCCTTCCCATCTCTGTCTCTCTGTCTGGCTAGCCTGTACAAGTCCTTCTCTCCTTCCTTTGTGTCTAACCTGTCATATAGCTCATCGTAAGCTTTCTGTTTGGCCTTTGCCACCTCTTTCTTCACTCTACGCTGCGCTTCCTTGTACTCCTGTCTACCTTCCTCAGTCCTTTCTACATCCCACTTCCTTTTAGCCAACCTCTTCCTCTGGACGCATTCCTGTACTTCCTCATTCCACCACCAAGTCTCTTTACCGTCTTTCCTCTTTCCAGATGACACACCTAGCACCTTCCTACCTGTTTCCCTGATAATCTCTGCTGTAGTTTCCCAGTCCTCTGGAAGCTCATCCTGACCACCCAGGACCTGCCTCAACTTCTGCCTAAATTCCTCACAAGTTTCTTCATTCTGTAGCTTCCACCACTTGGTCTTCTTTTCTGTTTTCCCTCTCTTCTTCTTCCTGACCTCCAGAGTCATCTTACACACCACCATGCGGTGCTGTCTGGCTACACTCTCTCCTACCACCACTTTGCAGTCATTAACCTCTCTCAAATGACCTCGTCTACATAGGATGTAGTCCACCTGAGTACTCCTACCTCCACTTCTGTATGACACTCTATGTTCCTCTCTCTTCTGGAAGTAAGTGTTGACTACAGCCATTTCCATCCTCTTCGCAAAGTCCACCACCATCTGTCCCTCCAGATTCCTTTCCTTCACACCAAACCTGCCCATCACCTCCTCATCACCTCTGTTGCCCTCACCAACATGCCCATTAAAGTCTGCTCCAATAACAACTCTCTCTCCTCTGGGAAAACTCTCTATGACCTCATCCAACTCACTCCAGAATCTCTCCTTCACTTCTAACTCACAGCCAACCTGTGGCGCATACCCACTGACTACATTCACCATCACCCCTTCAATTTCTAACTTTAGGCTCATCATCCTGTCTGAGACTCTTTTCACCTCTAGAACACTGTTTACAAACTCCCCCTTCAGAATCACTCCTACCCCGTTTCTCTTCCTATCAACACCATGATAGAACAGTTTGTATACTCCTCCAATACTACGTGCCTTGCTGCCCTTCCACCTTGTCTCCTGCACACACAGTACATCTACCTTCCTTCTCTCCATCATGTCTGCCAGCTCTCTGCCTTTCCCTGTCATTGTGCCAACGTTAAGAGTCCCTATTCTCAAACCTATGTTCCTGCCTTTTCCCTTCTCTCTCTGGCCACGGACCCTTCTGCCTCCCCTCTTTCTTCCACCAACAGTAGTCAAATTTCCACCGACACCCTGTAGGTTAACAGCATCGGTGGCGGTCGTTGTTAACCCGGGCCTCGACCGATCCGGTATGTCTAAAGTGTTGTGGATGATTCGCATGGTTATTTTGGCAATTTTTTACGCCGGATGCCCTTCCTGACGCAACCCTCTCTATTTATCCGGGCTTGGGACCGGCACAGAAGTTACTGGCTTGCAACCCCTGTGGCTAGATTATTGGATGGTAAGGGACTATGAGGTCCTTAATATAGGACGGGGCCATTCCATGTAAGGCCTTATAGGTTAACAGGAGGATCTTGAACTTGATTCTGGAATCAACTGGGATCCAGTGAAGTGAAACTAACACAGGAGTGATGTGATCTCTTCTGCTGGTTC